>NW_024070194.1:13132580-13368683 GCF_014754425.2 Oryx dammah | reverse complement strand
GGGACGCAGCTGCACCAACCGACTCCGGGCCGCTCGGCTCGGCCCGGCCGCACTCGGAGGCGCTCGGCTCCGCTCGGCGCCTCTCGGCTCGGCTGGGGGCGTGGCCCGAGGCCCCCCGCCCAGGTCGCCTCTGGCGCCTGGGGGGGGCGGGGCTTTCGTGCAGGCGCAAGCCCCCTGACGTCGCAGAGAGGACCTTACCGCGGGCGCATGCGCGGGCGTCGCTCCCTCTTTTCTCGGCTCGGAGGCTCAACCCGGCAGGGAAGGAGGGGGGCCTGGGGGCGGATGCTCCATCCCCGGAGGTTCCCGGCTTTTGTACTCCGTGTCCTGGGCTTTCTAGAGAACCACCAAAGAAAGGCCACGCCAGGCTGCACTTTCAAAAGGATGCTAGCTGGATTGGGAACCCTGACCCTTGCCCCGCCGCTCTCTTCTCAGTACAGTATTTCTCAACGAGCATCGCCTGTGAGTTAGTTTTCCTTTTTATCCCACCAAAACTTTACCGCAGGTTTTTTCTCTCCTCTGTTTCTTAACAAGAAGGACGACTTCTGATGACTGCTTTCCGTTAAATCTTCAATTACTTGAGAACTTTCAAGCACAAGTTAGCCCCCTCAGGTACAGTAAACCTCTTTTTTCACTGCTTCTGTTGTGTAACCTGTGACACCTGGGGTAAAGGTGACCCCTTTTCTGAGTTTTTGTCATACGTTCCAGCTACCTTTTTTGTTATGGAGTCCCAAGTCTGTAGCAAATATGCTCAGAAAGTGGTCCCCACCTTTACAATCTAGGGGTCAGTAAACAGCTAGCACGCTCCAGTATGACATACCAGAGTTGGAATCTCACATCTGCCATATATGGCAGATTAATAATTGGCTGAGTGACTTTGCTATTAATCTCTCATCCATAAAAGAGCAATGAAAATATCAATAATCAAGCCAGTAGAAATGACTGAAAGGGTTAAATGACAGCACACGGTCAGCTTTCTGCACAGTGCCTGGTGTTCAGTAAGCAAAGCTGACAAACCACCGTATCACACGATCCATGGCTGGTTGAATCCCAAGGTGCAGAACCAGAGATATGGAGGGCCAACTATGGGGCTTGAGCATCCATGGATATTGGTATCCGCAACAGATGCTGGAACCAGCCCCCCCGCAGATACTGAGGGATGACTGTACGTGGGGTATGGTCCTCTCATTTAAAACTCCCATTTAGTAAACAAACTTTTCTGAGCGTCTCTTCCAACCCAACACTGTGGGATGCAGATAAACAAGGCACTCTCCCAACCATACTTCTGGAGGAAAATATGTAACCCTAGATGTATGTGTCAACTGTTTGGAAAGCAAAGAGAAGATCATTTGTTCTATATAGGAGAACATGGAAAGGCTTCCCAGAGGAGGTGACGCTGAGGCTGGGTCTACAGAGTTGAAGAGGACAGGACCTTGGGCAGAGGAAATAATGTGGACTTAATATCTGTGTTGGGAGGTATGTGGCAAATGTTTACCCAAGGAGACAAATCATTTTCCTTAAAAAAAACCAAAGTTTTAAGTGAATTCCAGGTGATCCATATAATAATGTCACCTGCACTCACATTCGGAGGAACTATCTCAAGCAGAAAAGTTGCCAGAAATACAACTGATGCAATAGAACTACAACCTGACCTCTATTTTACTGGAATGGGCTACACCTGTGACTACTTTGTGTCCGGTTCCAGAGGCAAAGAACATGTATCGATTAGGAGTTTTCTGGCTACAAGTTACCAGTAACCCATGAACCCAGTTTAAGAAAAACAAGAGGGGAACTGATCTTAAAGCTTTTGGAAGTGGGGACAGGGGGAGGTGGGAATGGATTTCTAGGCCAGCAGCAAGAACCCAGCTGGGCTTTTGGATGAAATGGAAGTATAGGAAGAGTTGCCAGTAACACTCTCCTCGAAAACTTGTTTCCTCTGCTTCCAATGGGAAATCTATCTCCCAACCACTTCCAGTGATCCGGAGAGACATGAAAAATCCCTGATCATTCCAATTCCAAAATCGCAGAAAAGAGGCCCTAATTGGCCTAATTTGAGTTAGGTGTCCCCCTCCCCCAGAACAATCGGGGTCGACTTACAAGTCATGAGTTTCACTAGGAATCCACTTGTGTTGATCAAGACCACAAAAAGGGCATTATTTTGAGTTGAGGTATCTTAAGAGAAGTCCCTCAGAGATCCATTGACTGCTTAATGGCAAAATAACTGAGAGACATTTGATCAGAAATCAGGAAAACACCTGATTTCTGCACAGTATGAAGGTCTCTTTTTTAAAAATGTAGCAATCAAAGTTTTTCCCAATAAAAAGTAAGGAAAAGCTGGGGTGGTCTCCGTAAGCCCTTTGTGATACTTGACATTAATGTTACGTCACCAGATAATTCTGGTTTGTTTCCCAGACACATGATAGGATTATATTTCCTCACAGCTTGGAGTCAGGAGTGGCCATGGGACTTGTTTTGGTCCATACATTGCTGGTAGAAGCACATCATTCTCAGCTCAAACTTTAAGAGCTAGAAAGCAGTTTTTTATGCTTTTTCTCAGCCACAGCCATAGACCACGGTTGAGGAGGTGACAGCTCCATCAGTTCCGGTCCTGGAATGAGAAAACACAGCATAATGACCCAAGCAGACATACAATATAAGCAAGAAACAAACCTTTGCTGTTTGAAAAGCAAGGCCAGGGCTTGTTTATTACCAAAGCAAAACCTAGCCTATCCTGACAGATGCATCTTCCTAACATCCAGTATACCCCATTTCCCATGGTACAGCCCTGAGGCAATTTGGGTGGGCTGGACCCCCATCCCCCACATGCAAATGTAGAGCTTCAATTCAATTGATTGTTGGTCTTCCCAGGTGGTGTTAGTGGTAAAGAACCCGCCTGCCAATACAGGAGTATTCAAGAGACATGCGTTCGATCCCTGGGTTGAGAAGATTCCCTGGAGAAGGAAATGGCAACCCACTCCAGTAATCTTGCCTGGAAAATCCCAATGGACAGAGGAGCCTGACGGACTACAGTACTGATTGCTGCAAAGACAGACCTTTTACCCAGGATTACATCTATCAGTACTCAATATTTACCTCTTCACAACAATTGGGTAAAAGCCTTCACTCCCTCCCTGGATGTCAGTAAGGAACCATTTCAGCTATTCTGGTACAATGAGAAGAGCCAGGCTAAAGATGAAGCCAACCCATGAAATCAGGAAACGTGGAAAGAACTGAAGAAAAAAGAGTGTTGAAATGCCAACCAAAGCTCACCTGAATCCCATTTACCAATCAGGTCACATAAATCAATGCATTCCCTCTATTATTGATTCTAACTTTAGCTGGATGTTTTTTTAATTAGCTGAAACCAAAAGCATTCTAACGCTGGCTATTCGAATGTTACATTCACTGCACAGCTCTGAGCAGTAGCCAGTGCCATAGAACCACAAGCGGGAGTCTGAGCTGTAAACAATTGCAGGAAGAGAAGGGGAAACATTCTCCGTGATTTCTGTGCCAGCTCCTTGTCAAGAATGAGGTTATCACAGTGCCTCAGAGCACAGAGAATGCAGTAACTAGCCATGAGCTGAGGATTAAAAGGAAGAGAATTCTATAGAACCAGGGTAGTGAGAGACCCCTTTAGCTTAATCAACAGTACATGTATTTAAAAAAAAAAATTCTATGTATTTATCTTTAGTTGTCCTGGGTCTTCATTGCTGCGTGTGGGGTTTCTTTAGCCGTGTGAGCAGGGGCTGCTCTCCAGGTGCAGTGCGCGGGCTTCTCGTTGCAGTGGCTCCTCTTATTGTGGAGCACGGGCTCTGGAGCTCAGGCTCAGTCTTTGTGATGCACAGGCTTATTTGCCCTGTGGCAGGTGGGATCTTCCTGGACCAAGAATCGAACCTGTGTCCCCTGCATTGCAAGGAATATTCTTAACCACTGGACCACCAGGGAAGCCCCATAGCTCATTTCACAGTTAATCCTTATCTTGCCTTTAAAAAGTCTGGAATTTAAACATCCCAGAGGCATTCCCATCCCCCAGAGGCAGTTAGTGTAGTGTGTAAGTAAGTAGGATTTAAACCCAGAACTCCTGAGTTTGAATCCTGTCTTCCCCACTTACTTGCTGTATGAGCTCGAGTAACTGACTTAACCCCCTGATGTTTTTGTGAGAAATGGATGAGATAATCCACATGTTGCTATTAACATGGTGTCTGATGCGTGATGAGAACTCAAAGGTTAAAAAGAAAGTCCCATCCATTGTTTTAAGGAAAGTTCTCAATCCAGTTGTGCCAGTTTGTTGTCTCTGCTCTAAATCTACCCTTCCTTGCAATCTGTCCTTCATTGCCATGCTTTGTGATGCTGGAGCTGAGTTCTGCTAACATGTCTCCTCATCAGTGGCACAGTGCTAGGCTTTGTCAGTAGAGAGGGCTAAAGGGGTGCTGCTGGACCAGAGATGGACCTGAATGTCCATAAAACCCTCCCAACCCGAGGCATTGTCTGTTCTCCCCACCACTGTCCTTCCCAGTAAATATGTATTGTGTACCTAATACATACCTGGCTGTGTACTGGGTTCTGGGTGTGTAGCTTTGAATAAAACCAGAAACCTTCATGGAATTTACAGTCTAGTATCAGGCAGACGTTGATCAAATAATCAAAAATAGAAATCTTACATGGTGCCTAGTACCACAAGATCCCAGAAATAGGAGACTTTGGATCAAAGATGCTTAGAGGGAGAGTTCTTTGGTGGTCCAGTGGTTAAGAATCCCCCTGCCAATGCAGTAGATGTGGGTTCGATCTTTGGAGAACTAAGGTCCCACATGCCCAGGGCAAACTAAGACCTAAAGGCTGCACCCAGCAACTAAGACCCAGTATGGCAAAAAAAAAAAAAAAAAAAAATGTTTAGGGAAATATGAGATCTAATTAACCTGATGTATTGGTGTGCTTGGGCTGCCATAACAAAATACCTTTGACTAGATGACTTAAAACAGCAGAAAGTAATATTCTTCAAATTCTTGAGGCTGGAATTCCAAGATCAAGTTTGCAGCACATGGAGTTTCTGGTGAGGACTCTCTTCCTGACCAGCACGTGGCTCCTTTCTTGCTGTGTCCTCATATATGACCATGGAGAGAGAAGGAGAGTGAACTTTCTGGTATATCTTCTTATAAGGACACTAACCGTCCTGGATCAGGATCCCACTCTCATGATCTCATTCAATTTTAATTATTTCCTTACTCCCAGTATTGCCACACTGGGAGTCAGGGCTTCGGCGTATGAATTTTGCAGGTACATACACATTTAGCCCATCACAGTAGGAAAATATGGGAAAGGAATGCTCCCTGTAGAGGGAACTGCTCATGCATAGACCCTGCAGCCAGCCAGGGTACATGGTGGTTTAAACAAAGAGGAAGAAGACACATGGACAATGAGGCGGATAGAGGGAGGAGGTCAGGCTAGAGGGGTGGACAGGGGCCAGCCAGATCACGCAGGGCCTTGAAGGTGGTGGGAATAATTTGAGCTGTATTTTAGGAACCCTTCAATAAAGGTGCAGGGACAACCTGCTGGGTGCAGTTCAGAATGGAGGGCTCACAGTGGATGTAGACAGAACCATAATGAAGCTGTCCAGAGTGCTCAGACCCAGCCCAGGCTATACAGGTGGCTGCTGGTTGGCCTGGAGGAGACACTGGCCAGCCAAGCTGCCCAGAATCAGGGAAGAGAATTTGCTTCTGGCCCCGGTGAACAGAGGCCTCGCATTACAGAGCCACCCTAGTCACATCTGCAGCTTCTCTACAGTCCTGGCTTCTCGCCTCCCCTCCTCACCTGGTAGACCCTGTGCATTAGTCTACCTCGGCCATAATCACCCATCTCTGTGGCTGGTTGTGTTTCCCTAGCCCTAGTCTAGCCCAGCCTGCCTTCCTCCTTTGCCCACAATGGGCCACAGCACTAGGATTCAACAAGCTGCCCTTTAATGTAAGTTGGTACAGCTACTGTGGAGAACAGTGTGGAAGTCCTCAGAAAACTAAAAACAGAATTACCATATGATCAAGCAATCCCACTCCTGGGCATACCTCCAGACAAAACTATTATTCGAAAAGATGCATGCACCCCTATGTTTATAGCAGCACTATTCACAATAGTCTGACATGGAAACAACCTGAATATCCATCAAGAGAGGAATGGTTAAAGAAGATGTGGTGCCTATGTACAATGGAACACTACTCGGCCATAAAAAAGAGTGACAGAATGCCATTTGCAGCAACATGGATGCAACCAGAGATGATCATACTAAGTGATGTTAGGTCAGAAAGACAAGTACTATGTGTGATATCACTTATCTACAGAATCTAAAAGATGACACAAATGAGATAGAAATAGGAAACCAGACACAGCAGACTGGCGGTCGCCAAGGGGGAGGGCCTAGGAGAGGGGCAGAGTGGGAGATTGGGTTAGCAGAGGAAAGCTTTTAAACATAGACTGGGTAAACAGCAAGGTCCTGCTGTATATCAACGGATACTCAATATCCTATGATAAACCATAATGGAAGAGAATATTTTTAAAAAGGAACATACATATGTATATGTACAACTGAACCACTTTACTGTACAGCAGAAATTAACACATTATAAATCAGCTATACTTCAATTAAAAAATATTAACAAAATGCTGCCTCTGATCGGACTTGACCAATCCACAACTGCCCACCCCTCCTTAGACTCCTCAGTGTGATATGCAAGTTCCCAGCCAACAAAACTCTTTACACTTTAGTATAGGATCCTGCAGAACTTTAAGATGTGAACTGGAAGTGATCCATTCCTTTCACAGATGCAGCCTGGCTTCAAGTCATCTGAGTTGTCTACATAATGTGAAACTCTGAATACAGATTAAAGGGATCCTGAACTGGTAGCACTTCAAGGGGTTAGTAAAAAAAAAAAAAATGTTTTAATCTCTTTGGAAAAAATTTACATCATTCTAACCTTAAGATTATTTCTACAGGAAAAAGAGAAAGGATGAGATAGAAGCAATATTTGAAAAGATAGTGTCTGAGGATTCTCTAGAACTTATGAAAGATATCTAGTCATAGGTAAGCCAAATAAATTCAAATCAGAACTAAACCATATTGTAAAGCAATTCTCCTCCAATTAAAATAAATAAATTTTTAAAAGTTCAGATCAGGATAAATAAAAATCAATCTCCGTCTAGACACATCACAATGAAACCATAAAAAAACCCAAAGACATATCAGATTGGTTTAATATATTAATTAAAGAGTAATTTAACCAGAGCCTCTGCTGGGAAGATGGGGAGACGAAGGGGCCAGTTTTGATCCCCACGAGGGCCATCATCACAGTTTTGATTATTTAAAGTACAAACCCACTCAGCGACAGTATTCTCATTCCTAAAGAGATTAGTATGCAGATCTGGCAGCGGACAGGAATTAAGGGGAGATCAAATAACTCTGCCAACTAGAGTTGATTATTCATCAGCTCCTTAGCAGACAGATGTGGAAGGGTTCTGGGATGAAGGTGCACCCACAGGTGTGTAAAGACTGAAGGAGGAAATGGGGATGTGACAACACAGCCAAAAGCTTTAGAACAACTGGGCTCTGACTATTTTAAGGACATGACATCCACTAAAAGGAAAACTCAGGAAATCATTAAGAAGGCAGAACTGTTAGACTTTGGCATCCCAGTGGGCAGCACAGGTTTCTCTAATAGATTAGCAGCTACACACCATATGCCTTTTATTCACCAGTCTCCTGAATCAGGTGACTTAGATACCTGGCAGGAAAATACCAATGCATGGCAAGAAGATGTAGTCTGTCAACCAAACAAATTCTCAGGCAGCAGAAGGCAGCAGATAGGTGAACAAGAGCAAAAGGACAATAAAGGAAGAAAACGGGACAGGAAGCACAGCGGTGTGAAAATTGGTGTGAAACTTTCACAACGAATGTTCTTCAAATGTCATAGTACTGGTGGGAGAAATATGAGCTTCACAAACCAACATTTGTATGGATCTAAGAATATTATCAGAATACACATACAATGCTTGATTTCAACGTATTCATCAGGACATTCAGGACACCAGGATTCTCTCAAAGTCCCTTGAACTCAGTGATTGAGACTCAAAAGAATAAAAAAAGCTTATGAGAAAACAATTTCTTCAACATGCTCCAACTGTAAGACAATGGTTTACTCTAAAGAAATCATTTCAAATAGAATATACCTCTTCAAGCTAGTGTTTCTAGCTAAATAAATGGATGTAAATAATGTTATGGTGGGAAAGAAACTCTTCTGTCTATAATGCTTTCCATCAGTGTGTATAATGATACAATAAATAATTTTAATTATTATTTGGCTTCCATGTTGTTCAGTTGCTTAGTCATGTCTGACTCTTTGCGACACCATGGACTGGAGGATGCCAGGCTTCCCTGTCCTTCACTGTCTCCCGGAGTTTGCTCAAAACTTATGTCCATTGAGTCAGTGATGCAGTGAGCCAGAAAAAAGCTCGTGCAGCCACAAAGACCCAGCACAGTCAAAAATAATTTTTTTTTAAAAAGAAAATAAGCCAGTCACAAAAAGACAAATACTACATGACTCTGTTTATATGAAATACCTAGAATGGTGAAATACACAGTGACAGAAAGTAGAATGGTGGTTGCTAGGGAAGCAGCAAAGGAATGAATGGGAAACTATTGCGTAATGGATAGAGCACATCAGTTTTGCAAGATGAAAATGGTTCTGGAGATTGGCTGCACAAAAATGTGAATGTAACTAGTGAACTGCACATTTAAACATAGTTATAATGGTAAATTTGGGGCTATATATGTTTTAACACATTTTTAAAAATCTAATACAGAAGATAAAATGCAATAATCAAGAAACACTTGGCTGATCCAAAAGGAGTAAAAAAGGAAAACAGGAGCAAAATCCAGGTAGGCCAAATAGAAGAGAAATAACAAGCTCATAGATTAAATGACTTGGAACCATACTGTAATACATGCAAAGGCAGAGCAGCAGACAGGTACCAAAATGCTCCCAGCAGCATTACTTGTAGTAGCCCTAAACTGGAAACAACCCAAATGTTGATTAGTAGCTGAAGGGATAAACAAAATTTGGTATATTCACCCAATGGAATGCTGTGATATGCTGCGCTAAAAGTGAATGAACCACAGCTTCACACAACAACACGGAAGACTCCAATAAATCACATGGAGTGAGAGAAGCCAGACACCAAAGAACACACACTTAATGGTGACCTTTATATAAAACCGATAATAATCACCAGGGACTGCCCTGGTGGCTCAGACGGTAAAGAATCTGCCTAAGTGAAAAAGTTGGCTTAAAGCTCAACATTCAGAAAATGAAGATCATGGCATCCGGTCCCATCACTTCATGGGAAATAGATAGGGAAACAGTGGAAACAGTGTCAGACTTTATTTTGGGGGGCTCCTAAATCACTGCAGATGGTGATTGCAGCCATGAAATTAAAAGACGCTTACTCCTTGGAAGGAAAGTTATGACCAACCTAGATAGCATATTCAAAAGCAGAGACATTACTTTGCCAACCAAGGTCCGTCTAGTCAAGGCTATGGTTTTTCCAGTGGTCATGTATGGATGTGAGAGTTGGACTGTGAAGAAGGCAGAGAGCCGAAGAATTGATGCTTTTGAACTGTGGTGTTGGAGAAGACTCTTGAGAGTCCCTTGGACTGCAAGGAGATCCAACCAGTTCATTCTAAAGGAGATCAGCCCTGGGTGTTCTTTGGAAGGAATGAGTGCTAAAGCTGAAACTCCAGTACTTTGGCTACCTCATGCGAAGAGCTGACTCATTGGAAAAGATTCTGATGCTGGGAGGGATTTGGGGCAGGAGGAAAAGGGGACGACAGAGGATGAGATGGTTGGATGGCATCACCGACTCGATGGATGTGAGTTTGAGTGAACTCTGGGAGTTGGTGATGGACAGGAGGCCTGGCGTGCTGCGATTCATGGGGTCGCAAAGAGTCAGACACGACTGAGCGACTGAACTGAACTGAACTGTCTGACAGTGCAGAAGACCGGGTTCGATCCCTAGGTTGGAAGATCTCCTGGAGAAGGAAATGGCAACCCACTCCAGTATTCTTGCCTGGAGAATTACATAGACAGAGGAACCTAGTGGGCTACAGTCCATGGGGGTCGCAAAAAGTTGAACACGACTAAGTGATTAAACAACAATAACAAATACAGGGTTTTTTGGCATATATTACTCCAGATTTTTCAGGGTACCTACACATTTTTTGTTTTAACTATGGGGTTATATTGCACACACTGCTGAACTTTTTTCCTATCTTAATAGGTATTCAACATCTGTTCATTTTAATACATATAGATCTGCTCCACACTTTGCCAAGAGATGGATATATTCGTTAGCTTGATTGCAGCAATGGTTTCATAGGTATCTACACACGTCAAAACTCAAATCGTACTCTTTAAATACATGTGGTTTACTGTACATCAGTCATATCTCAGTAAGACTGGGAAAGTAATATGCCTTAAATCTCTTTTACTGATTTCCCCCACTTAACACTATAAGTTCCATCCATGCTGTTCTATGCACACCTAACACATAGTTTCTCAGTGCTGTGTAGAATTCCAAGGTCAGCCTCCACCATAGTTTACTCACTCATTTTTGCTTCCTGCTCACCTATGCTGTGAACAAGGCTATCATAAATAATCTCCACCTTGTCTTCTTATATACCTGACCAAGCTTTCTTTAAAACATATTTCAAGGATAAGATTGCTGAACTTTCTGCCAATGCATCCTTATTTTTACTAAAAACTGCCTGCTTATTGTTTATTTTACAGAAGAGCTGAGCAAGTTTCCATTCCATTCCAGCTGGGCATGAGAGTTCCCAGTCTCTTCACTTGGATTTCGGACCCTTCATGCTGCAACAGGACAGAGGGCAGGGGTGTTAGTTCTTGGTCACCCCTCATCTCCCCACTTCCCTGCATTCTATTTGACATTTACTTCATTTGTTGTGTGCTTAGTCACTCAGTCATGTCTGACTCTGCAAACCTTTGGACTGCAGCCCACCAGGCTCCTCTGTCCATGGGATTTCCCAGGCAAGAGTACTGGAGTGGGTTGCCATTTCCTCCTCCAAGGGATCTTCCTGACCCAGTGATCGACCCCATGTCTCCTATGTCTTCGGAGTTGCAGGTAGATTCTTTACCTGCTAGGCAATAGGGGAAGTCCTATATGACTTCATGGTTGCTGATAAATAATTTTTTTTCAGGCTGTGGCCATTCCGTAGTGTTTAACAGATGGACTTTCTATTTTCACATGTTTTGGGGGAGAGATACAGGTGAGAGATGGGAGCTCTGTAGCCTGTCTTTCCGCACTCTCCAGCAGACTTCAAAGGTCCCACCTACATGAAGGAGCCAGGGCCCTGTGCTTGGGCCAGTGTTTTAAGCTGCAAGGAATGTGGTGACTCAGCTGGTCGCCCAGGGACACCTCAGTGAACAAGGCTGAGGGAAGGAAGTCATTACACAGACAGCTGGGCTGTAAAAAACAAAAATACTCCTCACACCAAGCTTTACGAAGCAGTGTGGCTGTGCGTCCCGTGACTCAATGGGACTGTTTCTGCCATGTGGCCCCCCAGCCCACGTTATGTGGCCCCCAGCTCATAATACGTAGCACCAAGCTCAGAATATGTGGCCCGCAGCCCTCATTCACTCCCGGCTGCTCCTCAAGCTGCTTGGAAAACTGACCGGGTGGGGACCCCAGGAAATCCATGATAGTCTTCTCTCTTCCACCCTATCCCATTGCTACCTGTGTCATCTCTTTTCTCCTTTCTCCTTCCTCTTTAGTTCTTTCGTGTTAGAAAGTGTTTGTCACTCAGTCATATCTGACTCTCTGCGAACCCATGGACTGTCATCCAACCAGGCTCCTCTGTCCATGGAATTCTCCAAGAATACTGGAGTGGGTGGCCATTCCCTTCTCTAGGGACCTTACCAACCCAGAGATCACACCTGGGTCTCCTGCATTGCAGGCAGATTCTTTACCATCCAAGCCACCAGGGAAGCCCCTAAATTTTAATTCTCTTGCCCCTAAATAAATTTTTAAAATCTGGAATTCAGTATTTCATACCAGCAGGGAGCTTGGCAGAGACACGTGCGTGTGTGCTCAGCCACACCACTCTCTGCAACCGTATGGAGTGTATCCCGCCAGGCTCCTCTGTCCATGGGGTTCTCCAGGTAAGAATACTGGAATGGGTTGCTGTGCCCTCCTCCAGGGGATCTTCCCAACCCAAGGACTGATCCTGCATCTCTTGTGGCTCCCGCATTGGCAGGTGGATTTTACTCGCACTACCTGGGAAGCCCCACTGAAGATGCTAAACAGGTAGAAAAAATTATCCATAAGGCAAAAGTGATTGCTTTCAACTCAGGAATACATACTGCTTTTCTTTTAGGAAGCCCAATGATGATGATGTGTTGATATAATCAAGCAGGATCTGATGGGACATATAACATTTACACTGGTAACAGTGACTAGCAATACTGTGTCACTCTCCTGATCAACAACCATCAATGGCTCCTCAGTGCCCATGGTTTTACCCCATATTCAAGGCCAAATGGGCCACCTCCTAGCACTCACTTTCTCCACTATTCATGGCTTCATTCACCACTTCAACCCACTTATGCTGTCCCTGACCCTCTTGTATTTACTCCATCCCTATATAATTCAAGGCCTATCACTAACTGATCTCTCCACAATATTTTTACAAATTTTTTACTTACTTATTTTCGGCTGAGCTGGGTCTTTGTTGCTGCACTGACTGACTTTGTCTAGTTTCAGCGAGCAGGAGCTACTCTCTAGTTGCGGTGCTGTGGCTTCTCTTGTTGTGGAGCATGGGGTGTGGGGTGCAGGCTTCAGTGCTTGAGGTACATGGGGTCAGTGGTTGCGGCTTGTAGGCACTAGAGTGTAGGGTATGTGGGATCTTCCCAGATCAGGGATCAAACCTGTGTCCCCTGCATTGAGATATGGATTCTTCACCATGGAGCCACCGGGAGAGCCCTAACCAGTATTTTTTTAACATCTCTTATTCTATTTCTGAACAAAATTTAAAACTATTGAACATCCATTCTAGCATGTGTGCACGCTCAGTCACTCAGTCATGTCCAACTCTTTGCGACCCTATGAACGGTAGCCCACCAGGCTCCTCTGTCCTTGAGAGTCTCCAGGCAAGAATACTGGAGTGGGTTGCCATGCCCTCCTCCAAGGGATCTTCCCAACCCAAGGGATCAAGCCACTGCTGAGCCATCGGGGAAGCCCATTCTTTTGAGACCCTCCTTGAACTGCAAAGCATAGTGAGACATGAATCTGGATACCAGATGGAGGAGAACAGGGCCAGAAAGTACATCTAAGTAAAAAGAGGAAGAATAAGAGGTCCCCTTGCTGAAGGTTCAGCGCATAGGATAGCTGGTAAATCCTGCGGAGGTTTCAGAACACACAGAAAGCTCCCTTTCACCGGTGGTTAATGACCTTTCAGTGTTCTTCCCTTGACTAGAAATCCCAAACAGGTTTCAAAAGGGTTCAGTCAAACTGACGTTTTTCTGGGAAGGACAGCTGGAGCCGGAAACTGCCCAGCCAGAGCCCACACTGCCAGGCAACCTGGCCAGGCTGGGGCAGTGCTCGGCTACCACCGACAGCCTGGTTGGCAGGAATAGGGGACAGCAACGGAAGTCTCCTGCCCTCCAGCCTAGAGATCCCTGACCACATCCAGAGCCTGTCCCTGAAAGTCTGGGAGGAGAGGCTCCAGGAGCCCCGCAGCCTTAGCCACATCGGCAGGGTAAGGCAACAAGGAAGGGAAGAGCAACCCAGGATCGCAGCCCAGAGCCTGGCTTCCTCCAGCCAGCAGCTGGGGAGAGGCGGGGCTGGGGGCGGGGCGGCTATGGGGGCGGGGCCATCTTGGCGGGCCAGTAGTGGGAGATGGTGGGGGCAGTTCCCTCCCCAGCCCCACCCCGTGGCCTCAGATGCCGCAACTCGGGCCTTGGAACCGCCACCTGACCAAAACTGTGATTGGGGTCTGAATCTCTGCAGCTGCCTTGAAGGTCAGAAGCAGGCTGGGTCTAGGGCCGAGGGAAGGCCTAACACTCCCGGGTGTCTGCTCGCCCCCTCCCCAACTATCTTCTCTAGTGCCCGCTCCACACGGAAGCCAGAGGGCTTTTTCTCAATTGCTATTAAGTGAAGTCGGAGAAGGCAATGGCAACCCACTCCAGTACTCCTGCCTGAGAAATCCCATGGATGGAGGAGCCTGGTGGGCTACAGTCCACGGGGTCTCGAAGAGTCGGACACGACTGAGCAACTTCACTTTCACTTTTCATTTTCCTGCACTGGAGAAGGAAATGGCAACCCACTCCAGTGTTCTTGCCTGGAGAATCCCAGGGACGGGGGAGCTTGGTGGGCTGCTGTCTATGGGGTCACACGGAGTCGGACACGACTGACGTGACTTAGCAGCAGCATTAAGTGAAGTTGCTCAGTCGTGTCCGACTGTTTGCAACCCCATGGACTTTAGCCTACCACGCTCTTCTGTCCGTGGAATTTTCCAGGCAAGAGTACTGGAGTGGGTTGCCATTTCCTTCTCCACGGTATCTTGCCGACCCAGGGATCGAACTCCGGTCTTCCGCATTGCGGGCAGATGCTTTACCATCTGAGCCATCAGGGAAGCCCCTAAAGCTCCTTCATTTGCTTTGAAGGCAGAGACTTCGCCTCCCACTTCCTCCCCTCCCCCGCCCCCCCCAACACACAATCTGATTCCTCCCCTGCCCCCTACTCAACTGTTCCACCTTCCACCATCAAGACTGAACTATCCCAAGATACATCTGCATGGCCTTGCTACAAACTAGTCAGTACACTTGGAATAGCATTCCCACCCTTTCGTTGTTGTTTAGTCACTAAGTCCTGTCCCACTCTTTGCGACCCCATGGACTATAGCCCTACCAGGCTCCTCTGTACATGGGATTTCCCCGGCAAGATTAATCGAGTGGGTTGCCATTTCCTTCTCCAGGGCATCTTCCCAACACAGGGATGGAACCCTCCTCTCTTGCACTGGGAGGCGGATTCTTTACTACTGAGCCACCTGAGAAGCCCTCCCACCCTTTATATCTAACTAATTCCAACTGATTTTTTGAGACTTAGATGTCTGCTTGAGGAAAGCTTTCCTTGACCCTACCATCCTGCTGCCATCCATCATAACTGCCTGACTACCTGTCAGTTCTGCTTCTTTCCCTTCTTCCCTACCCCCCACCAACCAGGACTGCTGGGTCGCTGCAGCATCTCCAGAGCCTAGTCCAGGCACCATGCTCAGAATGATCATAAACGCCCTGCCTGGGGGTCCTCTACCATCCTCTCAACCTCTGCCTGAATGAGAGGTTCCTGCAGTTACTTCATCTCTTAGAGCAGCAAGTCACAAACTAGAACAAGCATCAGAAACACTTTGATGTGGCTGAAGGGAACTGATTAAAATACAGATTGCTGGGCCCCAGCCTCAGAGTTTCTGATTTAGTAGTTCTGGAGTAGGGCCTGAGAGTGTGCATGGTACTGCAGCTGCTGGCCCAGGTACCACAGTTTAAGAATCATGTCTGACAACCTACAGACTGGGAGAAAATATTTGCAAATGATGCAGGGCTTAATTTCCAAAATATACAAACAGCTCATACAGCTCAATAAAAAAATTAAAAAATGGTCAGAAGACCTAAATAGACATTTCTGCAAAGAAGACATACACAGAGCCAATAGGCACATGGAAAGATGCTTCACATTGCTAATTATTAGAGAAAAGCAAATCAAAACTGCAAAGAGGTATCCCCTCACACCATCATCAAAAAGTCTACAAATAATAAATGCTGGAGAGGGTGTGGAGAAAAGGGACCCCTCCTACACTGCTGGTGGGAATTTAAACTGGTACAGCCACTCTTAAAAACCGTATACAGGTTCCTTTAAAAACTAAAACTAGAGTTTCTATTAGATAGAGCTACCCAGAAATAGATATCGTTGGATAGAGTTATCCAGCAATCCCATTCCCAGGCATATATCCAGAAAAGCTGAAAACTCTAGTTTGAAAAGATACATGCACCTGTGTTCATAGCAGCCTATTTTAGCCAAGACATGGGAGCAATCTAAGTGTCCATCAACAGATGAATGGATAAATATGTGGTATATATATATATATATACATACACATACAATGGAATATTACTCAGCCATAGAAAAGAATGAAATATTGCCAACTGCAGCCACATGGAGAGACCTCAAGATTACCATGCTAAGTGAAGTCGGTTAGAGCTAAATATTAGTATTATATATTACTCATATGTGGAATCTAAAAAAGTAATACAAATGAACTTATTTATAAAACAGAAACAGACTCACAGACATAGAAAACAAACTTATGGTTACCAAAGGGGAAAAGAAGGGAAGGGATAAATTAGGAAGTTGGGATTAACAGATACACACTACTATATATAAACAGATAAACAACAAAGATTTACTGTATAGCACAGGGAACTATATTCAAAATCTTATAATAGCCTATAATGGAAAAGAATCTGAAGAAGAGTCTGTATATATATATATATATATATATCTAACCAAATCACTTTGCTGTACACCTGTAACACAATATTGTAAATCAACTATACTTCAGTTTAAAAAAAAGAATCACATCTGAGAGCATCGCTTTCTTCACTGATAAAGCAGGACAACTACTGTCTCTACTAGGTTTTGTGACAATCGAATTGAGATAATGCAAATGAAAAACTCAGCATGTTGCCTGCATTCAGTAGGTGCTCAATAAGTGTTTGCAACTGCTACGGGGAATGGACAGGAGACATGCCAGGCAGGGAAAACATGAGCAGGGGCAGAGATGGGAAAGAGCCCAAGCAGGGCAGCTGGCCTGGCAGGAGAGCCAGGCCCAGCAGAGTAGCCCGGGAGTCCAAGCTTGTCTCTGGAAGCAGTTGGGAGCCACACACAGTTCTGGAGCAGGGCAGTGACAGGTGGAAGCTGCATGTGGCAGCACTGAGCAGGAGGCCATTGCAAGCTCCATGTGCTGAGCGCTCCTTGGCTGTCTGACCAGTCAGATTTAGCAAGTAAAGATCAAGAAGATACCATTAAATTTGAATTTCAGACGCCAATGAATAACTGTTGAGTATGATGTGTTAGTTGCTCAGTCATGTCCGACTCTTTGGGACCCCGACTGTAGCCCGCCAGACTCCTCTGTCCATGGAATTCTCCAGGCAAGAATACTGGAGTGGGTAGCCATTCCCTTCTCCAGAGGATCTTCCCGACCCAGGGATTGAACCCAGTTCTCCCACATTGCAGGCAGACCCTGCATCTGAGCCATCAGGGAAGCCCCTCAAATTTAATTGGTCATCCTGTGTTTTTATTTGCTAAACCTGATCACTCTGGCCAGACACCATCTGCCACCCAACTCACAAGCCCGCATCTTGAGGGAGTCACTGCGGGTTTCTCTGCTTCCCTTTCCACCTTCAGCAGGGCCAGACCACCGGAGTGGTTGAGGAGCCCACTCTTGCAGCCAGTCTTGCTGCCCATGGCAAGGGGTCACAGCTGCAGGCCTGGGTGAGTGGGTCCTCATGGCACTTCAAGGTGGGTTCACCCAGAAAGAAAGCAGTGCAGTGCAGTGAATAATCACTGGGTCTGTGACTAAGCACATACGGCTACCAAGATCCATAGAGAAGGAAGTGCCCCCCTGCACTGACGAGTTACTCAAAAGACAAACAGTGGCATACCCCCACCCACCACCACCGCTCAAGGGTACTGAGGGAGAGGAGAAAACTGCCTCTATCCTTAACCCCAGAAATGGGCAAACACAAGCATTCACGCCGCTTGCACGCTCAAAGGATGCCTCAGAGACGGTGATACAAACCACAAGCTAGAACAGGGTGGTCCCTGCCTTGTTCAGCTCAGTTGGGTGTTAGGACAAGTCATACTACCCGAGGCTGCCTCTGTCTTTCCCCACCTCCAGAAGCATCAAATCCCAGATGATTCATCGTTCTGGAAACAAGCCTGTCAGAAATCCAATTTCTGCAACAATCTTTGTATCAACTTATTTCTCTAACAAAGAACAATGAAAACAATGTGTGCTCCATTTTTTAAAAAATGTGCTAAACACTGTTGAACCCCTAGTATGTGCCCTGCTCTGTGTTCAGTGTTTTATTTAGCTCTGTAGTTCTCAGCCTTGGCAGCACATTACAATCACCTGGAGAGTTGTTTTTTAATTCTCGCACCCCAGGCATCAGTATTTGCCAAGGGCACAGTGATTTCAATGTGCAACCAAGGTTGAGAACCACTGATTCAGTTCATCCTGTTTAATCCAATGCAATCCTACAAGGTAGATTTTTATCTCCATCTTGCAGATGAGGAAATTGAGGCTCCCAGAGGTAGAATACTGTGCTATCTCTAGCCACAACCCCTGTTCTCTCCTCTCTTCCCTCCCAGACTCCCTTGAAGGATTTCTGAAGTTTCCAGGGTTTCCCTGCTGATTATAGTGTTTATATACAATGCTTCCACAGACATGTTTGTGGCATAACTCTGCCCTCTGGCCACCCGAAATAGCTCTGCTCCCATCCGGGCTCCTCTGAGATACCAGTAGACACAGCCCGGTTTCAAGACTGACACCAAATGACTTTTGCTAAATCTAGGACAGCTGAGGTCCTTCCAGCCAGGTCCTGCCGTCTTGAGTCACAGAACAACAGCAGCCACCTCTCGCTCCCCACTGGCTAGTACTTTCTAAGCCTGACTCTTTGCCATTGAGTCCCATTCCTCCCAGCTTTTCCTGGGTTTTCTCTGCCTTTACAGCAAACTTCTTCACCTGCTGACCTTTCTCAGAGCATTTTCAGGGGCCGTCCATCCTCACAGGTTGTCGGAGACGTCTTTGGTCCAGGACAAGTCACGAACCACAGATGCCCAAGACCCCGGCCCGCGGCTTGCGGGTCCATGCATGCTTCAAGTCTTCGCGCACCTGGACTTTCCTGTTCTCGCGGCGCCAGCTCGGCGAGAAAGCTGGTCATCGCCTGCCCTCTGCTGGCCGGTGGAGGTATTGACCCCACTTCCGCTCCACCAGGATTGCATCGGCGGGATGGAATGAAGAGCGAGCATTTATTGAGTTCCTGGTGTATTTCAGGACTGAACTGGACGCTGGGGTGTAAGCGTGAACGCGACCTGCTCTCACGGAATTCCTAGAGACAGACCATAACATCAAATTCAAGCGAATATGAAATTATAGCTGTGAGCCATGTGAGTGAATAATACGAGAGTCCGATCCACCCTTGGAGGAGGGTCGGGGGGGATGTTGGACGTGGGATTAGGAAGTCCAAGCTGCCCCTAAGAGGGGACTTTCGAGCGCCTGATGCTTCACAAAGTCATTTCAGGTCATCTCGAAAATCCTGCAAGGGCGGGGGCGCTATCCCCATAAAGCAGAAAGCGGGGTCAGATGGGGGAAAGAATTTACCAAAGTCGCACAGCGAGCTAGGAGCAAAGCCAGGCAGGCTTAGCTCGGCTCGATTCCCAAATCCTGGCTTTTCCGCGGTTCCCGGGGCTGGGGTGGTGGCGGGCCACGGGTATGGTCCCTCGGGGAGCGCTAGGGCGCCGGGCGGGGCGGGGCGGGCTGGAGCCCGGGGGCGGGGCCTGGAATTCGGGGGGGCGGGGCGGGCTGGAGCTCGAGGGCGGGGCGGACTGGATTCGGGGGCGGGGCCTGAAGCTCGGCCCCGCCCCGGACACTGTAGGTGAAAGGGCGCCCTTGGGCGTGGGGACCGGGCGGGGCGGGTCTCCCTGGTGGGTGGAGTCTAGACGGATTGGGACCTGCAGAGGCCGCCCTTAGCTCGTGGAAGGGGCGGAACCGGGATCTCGCCCAGTCCCAGAGGAGCCGGAAGTAGCTAGGGAGTGCGGGGCCGGAGACACTACCTGCTGACCCTGTGCCCTCAGGTAGAAGCGGCGGCTCCGGGAGCCCGGAGTCCAGTGGGCAGCTCCCCAGGTAGGGCCCAACCAGGGCCGGAGATGAGATCCCCGTCCCCCGTCCCCCGCCCCACCCGGCCCCGCCCATCTGCCCTGCCATCTGACCCTCATTCCTTCCCGATCCCGGGCCCGAGTCCCTCTCCAGATATGCTAAGGGAACTCCGGGGTGGTGAAGCCGGGCCTCACTTCTTCCTTCTCCCCGACTTAGCTTCTCCGGGGTCCCGGGACATCCAGAATGGGGGATCGGGAGAGAAGGAGATATAAAAACCTCTCTGGGGAAAAGTTTCACCACCACCCCCGGCTTCTCCCCTCAGGCAGACTCTGTGACGATAGGGAAGACACCGACCGTTTCTGGTACTGAGTGTCCTCAGTTGCAAGACAAGGTCTGACCCTTGCCCCGCCGGCCCTGAGACTGGGCAGGTCAGAGGCAGCAGCTGTGGAGGCAGCTAGGGATCCTGGGTGGAACTGCCTCTCTTGCACAGCTGGAGCAGGGCTGACCCTCCGACACCCTCTGGTCCTAGACAGAGCACTACCCACCACCATCCCTGAATCTGGGATCCCAGAAAGGCTGAGGGCTGACACCCAGGCAGCTTGTTCTGCCTTTCCTGTGGTGGGGATGTGTGCAGGCCTGGTGGGGTAGGGTGGCGTGTAGATGTTTGTGGACTCTGAGGCCTGGGCACCCTGGGAGGCCTGCCTGGAGCAAACAGCGAGGCTACCATTGTGCAGAGCCTTGAATGCCAAGTTCAATCTGAACTGTCAACTCAGGGCAGGGGCCGTGTATTGGAGTCTGACCTGTCCTGCCCTCAGCACCAGCCTGAGTGAGTGAGGACTGTCACGATTCCAAAAACAATGCTGCAACTGATAGGTGGTGTGGGTGGGCGTTCAGTGCCTGTCGCTGCTTTATACCAATTATGTCATGAGTTACTCAGGCATCCCTGTGTTATTGCCATTTAGGAGGCTGCAGCTGAGGCTCAGAGAGATGAAGTGACTTGCCCAGGGTCACAGCTAGTAAGGGTCAGAGAGACAGTCTGGTGTCTTAACCACACTGCCTGCTGCCCCCCAGGATCTGGGCATTGGTCATAAAGCGTCGATCTAGGACAGCAGGAAAGAGGGGGCCAGATGAGCAGGAAATTGGGGAATAGGCTTCAGAGGCCTTGGGAGGGAGGGATAGCATGAGTCCTTAGAGGAATTCAGCTGACCAAGTTCCCAGGGGAAGGAGACATATTTGGTTTTAGACCTGTGAGTTTGGGGGTAAAGGAGAGTATAGGGGAGCTGAGCAGAGCTCCCCTCCATCCAAAGCAGACCAAGGAGACAGAGTTGGTCCCGGAGACAGGAGGTGTCTTCAGGAATGGGTGCAGGTAGAGGGGAGGGAGCCCGGGGCTTGATTCACAAGACTCTCCCCCCACCCCTCCAAAATACTGAGCAGACAGAGGTGGGATATCCATTCGTGAGCAGGGGAGCAAGGAGAGGAATGAATTCTAGGCTCCCGTGACATTAGAGCTGAGAAGGTCTGAGAAATCCAGGCCGAGTTTCATAGAAGGGGAAACTGAGGCCAGCAAGTTACTTGCCGGACCACATCCGACGAGTGGATCAGGGGAGGACCCGTCTGCCCCCTTTGCCACTCAGCTTTCTCCTATCTCAGTGGCTCTCAGCTGGGGGCAGTTTTGTCCCCCAGGGGACATTTGACAAAGTTTGGAGACAGTTTGGTTGCTAGGAGGGAGGGTGCCACTTGGCATCTAGTGGGTAGACCAGGAATGCTGCTAAACGTCTTACAAGCTGCCCACCAACACCACAACAAAGAATTATCCCAGCCCCAAACAGCAGTGGTGGTAAAGTTGAGAAACCCAGGAGCAGGTGGAGCTGAGCCTGTCTCCTCCTCCCTCTCCCCGCCCACCCACCACGGGCTCTTCTGCTCTGTACAGGGCAGAACGTTGCCCCCACTCCTGGGGTGCCCCTCCCCTGCTTTTGCTCCTTAAAAAAATATTTTTTTATATACTTATTTATTTATTTTTGGCTGTGCTGGGTCTTCCTTGCCACGAAGGCTTTTTCTGGTTTTGAGTGGGCTGTACTCTTCATTGTGGTGCGTGGGCTTCTCGTAGCGGTGGCTTCTCTCGTTGCAGCTCCCGGGCTCTAGAGCGCTGACCCAGTCATTGTGATGCATGGGCTTAGTTGCTCCCCAGCACGTGAAATCTTCCCGGACCAGGGATCGAACCCGTATCCCCTGCATTGCCAGGTGACAATGCAGGATTCTTAACCGCTGGACTCTGTGCCACTGAGGAAGCCAATGCTTGCTGCTTTATATTCCTAGAAGCTTCTGGAGTCTTCTCTGCTTTTCCTGGACTCAGTGATCTAAAGCCCTGCCCACCACATGTCTCTCTTTGTCAGTGGGTCTCCCATATTCGTACTGTAGTGTTAAGGATGGAGAAACCAAAGTGGGGGTTTTCACCTACCACACAGCAGATGTGCCTTGCAGGTAAAAGATGTGTTCAATTTGAGTGACATTTTAGGGGTCCAAAGAGTTTCATTTTATCCCAATTTTTCACTTTAGCAATTCTCATGGGACCTTATGTTTGTGAAGCTCTCTGTTTCTAACTAGCTCCCAGGTGATGCTGGGCCCTGGAACAGCACATTTGGGATTTTGGTGAGGCATTACAGGGCTGTGCAGAGAGGGCGGCCCTCTTTGTAGATGACCATGGCATGGTTTGGGGACCACGGAGGGGAAGGATCCATGGTATAGAATCAGGAAACCAGGATATGAGTCATCACTCCCTCCCCCCATCTACAGCCTGCTAGCTTCATAGGGTTCAGATAAGTCACTTGACTTGTTTGACGGGTGTTCTTGCATGGCAGGTCTGCCTGGAGGATACAGGATCAGAAGGAAGTGCCCTGTGAAGGTGGGATGGTTTGGGTCCCGGCAGCCAGAAGGATATAGCCCACTGCCATTGGCCATCAGGGAAGGGGTGATGCGCTGAAGCTGGCGGGGCAGGCACCCAGCCGGTGTGGAGGTGGCTGTCCTTATGGCCCTGGCTCTGCTCCGCAGCTGCTGTGGCTCCTGCCTCTGGCTGACCCAGCTCTGGCTGGTGTGAGAGCTGGAGGGACCAGTTTAGCTGGGAGAAGAAAGAACAGCTGTAATGGGCCAGGGGCCAGCCCAAAGCCTGAATGCAGGTCTGAGGAGTGGGGTCAGGGCTGAGAACTATGACTTAGAGACACTGAGATCAGGTCGTGGCTATGAATGGGCTTCCCACATGTCCCAGGGAAACTGGGAAGAATTTGGAAGTTTGGGCTTTAAATTTTGTAGTTTGGGCCCAGCTGTGGGGGATGCCTTACTGCAAGCATCTGAGAACTGAGCAAAGCCTTGGGTACCAGGGTTACCTCCACCCTTGGTCCCCCACACATTAGCCAAAATCCTTTTAACTCCTAGGACCAGGAGGCAGCAAGCAACCCATTTCTCAGATGGGAAAACTGAGGTCCCCTTCTCCCCTCTGCCTGGGACTGTCCCATGTGACCCCTGGGGGCCCTGGGCCTGATCTACCATGAGGCTGGCCCCTCACTGTACCTAACGTGGGGTGCCTGCCCTCTCCCTGCCCCTATAGTCAAGCCATCCCAGGGGTGCACAGCAAGGGCTCTGCAACCACCCAGGCCTGGGAGCAAATCCTGGCTCCTCTCCTGACAAGTGGTGAGATCGTGGACAAGACCCTCCGCCTCTCTGAGCCTCAGCCTGGCTTGTCTGTAAACAGGGATAACGACCTGCTCGGCCAGCCTGGCAGGTTGTCATAAAGAAGACAAGAGCCCTGCCGCTGAGCACTGTGGTCATGATTACTCATGGCATTTAGAGGCTTGCAGCGCCCTAGATGGCCTTACCCGGTGCCCCAATTTGACAGAGTGAGCATCACACTTGGAGAAGGGAAGGAGCCCCATGGCCGGTAGGGATCAGAACCCACGTCTTCAGGCACCCCTCCCAGCCCATCACAGCTGCCCGTCTGCGGAGGCACTCTGAGGACCACCAGGACCACCAGGAGCACACTCCGGAAGCTGAGGTAGGTCCCGGGGGGTCAGGCTGCGGGGCCTTCCCCAGAAGTGCGGTGGGCCCAGCACCTCCACTTTTTCACCGGCGCAGCCATGAACTACATGGGGCAGCTGGCGGAGACCGTGTTCGGCACGGTGAAGGGCCTGTACCGGGGCCTGAACCCGGCCACGCTGAGCGGGGGCATCGACGTGCTGGTGGTGAGGCAGGTGGACGGCTCCTTCCGATGCTCGCCCTTCCACGTACGCTTTGGCAAGCTGGGCGTCCTGCGCTCTCGGGAGAAGGTGGTGAGTGTTGGGCAGGAGAGGGGCCCCCCGGGGGTGGGGGGTGGGTTCTGGGAGCCAGAACAGGACCCAGACCTCCCTGGGGTGGCAGTGTGTCCTCCGGGCAGGCTTCCCTTCTTTTGTATTTTCTTGGGGTTGGATCGGGGCTTTGGGTCCAGGAGGGTCCCTGTTTTCCCCTGCAAGCAGCGTATCAGGGCAGGCTTCCGTACTGGAGCCATCAGACCGGCTTCAGCTTCCTAAGACCTTACCTATGTGTTCCTGGTAAGTCACTTCACTTGTGTGAATGGGTACATTCTCATCTCCCTGATGATGAACTCGGAGCTCAATGGGGAGAGGTGGGAGGAGTTACTCACAAGTTAGTTCCTTCCCCTTAGGAGACCGGCTCCGTCTTCCGAGTTCTGGTCTGGTGAGCCCAGACCCCCTTCACAATGGGGTGACTTTCCCAAATCCTAATAGGAGAGTGTAACCTTTCAGAAGATGGTGTAGCTGACTGGTTAAGGGCTTGGGTTGTGGCCTCAGACTTTCTGAGTTCATAGCCTCACTTGGCTACTTCCCAGAAAATTACTTAACCCCTCTGAGCCTCATTTTCCTCATCTGTAAAGTGGGGATGATGATGGGAGCTATGGCCAGGGGTGGTTGTGAAGATTAAATGAGATGGTCTATATAACACACTCTAGAGAGTGCGCAGGAAAGGGTCATTATTAACACTGTTCATGTCATGCACAACTGTTCGGGTGCACTCCTGGGTGTTGGGGACCACCAGTGACAAGATGGATCATGTTCTGGGACTTCCCTGGTGGTCCAGCAGTTTAAGACTCCATCCTTCCAGTACAGGGACATGGGTTCAATCCCTGGTCAGGGAACTAAGATATCCCACATGCCACATGGGGTGGCCAAAAAGTTAAAAAAGAAAAATCATCTTCTTGTGCTGATGGGCTGTGGGAGAGAGAGGAACACAGAAACCAAGGCATAAACAAGAATATTGAGATGGTGAGCAGAGACCCTCGGAGTAGGGATTAAGGGGAGCCCCAAGGTGGGGAGGGAAGAGAGAGATCCAGAAAGTGCAGTGCACTGGGGCAGCAGGCAGCCTGTGTCCCCAGGACCAGCCTGGAGGCCAGTGGACAGGAGGTGGGAGCGGAGGACAACAGCGGGGACCCCAGCCCCACCACGCCCTGTTACAGGTGGACATCGAGATCAATGGGGAGCCGGTGGACCTACACATGAAGCTGGGGGACAGCGGGGAGGCCTTCTTCGTCCAGGAGCTGGAGAGCGATGAGGTGAGCGTGTCTTCACTGGTGACCCCTCTGGGCAGGGCCTGGGGTTTGGGGATGCTTTACCTCCGTGAGGGACTCGGAGGCCAGCGAGTCACAAGGCCATGCGACCGCCGCCCCATCCAGCCTCCAGGCCTGTTTTCCCACCCCTCAGCCCTGCCCCTGCTTTGCTCCACAGGAAGACGTGCCTCCCCGCCTGTGCACGTCACCCATCCCTTGGGGAGGCCTGGCGGGGTTCCCTTCGGACTCCCAGCTAGGCACCACCAGCGAGCCTGACGCCAGCACCGCGGGCATGGCCTCCAGCGGGCGGAAGAAGAAACGGCGCAGGAGGAAAACCAAGCGGAAGGAGGGCGCGGTGGCGGCCGATTCTAGTTCAGAGGAGCTGGAGGCGGGCACTGGGAGTGAGCCATCCCTGCTGGAAAAGCCAAGGCCGGAGCCCCCAGGGTATGTATGGGGCTGCGGGTGCGGGCATGCCACCTGGGGTTCAAGCTCAGTTTCCTCTGCTGACACTGTGTGACCCTGGGCCAGGTCCTTGACCTCTCTGGGCTTTAGTTGCTTTACTTCCTCAGTGATGTCCAGGTTTCCAAGCCCTGCTCAGGGTACCTGTCCTGTCAGTGACCGTTTATTTCCCTGTGACCCCCTCAGCAGCAGCCAGCCAGAAGGGGCGTCCTCACCGGAGCCCAAAGACACCTACCCCTACTCTGACGGCGAGTGGCACCCCCAGGCCAGGTGAGCGTCCAGGTGGGCCACAGGCAGAGACTCAAAGCCAAGGTCTCCACGTACATTTTGCTGATGAGTAATGATATAGAACATATTTATTGCATTTACCAGACTGTACATCTTTTGTGTAAAGTGTTGATATTCAACTGTCTTGCCCATTTTTTTTTTTTTAATTGCAGTAAAATACACATGGGACTTCCCTAGTGGTGTAGTAGTTAAGACTCCATACTTCCAAGGCTGGGGGCCTGGGTTTGATCCCTGATTGGGGAACTAGGATCCCACATGCTGCATGGTACAGCCAAAAAGTTGAAAACCAAAAACATAGAATTTATCATTTTAACCATTTTAAATAATTCCCTGGTGGCTCAAGTGGTAAAGAATCTGCCTGCAAGGCAGGAGACCCGGATTCGATCCCTGGGTCAGGAAGATCCCCTGGAGAAGGGAATGGCTACCCACTCTAGTATTCTTGCCTGGAAAATCCCATGGACAGAAGAGCCTGGCAGACTAAAGTACATGGGGTCGGACACGACTGAGCAACTAACACATCTTCAGCCATTTTAAGGGACACAATTCAGCAGCATTTAGTATACTCAACGATAAAAGCCTTTTCACAGCCTTAGTGGAACCCCTAAACCCATTAAGAAGTCACAACCTGGGACTTGCTGGTGCCCCAGTGGTTAAGACTCTATACATCCAGTGCAGGGAGTATGGGTTCAATCCCTGGTTGGGGAAGTAAGATCTCACATGGCACACAGCCCAAGAAAAAGAAGGTGCAACTTTGCTCGTTGTTGTTTTTTCTTTTTTTAAACTGGATTGCCTTCTTATTGTTGATTTACAGGAGTTCTTTATATATTTATATATTCTTTATATATTCCAGATCCAATACAGGTATAAATACATGTTACCAAAAAAAAAATGTTCCCAGGCTGGAGAGGGCAGCAGGGGGTGGCCGGCTGGCTTGGGGGCCCCTGAGTTCTTGCTTCCTGCAGCCTCTCACCGGGTGAGCTAGCATCTCCCAAGAGTGACTCGGAGCTGGAACTGCGGACCCCCGAGCCCAGTCCCCTGAGAGTGGAGTCCCACGTGCAGTGGGCCTGGGGGAGGCTGCCAAAGGTGAGTCCCCTCTGTGTCAGCCCCCCAGCCTTACCTCTTAGAGGCTCCATGGCCCCTGCGGGTCAGGACTGGAGTGACTGAGACTTGGCCCGCCTCCCTGAGGCCTTGCAGGCTGTGGGAAGTAGGCCCTGCCCCGTCCCCATCATCCCCCGTCTGTTTGATTGAAGGTCGGCAAAGCTGAGTGGCCCGAGTCCTCGGTGGTCACTGATGCCAGCTCCAGGAAAGCCTCTCCACTTCAGGGGGCGCCCAGCACCCCCTCTGCCTCTGTGATTGGCGTGGACCCTCCAGGACCCCCAACCCTGCAGAGAGGGGCTGGCACTGACCTTCTTCAGCCTGGCACGGAGGCGCCCGCTCTGGCGGGTCCCCCTCTCTCTGCCCCTGAGAGGGAGGAAACCAAGACTCAGAGTTCGGGGGATGCGGGGCCCCGTCCTCCGTCCAAATCCTGGAGCTGGGCTGCTTTGGAAGACCCTGCTCACACCCAGAAGCCAGAGGGGGTCTCCCAGAGGAAAGGTGAGTGATGGCCGGACCCCTCCCACTGCTTCCCTGGCCTCAGGTTTTCCCCTGAGTGGACTCCGGGACTTCAGGCACATTTAAGCACCTACTGTGTGCACTGTGTCTGGCCCAGCCCTCCTTGTGGGACTCACAGTCCCGTGGAGCAGACAGATGACACGGGCGTAAAGCAGGGAGAGTGTAACGTGGTGCATACCAGACAGAATCATTGGTGGGACAGAGCTGTTTAAATCTTGGGACTGGGGAAGGCCTCTCTGAGCGGGTGATGCCTGAGCTGAGACGTGGGCCATAGAGATCCAGCCAAGTAAGGACCAGGGGAAGTGAATTCTAGGCAGAGGAAACAGCATGGTGATGAGGAGGGAGAGAGGTTTCGTGTCTAGGAACCAAGGCAGATGGTGTATCTTAAGTGATGCCAGGGAGAGTGTTAAGAGAGGAAATTGGCTCCTGAGCTGTCCACATGGGTAGTCACTGGCTACATCTGCCTATTTAAAATTAAAAGTAAAAGTGTTAGTTGCTCAGTCGTGTCCGACTCTTTGCAACCCCGTGGACTGTAGCCTGCCAGGCTCCTCTGTCCATGGGATTCTCCAGGCAAGAATACTGGAGTGGGAAACCCATTTCCTTCTCCAGGGGATCTTCCTGACCCAGGGATTGAACCGTGGTCTTCTGCACTGCAGGCAGATTCTTTACTGCCTGAGCCACCAGGGAATCCCCAAATTAAAATTACTGAATATGAAGTACCACTTGGAGGACTTCCCTGGCGGTCCAGTGGTACAGACTCCCCACTTCTACTGCAGAGGGCAAGGACTCAGTTCCTGTTTGGGGACCTAAGATCTCATCACACCACGTTTAAGTATGCCTCACTACCTTGTGTGGTCAGCAGCTACCGTAGTGCACCACCAGACCTGGGACCTTCCCAGCCTTGCAGACGGTTAACCCTGGACCAGACAGCGCCACCTTGTGGTGCTCGGGGGTAGGGGACGCAGAGTGCTCCCAAGAGTCCACCTCACTGGGTTAGGCCAACAGATGCCCCCGCCTCTCCCGCCAGGTTTCCTGAAAAGAAGCCAGCACCTGGGCCCCAGTGACATCTACCTGGATGACCTGCCCTCCCTGGACTCTGAGAACGCAGCCCTTTACTTCCCCCAGAGGTGCCCGGGTTCTGGGCTCCAGGGTGTCTTGGGATCGAGGCCCATGGGGCCAGGGGTTGGCTAGCCGCTCCTCCCAGCCGCCTCCTCCTATTCATGTCCCTGTTGGTCCTTTCGTCCCCAGCAACAGTGGGCTGGGGGCTGGGAAGCGGAGTGCACTGGACAGCCTGAAGCCCTTGGGGGACTGCAACCCCGAGCAGGAACCAGAGCCCGCTGCGGACACAGCAGACACAGTGGCGTTGTCCCTCTGTGGGGGCCTGGCCGACAGCAGGGACGTCTCCATGGGTAGGCTCGGCGGTGGCCCCTGCCCTCTCTAGGACTGTCACTGAGCCCAAGGGACAAGAGAAGGGAGGGAAGACCCTCAAGGGTGAGCAGCGGAGGTGTGCATGAGGCTTCGTGGAGCCCACCCTCGGCCAGCAAGTGCTGGGCGTCCCCAAGACCCCGTGAAGCTAATGTTAAGTGACACTGAGCTGTGACTCCAGGAAGGCCTGGGGTGAGACCGGCAGATGCCAGAGCCCTGGGGAGCCAGGAGCCCTGCTCTGGTCAAGCTGCAGGAGGCCCCAGGGGCAGAGATGGGGCAGCTGGAAGAGGTGAGGACAGTGGGTCACACGCGACATCAGCCTCACCTCTCGCTCTCTGCCTCTGTGCCCAGAGAAGTTCAGCCAGCACCTGGTCTCCTACGAGGACCTCGCCCAAAACCCCGGCCTCCTGGACGACCCAAGCCTGGTGGTGAAGATCAACAAGCAGTGGGTACTGGGACTGGGCCGCTGGGTCGCCCCTTCCTCCATGGCCCTGACACCCGATCTGTCTCTGCAGGCATTATAACTGGGCTGTAGCTGCCCCCATGATCCTGTCCCTGCAAGCCTTTCAGAAAAACTTGCCCAAGGTAATGGTTGGAGCTCCCTCCGGATCTCCTGGGGGAAGGGGCCCCTTGGCAAGGAAGGGGAGGTGGGGCAGAGATGGGCCTGGGGCTGATGGACGGCAGGACCCACTCAGGGAGGAGAGACTCAGGCTCCCTGAAGCCTTGCCCCAGGCGGTGTGGCCGAAGCACCCCTCTTTCCTGGCTTCCTGCCATGGATAAGTCCATTTGGAATGGATTTGGACTTCAGAGGAATTCAGGGCAAACCAGAGGCAATGGGGACGTGCCTTCAGTGGGAGCTTTTTGGATCTGAGAGACAGTCTTGGGAGGTGGAGGTCCCACCCCTCACCTTCCCCGGAGACCCTCTCCAGGCTGGGCTTGGGATCTTGCTTTATCAGCACATAGTTCTTGAGTACCTACTATGTGCCAGGCCCAGACCAGGGAGAGTCACGCCCTCATAGGGAGATATTTAATCAGAGACTCAGTCAAATGAGTATACAGTTCAACTGTGAGAAATGGGAAGGAGCGGTCTGGGGTGCTTTGAGAGCCTCCAGCAGGGATTTTGCTGACGTCTGAAGGGTGAGTAAACGAGGGTGGGGAGCAGCCTGTGCGGATGCTCAGAGGTGGAAGGTCCAGCCTCTGTAGTCCCTCCCAGAACCTCCACCCCACACAGGGCTGACCTGCACCCAGCCCTTCTGCCCCTCGGGAGCCGTCCAGGGCCCTGCCCTATCTGGCCCATCCTTATTAGCTTGGTTAGGCTTGCCCGAATGACCGGATGTTGACAGCGGGTGCCTCTCATTGGTGCCGCTCAGCTCTGCCCTCTGGTTGGCTGTAGGTCTAAGCTGGGACCCCAGAGCCTGTGGAGAGGGAGAGGGTCTCCCCCGGCCGCCCGCTTGGCTCGCCTCACCTTCAGTTCAGTTCAGTTCAGTCACTCAGTCGTGTCCGACTCTTTGCGACTCCTCACATTAACTCGGACCAACTTAGGAGAAGGACCAAATTAGGAGAAGCTCCACCAGCTCAAGTGGTGGGCACTAAGTCCCTTAAGTCGTGCCCAATTCTGCGCAACCCCATGGACTATGACCCGCTGGGCTCCTCTGTCATGGGATTCTCCAGGCAAGAGTAGTGGAGTGGATCATCATGCCCTCCTGCAGGAGATCTCCCCGACCCAAGGAGAGATCGAACCCGCCTCTCTTATGTCTCCTGTATTGACAGGCTGGGTCTTTACCACCAGCGGCACCTGGGAAGCCCCAGCCTCTTCCCTGCCCAGGTGGACACCCTGGCACTTGTCCTCCTGACTTGGGTCCTCCATTCTGTATTTGCAGGAAGCTGATAAGTCTCCCAGGTGGGCCTGGGCTGAGCTATCCCTGGGATTACCTAGCACAAACATAATCAGAGTTTTTCACAGGGTTGTGCTGTCCCCACCAGACAATGATGGTCACGTGTGCAGAGAAGGAGGCTGCTCAGGGGATAGATCACTAACCTTAGGAATTGCCCATGTTGGTCTTGGAGGTTGAGGGTGGTATTGACTAGAGACTGTCCCCACCGCCACTTGGTGGCATTATGCAGGGAGAACCAGATCTTGAGAAACTCCCAAAGCACTGCCTTCAGCCACTAGAGTAGGGCTGATGGTAGTAGATCTTGATTCCTGAGATCTGGAGGCCAGGCCAAGGCTGGGCTAGAGCTGGGGGATCAACTCTAGCTGGGGTGGGGTGGAGGCAGGCAGAAGTGGCCTTTGTTCTCCCACACTTATCTCCTAGAGTCATTGCTCAAAATCCCAAGGTGGGGGTGAGTAGGCTTCTTTAGCCTCCACATGTAGATAGCACCTTGCTCTAGGGTCAGCCCTAGACTCTGGGTTCATGGGGGTCCCCAGGGCAAGGTAAGGTGGGTTTGTGTGGGGCAGGAGAAAACGCCAGTGGCCTTCCTCTGCCCGCAGAGCACTGTGGACAAGCTGGAGAAGGAGAAGATGCCCCGGAAGGGAGGCCGGTGGTGGTTTTCCTGGCGACGCAGGGATTTCCCGGCCAAGGAGGTGGGTGATCATGGTCCCAGGGCGGGCCCCGCATGGGCAGCGGCAGGAGTTCACTAGATGGATATTCCCCTCACAGTGCAGCGCCCAGAGGGAGAAAACCACAGTGCGGGAGCAGCGGGGGTAAGTCAGGTCTCGTGGCTGGGGCTCTGCAGCTGGAGCAGGAGCTGGGGAGGATGGCCGTTGGGGGCGGATGGAGCCAGCACCCCTCCCCTGCCGTGGGTCTTTGTCATTCCGCAATCACTTCTACACCCCTTCTTTTTCCTGGGACATGTCCCCATTTCAGATGGGAAAACCTACATACACCAAAGGTCTCACAGCCAGGAAGTGGCAGAGCTGGAAGGGGTACCCAGAAAACTGGCCCGGACAAGGGGCTACCTTATGAAGGAGTGGGGCATCTCCTCTGCCCCAGGGGCCGGCTGACCTTGCTTCCTTTTCTCATGTCTGAAGTGGCCCAGAGTGTCCAAGGCTGGGTGGGGGCGTGGGGGGCGGTTATCGAGGATGGGCTGACTGCTCCCACAGCAGGTGGGATTGGCCAGGACAGAGTTCTCAGTTCACCGTCTCTGAAGCAGGTACCAGCATCCTGACCATGGAGAGCACCCCGGGGGCTGGGCACCCTGCGTCTCCACTCTGGCTCTGTGGAGTCACCCTTTTGGGTGGAGACGCCCCTGGCCTGCGTCCTGCTGCCTGCCACCACCCCCTAAATGGGCGGCTCCTAGAGGGAGGGGTCCCTAGAGGTGCAGGGACATGCGGCAGGCTCCCTGTGACCTGGGTGAGGGGTAGGCACTTACGGGAGGGAAAGCCTTGCCTGGGGGAAGTGGCTTGAGAGCTGGTCCGCCCGCAGGGAGAAGACAGAAGCCCTGAGCAGCGAGGACGACACCCTGGACAGCCCCGTCATCCTGGAGGCCCCCTCCCCGCCCCCCTCGCCTCCAGCCCACGCCCCTTCCTACAAGAAGTCCCTCCGCCTCTCCTCCAGTCAGATCGTAAGTGTGTGCAGGTGTGGGGGAGGCGGGGCTGCGAGAACTGTGTTCCCAGGGCCCTTAGGGCCCGACTGCAAAACAGCTTGTGTTCACCAAAGCCCAGAATCCGTCCCCCAGTGTCTGCCGCCTGCTGGCCCCTCCATACCTCCTCTGGGGACACCTGTCTGTGCCACTTCTTTACATGCCAGCCCCCCTTTTTTTAGTTGAGTTTATTGGAGAAATATGAGAGATAAAGACACCCCAAGTGACAGAAAACTGAAAATGTCCCTTTTCAAGCCAAATGGGGGTCTGGCCTTGACCTCCCCAAAAGGACAAGAAACTGGTGGGTTAGCAACACCATTCTCTGGCAGCCACCTCGCAGGGGCATCTCAGCCAGGACTGCTTCCCACCCCTGGACAAAGGCGGGGAGAAGACAAGCCCACTCTTTGGTGGACGCTCTGGCTAGAAAAGCCCCCTCTTATGTATAGAATCTTAAAATATCTACCTGCAGGGACTTCCCTGGTGGTGGTCCAGGGGTTACGGCTTTGCATTTCCAATGCAGGAGGCACAGGTTTGATCCCTGGTAGTGGAACTAACATCCCACACACCCTGCAGCATGGCCAAAAACAATTAAAAAAAACATGTCCCTATAGTGGGTTGGCTGGCTCCGGGTCTGCCTTTGGAAGCTACAGGAAAACAGACGCTGATGACAGCCTCTCAAAGACTCTGGCAACCCTAGGCCCCCAAGTCACACCGTGCGGTCACTGCGGCTCCTGGAACAAGAATGTTTTTTTCCCAAGTGTGACTCTGGCCAGGGAGGTGCCCAGCAGGGTCTGGCCAGCCTGGTACAGAGTAGCTGCTATCTGTGTGGTTCCCAGGGGCACACACCCAGCTCGGGGATCAGCCAGGTCACAAGCTGTGACCCTGATTCTTCTCTTTGGACCAAGGGCAGGGCTAGGTCTCTCTTCAGGGGGAGATGTCACAGGTACCCTAGCCTCAGGCAGGGGGCTGCCGGTGAAGATCCCCTCAGGGCCCTCTCCGCGGATTGGGGTGTCTCCACCCAGAGCAGTGTCGGCCCCGAGGCTGCCCTGAGAAACCTGGACGGGGGTCGCGGGCCAGGCTTGGTCCATGAGCTTCATCTCAAAGCTCCCATGCCCGGCGCTGTATGGGCCCCACCAGCAGCGCCTCGAGTCCTCCTTGTGGCCACCTTCTGCCCATATGGCTGCCTCTAATGCACTCAGGAAGGTTCGAGTTGGGAGGAACAGGAGAAAGAGGCCTGTGGAGAGGCAAGGCCACAGTGTGTGGGGGGGCGGGTGGAAGAACAGTGTCCGGCTGAGTCACGGCCCCCCGCCCCTTGTCCGACCCCAGCGGCGCCTGAACCTGCAAGAAGGTGCCAACGACGTGGTCTTCAGTGTGACCACCCAGTACCAGGGCACCTGCCGCTGCAGGGCCACCATCTACCTGTGGAAGTGGGACGACAAGGTGGTCATCTCTGACATCGACGGCACCATCACCAAGTGAGGCGGGGTCAGCCGTGGGCTGGGAGGGCCTGGGGACTCGCCTCCCTCTGTGCTAGGGGAGGGGGCAAGAGAGAGAGGGGCCCGCCCTCCCAGCGGGCTATTGGAGGGTGGAGGTGGGGGCCCACTGGGCCACACCCACTGAGCTGGAGGGCCACGTGGGACTGTCTCCAAGTAACCAGGTACTTACTCTGTGGGTCTAGGTCGGACGCTCTGGGCCACATTCTGCCGCAACTGGGGAAAGACTGGACACATCAGGGCATCACCAGTCTCTACCACAAAATCCACCTGTGAGAGCCTGGGCTGGGCGGGGCCCCAGGGAGGGAGTGACGAGATGTCTGAGGCCACCCTGGCCTCCAACCCCGGAAGCCAGGCTTGGGGACCCAGGGCAAAGGAGGAGCCCGGGCCAGGTCCCTGGAGTGGGGAGACCTGCTGGCCCTCAGCTCTGTGAAAAGCTTATCTTGTGGGGCCGGGCTCAGGGCCTGAGTCTACCTGCTGGCCTTCCTGCCAGTCTGTAGATGAAGCCTACAGACTGGCCCAAGTCCTCGCCTCAGGCCTGGGTCCACCTGGGCCTTGGGACTCTGTGCATGTCCCTTCTCCCTCCTGGGCCTGGCTCAGCTGCCATCCTAAGCCCCTCCCGGCAGAGGTGCCAGGTTTGCTCTTAAGCTGATCGAAGCCACAAAGACGAGGTGGGTTGGGATGGTCTTTTGATTCCGCGTCTCACCCCCAGAAATGGGTACAAGTTCCTGTACTGTTCAGCACGGGCCATCGGCATGGCTAACCTCACCAAGGGGTACCTGCAGTGGGTGAGCGAGGGGGGCTGTGGCCTCCCTAAGGGCCCCATCTTGCTGTCTCCCAGCAGCCTCTTCTCTGCCCTGCACAGGTAACTGCCCTGCAGGATGCAAGCCCACCGCTGGGGTGGGGCGGGGCGGGGTGGGGAGGTATGCAGGCCCACCGCCAGCCCGGGCCCAGCTGGGCCAGCGTCAGGCCTCGTTCCCGTGTCCGCTGGGTCAGACCCTGCAGCCATCCCCTGACCCTGTTCATCCGGTCGCACACTAACCCCCTCCCTGCCCACGGCCCCGGCTGCCGCAGGGAGGTGATAGAGAGGAAGCCGGAGGTGTTCAAAATCGCCTGCCTGAGTGATGTCCAGCAGCTCTTTCTGCCCCAGGAACAGCCCTTCTATGCTGCCTTTGGGAACAGGCCCAATGTGAGTGTCCCCTCCTTGGGGAGCAGGGGGGCACTGAGCTACCGGCTCCACCCCTCCCGGCCCCCTGACCCCCTGACCCCTCCTCGTCCCTTGTAGGATGTCACTGCCTACCAGCAGGTCGGCCTGCCTGCCTGCCGCATCTTCACGGTCAACCCCCGGGGAGAGCTCAGCCAAGAGCTGATAAAGAACCACAAGTCCACGTGAGGCCCTGCCACGTGCCCCCATGCCCCAGCCCTCTCCCCAGGGCCCAGTGCCACCTACCTACCTGCCCCTGGGGACCACCCCCCATCCCCCCCAGCCCCAGGTCCAGGGCTCCCAGGCAGAACACAGGGTCTCCACCTGCTGTGATGGAGACCTGCATCTCTGCCCGCAGGTACGAGCGGCTCAGTGAGGTGGTCGAGCTCCTCTTCCCGCCTGTGGCCCGCGGTCCCAGCACAGACCTGGCCCACCCTGAATACAGCAACTTCTGCTACTGGCGGGAGCCGCTGGCCCCCGTGGACCTCAATGCCTTGGCCTGAGCCTGCCTCCGGCTGCCCACCAACCATAGCCAAGCCCAGAACTGACTGTGTGTCCCAGGGCGTGGGGCTCGGAAAGCTGGGTGCCCACTTGGCCAACCTGCTGAAGGGGAGGAGAGGGGCTGCAAGCTGGCCATGGCCTCTCCTGTCCCTGCGTCTTGGCCAGCTGAGCTTTGGTCAGGGGGCAAGGGGGCCACTGTTCCAAGCTTCTGCATGGCCCTGCCCTGTAGCCAGGAAATGATTGGGTCCCTGCGGGGATTCTCTACACCCTTGATGTCTCTTTCCCTCTCACCCGGGACCCGGGTTCAACTCCTGACAGGACAGAGATGAGAGAGAGGCCCCTCTGAGGCTTGAGGCCTGTACGCCCAGGAGAGGAGCCAACCATCCAGGGAAGAAATTGTCTTCCAGCCCTCTCTGGGGAGCCTGCACTGTGCCCTCTGAAGCCAGATCCTCCGTAGCCCCAGCCCTTTCCCACAGCTCTGGAGCCAGCCAGACATCACTGCAGTCCCCCGCTGGTGCCCTGGTGTCTCAGCCCATCCGGACCCCAGAGGCGCTAGGACCACCCCCCCCAGCCTCTGGGGAGGGAGATGCCACACACCCGGCCCCTCCCTGCACCTCCACTGAGGACACAGCCCTAGATTCTGCCAGGGCAGGCAGGGGATGACCTGCCTGGCCCACTCCCCCCATAGCCCTTGCTGGTCATTTCCCCATCCACACAGCTGTGCTATGAGTTTGTCCAAGGGGCTGTGGGAAGCAGGGCCGACACCCCACTGCCACCATCCCTCCCCCCGCCTTTGGGGAAGAAAGGACCTTTAGATGGGCTAAAAGCTTTAATCCAGGCTTGCCCTACCCACCCCCCGACCAGCACCAAAGTGGAGGGCAGAACACCAAATGTCAGGAAGGCAGAAGGTGGGGCTGCGAGCTAACACGGGGGCGCCCAGGCCCCTGCGGGGGACCGAGGCCAGAAGCCTCAGCAGGGATGGGTCTCCGCGGGGTGTGTGAGCCAGACAACCGCTTGTGTTCTCATGTTGTCATACCTGAATTTCTCACCCCGTTGTGAACATCCGCGCAGGGCTGGGGTTTTCCAAGGATGTCGGAAACTAGGCCTGGAGCCCTTGCTCTCCAGCCGTGGCCTCCTGCCCAGGGTCTGGCCTCATTCGGGCCATGACGTCCATGAGGGCTGCCCTCTGGAGGGAGGCTCTAACCTGGGGCGGGGGGTGGGTTTTCCCCCATATGGAAAGCAGGGGACCAAGCGGGGACCAGAGTACCCTAGAAACCTCTTTGGGGAAGGGAAGACAAAAAAGGATAAATTACAGTGGGAGGGGCCTCCAAACATCCTTTCCGCCAGGAAAACACAGCTGCCTAAGCCCTCACCTTGGGGGAGGATCAGAAGGAATAAAGAGTGCTCTCCCCGAGTCCTTGTGTTTCCATTCTGTCCTGAAGGAGCCAGGGGGCGGGCGGTGGAAACCTCTAGTCCTCGGTTCAGAAACAGTATCCATGAAGCTGCCAGGTAGGAGGACGGTGCCAACGGGCACCGCCTTCCTGAAGAAACTGAGCCCAGATGGCCGAGAAGAGAAGCCAAAGGGACAGGGTGGCCAGAAGCCTCCGCGAGCCTGGAGCTGTCGTCTCTGAGCCAAGAGAGCCGCAGAGACCGTGGTCTGAGTAGGGACCTGGAGGTCTGTGCGCAGCTGTCGGCCTGGGCGTCTGCAGAACACTTTGCAGACTAGATGCTGAGGTCTCTTAGGGCCACCCCGGCCTCGAGGCATGAAGTACCAGCCTTGACCGTGATCCCGAATCGTCCAGCTGGTGCAACACCTAGGGTGGGTTTTGGTATCTGGACAGTCAGGTGAAGCTGGACCAAGACTGTTCCTTCAAACCCTTCCTAAATGGCATCTACGCTGGCCAGGGGAGGCTGGGAGACACCGCTGGGCAAGGCTGGGCTCTGGTGTGGGGGCGGAGGTGGCAGGGAGGGTCTGCTCCCAGGGTTGGTGGGATCTGAGAGGGTTTGGGTCCCGGCCAGCCCACCTAATTGGCCTGCCCTGGCGGCACCCGCTCAGCCAGCTGGGCACGGCAGGCCAGCAGGTCATCCCGGAGGCGGGCAATGTCCTTGGCGTGCTGGGCCAGCGTGCGATTCAGCTGGTCCACATGGTCCCACAGGCCCTCCCTGGGCCCCGACGACTCGGCTGGCAAGCTGTCCAGGCCCGCAGCCAGTAGGCCCAGCCTCCTGCAGGCACCTTCCACTTGGGCCACCCTCTGATCGAAGTGTCCCACCGCGTGCCGGAGCTCCTGGGCCGTGTCCTGGCAGCGGCTCAGCCCACCAGCCACCTCGGCCATGCTGGCCCTGAGCTGCTCCAGCTCCCCCCGCAGGCTCAGGACCTGCCTGTGATCGGCCCGAAGCCGCGAGCCTTGGCTGCTGACCTGCTCCTGGATGGCATGGACCTCGGCCTCCACCTTGCGTTCCCGCTCGTCCAGGGACGTGTTGGCGGCCAAGAAGGCATCAGAATACTGGCTGACGGAGTCGCTGAGGCCCGTGAGCGACTTGCTCACAGAGTTCAGGTTGACCTTGAGCAGGGTGATCTCGCCTTGGAGAGAGCTGCCCGTCGCTTCCGCCAGCTGCCCCTGGACCTCGGCCACGGTGCCATTGAGCTGCTGGAGCAGGACCGCGTGGCTGGCCACCTGGCGCAGGAGGGCCTCGCTCCGGCTCTGCCAGGCCTTCACCTCAGCCCCAAGCTTGTCCAGGACGGCAGAGGTGGTGCCGGGGGTACACGAGGTCTCCAGTGAAACCAGCCTCTGCTCCAGCACGGCCAGCTCCGTCTGCACGAGGGGCCGAGCCGGCCTGCCTGGAGGGGCGCGGTCGTGGCTCGGCTCCCCGGCCAGCGTCACCAGGCGTTCCTCCAGCCTCTGCACACGCTCTTCAAGCATGGTGTGGAAGCCGCGCGTGCCCCAGCCCCCTTCCTCCGTCCCCAGACAGCAGCCCCGGGCTCCAGCCCCTGTCCCGTTGGCGGTCTCCACGCCCTCCAGCAGCCCATCCATGCCCCCCTCGAGCATGGCGGCAGACAGCTGCGTGAGGTCATCCCCATCAGGGGCGCCGCGGCCCCGGTGGGCCTCAATCACGGCCTGCAGGTTCCTCTCGAGGCTGTCCACGCGGGCCCTGATGAAGGCCAGCTGCCCGCAGCAGCTGCCCCTGCCAGCCACACTCAGGCCCTGCAACCGGGTACCCAGCTGTGAGAGTTCCCGGCGCAGGGCCAGTTCTCGGCCATCGAGGCTCTGGTGCAGCCTCTGGCTGGCCGCCTGGCCCTCCTCACACTGCTGCCGCAACTCCTGCACGTGCAGGTCGCACGTGCTCTGGATGCCCTGCAGCTTCTGCTCGAAGCCGTCCAGCAGGCTGCCCCAGAGCCGGTGCAGCCGTCGGTCCACGTACTCGTCCAGCAGCGCCAGGGAGGTGAGGGGGGATGGGGGTGCCTCCCGCAGCTGCTGCAGGTGAGCCTCGTGGCCGAGGGCCAGCCCGTGCACCTTGTCCAGCAGCTGCACCTTGGTCCGGAGTGTGTTGCTCACTTCGGTCACTTTGCTTAGGATCTCATCCAGGGGCGGGCTGAGCGGTTTTCCAGCTCTGTCTCGGGGGCTCACAAAGCCCTCGGGGATGACCCCAAAGCCCACAGGGGTGGCAGGAGCCCTGGGTCCACCAGTCATCCTACTGGGGTCGTCATGCCTGGCCACCAGACCGCTGAGGGTACCATATGCTTGTGCCAGGCGCTGGACGTCACCCTCCAGGCGTTCCAGCCGTTCACCAAACAGCCCTGGGCCTTTCCTTCCTGGGAAAGAGGAGGTGAGAACCCCAGGAGTATCACTGGCCTGACTCACTCAGCTTGTCCTATGGCCCAGACGCCGAGAGATTTTCTGTTCTAAGCTGACCTTGCTGTGCATGGCCCCCCACCAGCTGTGGCAAGGGGGCTCTGGGGGGCTCGCCCTCACGCCCAGAGTAAGATGCACCCTCCCCCGCCCGGCTCAGCTCCACCGGCCTGGGTCAGTCCCCAGAAGTCTGATCACCTTGGTGGGGGTCTCCATGGGCAGACTCACCATGGGGGCTTGGGGCCACTCTGCTGGAAGGAAAGGGCCTGGGGCCCGGGCCCACCTGCCCCGAGGGACTCTGGGTCTCAGGCTCCGGCTGAGGTGGTATGGCCCCGTGGTCCGTGAGGTGCTCGGGACAGCCTTCTCCAGCGAGGCCAGGGCAACAACGCCAGGCGAGGTCCGTCACCGTCTTGTAGCCCACCTTGTATCTGGGTCTGAGCACCGAGCGGTACCTAGGCCAGGGGCGGCAGAGGGCAGGGCACTGTGTCTGTGGGCAGGGGATCCTGCCCCCTGCTAGGACCCAGGTCCGCTCTCAAGACACTGGCAGAAGGGCTGGACGTCTCCCAGCTTCACTACCCTGCCAGGATCTCCCCCTTGTCTATGCTAACAAGGCAAAGGGGTGGCAGCAGGTCTTCCAGAGGCTCCGAGGTGCCTTAGGGAAGGGGCAGGTCAAAGCCCCACCCCATGCTGTTTTGCTGGGGCCAAAGACTAGTGGGAATTTAGCCCCCAGACTCCTCAGACCACTTGGAACCCCTCTGGCTCACCCTGCCATCAGAAATTCCAACTCTGGCTTTGGCAGCACCATGAAAACTTCTGACAAAACCCAGCCTCTCCCCTCTGGGTAGGTGAGAGGCAGGGCAGAGAAGCTGAGGCAGACAGCCTCACACTGCCTGGGGACCACTCCCTACCTGGGGGGCCTCTTACTTCCTTCCCCTCCCCCTTGGCCTGCTTGGAGAATTCGGCTCTGGCCCCGGAGGCTGGCGGAAGGGCACCTCTGATGTTGAGCACAGCAGAGAGGCCCAGGGATGCAGGGGAGTACTCCCCATGGGGACTCTCTCCTGTTTACCCACTGATACACGGGAGCAAACAGGTCTGTTTTCAGACACACGTTTGAACATCTCCAAGTACAGACCTGTGTGTCACACCTGTGTGCAGCACGTCCTCGGCCCACCCATCTGGCTGAAGCCCCAGATCTTGGGCTCCCAGCCTCTTACCCTTGGCCTGCCTTCTCCATGGTCAGCGCCACCTTCCCTGGGTCTGCCCAGGGGCCCCCTCTGGAATCAGCCATTGCCAGTGTGACTCTCTGCTCTCCTCTGTCCCCACCCCCCTCTGCCTGTGCTGCTGCTCCCCTGGGACCCTCTGTGAGCTCCAGCCTGAGCCTGCCCTGTTCCCCACCCATGTGGGCTCAGGGGAAGGCCCTTTGGAGTCCCAGGAGTCACAGCCCTGGTGGAGCTGGCTGCTACCCTCCGCTGAAGGCAGGCCTGGAGCTTGTGCCCTGGGATCCTGAGTGGGTGGGATGGGGGTGCACTCACGTGACTGTCCCAGGGCACTTGGGCCCCCAGCCGCACTGCCGGTATTCAGCCTTTAGGTAGCTCTCTGCTCCCTCCTGTAGGACGCAGGTCACATTCCTGTGCACGATGTAGGCACAGAGGGCCCTGCAGGGGAAAAGGGCATCCTTGGAATACCTGCCCTGTGCCAGGCCCCCTGAGGCTGCTCCTCCTCCCCTCCCTCACTGCGGGCCTTAGCAAGAGACCAAACTCTCATCTCTCTGCCTCTTTTTTTTTCCTGTCCCACCAAGCACCTTGGAGGATTGTAGTTCCCCGACCAGGGATCAAACCTGGGCCAGGGCAGTGAGAGCACCGAGTCCTAACCACTGGGCCACCAGGGGACTCCCTTCTGTGCCCCTCCTTGTTCCTGGGATCCAGGGCCCTGGTCTTGGGTCCAGCCCCACTGCTGGTTTCTTCGATCCCAACCTCCCCGTCAGATTGGTCACTGGGCTATGTAAGTACAGTATTGAACCAGGCGCCCGGTGCAGCCACCCTCCTGGCCCACCCTGGGTTTCCCATGCCACACTCCCCACCCTACTCCAATTCCTTCACTGGCTCTTCGCTCCTTATCATGGCATTGAAGCTTCTGAGGTCCCAACGTGGTGCCTTTGAGACCACACTTCGCACCTTTCCTCCCCTGACTGACTCCTGGGGAAATACATCCCACCTTGGAGTTTTCCCGCCCCGACCTTAGCTCCTGGTTCCCTGCTCTCAGATCACTTTTCGTACCAGCTCCTCCAGGAAGCCGGCACTGATGCGTCCAGGCCTATCGAGTGTCAGCCATGGGCTGGCTGGCTATGCTCCTCCTATAATATCGCTCAAACTCAGAGGGAGCTCACATTCAGCTAGCCCCTAACTCACCTGAAACTACTCAAGACCAGACGCTGTGGCAGGGGAGGCCGCTGCCTGGCAGACGCCAACTACCTGCGGACTGGACCCCATAGAGCTCTGGAGCCACAACGCAGCCCCAGGACCCAGGGGCCCCCTGACCAGCTCTGTGGCCCAGCCACATGGGGGCTCCTCAAAGGCTGCGCGGGTCCAGGCTGACTGCGGGAGGGGGCGAGCCGCAGGGCGCACGGCTCCATCTCCTACCTGGCCGGGCAGCGGGAGAGAGGAGATGCCCCGGCGCGGGATGGGGGTGGCCCCGCGTGCTCCGCGCGCTCGGACCGTCCACCCTCCCTCCGCTCCCTCCACCTGGTCCGCTGCGCCCGGAGTCTGCACACAGCGCAGCTGGAAAATGTTACTTCTTTGGAAAGGTTTCCGCGGGCACTGCCAGGACCCCAGCCGCAGCGCCAGGCCCCCTCGGCTTATTTTCCTTCACCAGCCCCGCAGCCCCCCGGAGCGTGAGGCGCTCGGCCGGGCGGGGGCTCGCCCTGGGGTGCCCGGCGCCCCCGCGCGCGCGGCCCGGGGCAGGTGGGAGCGCCGCCCGGGGCCCAGCCCTCCCGCTTTCCGCCCGCGGCGCGGCCCGCGCTTACTTGTGCGGCCCCGGGCGCAGCCGCGGGCGCCATCCCGTCGTGTAGAGGCTGTAGCGGGAAGCACCCGGCGGCGCGGGCCGCGTGAGGAGCGGGGTGCCCTTGGCCTGCGCCCCCGAGAGCAGCGCCGCCACTGCGCACAGCCAGACCGGCAGGCGGCGGCGGCCCATCGCGGCCCCCGGGGTCTCCACCTGGCCCCGCGCGGGGCCCCCGCCGGGTGTCCGCCCGCCGCCCCGCCGCTCGCCCGTCCGGGTCTCGCCGCCGGTCGCGGCCCCCGGAGCTCGCTAGCCCGGGCGTCTGGCGCTTCGAGGCGGCTGCGTCCCGCCGAGTGGCCGGCGCTGCTCGCGCCTGGGGCCGCCGAGGGGAGGCGGGAGGCGGGCTCTGTGCGGATTAGCATAAACTTGGGGCCGCGTCGCTCTCCTCCGCCGGCCCCATCTCCGCCGCCAGCCCCCCGCCCCAGCTCCCGGCTGACGCCCGCGAGCGAGAGGTTAAGCAGGGAGCAGCCCCGGGGTGGAAGGGGTGCAGGTCGTCGACGCCCCGGGGGAACCCCCTCAAACACACCCATCTGCCACCGTCGTCGTCCGCGTGCACCCGGTGGCGGTGAGAAGTCGAGCCAGACCCCTGGGACCGGCCTGGGCACGGGGCTAAAAGCCGTCCACCCGCGGAACACACTCGTCTTCAAAGCCCGTGCGCGCCCTTCAAAGCCAGGGCTCTAAAGCGAGATGACCGTGTTTGGGGACGCGCCAGCAGCACCTCTGTAGCCACCTCCTTGGACTAGGCCCCAGATTGTTCCGGTTCACTTTCTCTGCCTCCCTTTATCTCATTGTCCCGAGGTGCCCAGGACATCTGATATCTCTGCTGACCCCTCCCCAGGCATCTTAAGCCCTCTCTGCTCGCAACCCAGCCCGGTGGTCAGGCTGTCCTGCTCCTTTCCTGGTGGAGGGCTTCTTATCTCTCAGGTCTCTGGCTGCAGGAAGTCCCAAATGCCCATCACCCCTCAGCCCAGCCAAAGATGCTCTGCTTCTCTTTGTGCTCTTAGCTCTCTAGCCCGCAGCACTGACTCATTTCCAATGAGGACTCAAAGAAAACCTTTAGGTCTTTCTCACAAGGAGCTGTTGTTAGGCTTTCTCCAAATTTCCCTTGTGAAATTGACTTTTGGAACTCAGGAGTTGACCTTGACAGTCATCCTCATTCGGCATCATTTTGTTGGCTTGCTAAGCTGCAAGAAGCCTTTTGAGTCCTGATTCTGTCTTCCAACAGAGTGCCACTTATTCTTGGCTTTGTTTCATCCATCCAGGTGATCCTCACCATCTCTACGTTTTCCCAAGTAAAGCTGGGTGTGCAGAAGATGCAGAACTCTGAGGCACACCTGGAGAGGTGAATTCACCTTGGAGACGTGAATTCACAGCCTTTGGGAAAAGCAATGCTATCTAACAAGGATGCTGGACTAGGGCAGTTCTGAAGCCCACATGTGCGCCCCTGCCCTCTTCCAGCCATACCAGCTTGTGGGTCCTGGGTGGGGTGGGGGGTGGGGGCAGCACACACCCAAGCCAGGCAGGCCAACTGTTCTCTCTCCTGGGCTTTGAGATTGAGTGAAACACAGAGGCTGAGGGCGATCCAGCTTCTGGGTAGAGGCACTGTTTGTATCCCAGGGCTACTGTAACGAATTACCAGAGGGTAAGTGTCTTCAAACAACAGAAAGTTGTTCTCCCACCATCCTAGAGGCTAGAAGTCCAAAGTCAAGGCGTCAGCAGGGCCACAGGGAAGCGTGCTTTCTTACCTGCAGCTTCTGATGGCTCCTGGCATCCTTGGCCCCTTTGGCTTGTGGCTGCATCTCTCAGCGTCTGCTCTTTCCTGTGACCTTCTCTCTGTGTCTCCGCGTGGCCTTCTTCATGTGGCCTTTGTCTCTCTGTGTCTCTAGGTGCTCTTTTCTCATGAGGACACCTGTCATTGAGTTTAGTGCCCAGTCGCATCCAGTCTGACCTCTTAAATACTTACATCTGCAAAGACCCTATTTCCAAATAAGTTCCCATTCTAAGCTTCTAAATGGACATGAATTTCAGGGTGGGGGGATTGCTATTCATCCCACTGTGGAGTCCCTGAGGGGGAGTGAGAGCACAGCCCAGGGCATCCTGTAGCCATAGCTGGGCAGGAGTTACGGGGAAGCTGAGGCAGAGAGTTTGCAGAAGAATGGGGTGGAGTGGAGTGGCTGCGTACTCAGGTGAGCTGCCATTGTGACGGACTTCCCCATCTGCTTCCAATAACCCACCTCAACTTGAGCCTGCTTCAGTGGGTTCCTGCTCCTAGCAAATGATGCCTGTCTGAGACAGCCTTTCATCCTCCACCACAAATCCACCAAAGGTGCTCCAGCCTTTAGCAAAGATGTCCATGCCGCTAGGCAAGATACATAGGATCCGTAATACGGCCTTGATCTTGTAGCCACTAAATGTCCACTTCACAGAAAGTGAAAGACATCTGAGTGGGAGATGAGCAGAGCCCTAATCTGGGTTCTGACCATCTGGCAGCACTGCCTCTCTGGCTCTGGGAAAAACTCCCCACCTCCCTGGCCCCGAAGCTGTGGTCCTTTTCCAAGGGGTCCGCCCCCTTCCTCACTCCCACCCCCAGCCCAGATGTGGGATCCACAACTCAGAGGGATGAGGTAGACCTTGTCTGAACTCAGAAAAGCCTTCATAACGCAGGGCTGAAAGGACAGATGGAACCCCTGCTTCCCCCTTCCCCAGGTGGCTGATATCAAACACCACGCTTCCTCTCTAACGAACTGGACCGGTTTCGGAGCCAGCACTGTGGCTGCATCCTGGAAGGCCGGGAGGACATGGGTGGGGAGATGTTCAGGGTCTTGGCTGTACCCAGCCAAGGCTGGGGTCTCCCCCGCATGTGAGGGGGCCCCTTTACATCTGCCAGACAGGAAGCCTAGGGAGGCCAGAGGCCAGGGAGGAAGGCAGACAATCTGGTCTTGTCCGCCCCCACTCTGACTGGAGTTTCCACACCTGGGTGCAGGCGGGCGGAGGGGCCACACAGGATCAGGCTTTCTGTTGCCTGGGAAGTGCTCGGCCATATCCAGACGCACCCTGTTTACCCCAGTCCACCTCCAGACACGTGGACGGAAGCAGATTTTTGCCAACTTTCATTAGCCCCTGATGACAGATGGGTCACCTCTTCGGAAGAATGAGGATGCCATCAGGATGACAAGATAAACCTGGAGAGAGAAATGCGTGTAATCTTGCACTGAAGGTCCAGGGGGCGATCAAGAGCGGGCACCCCTACCAGCCTCCCGCAGTTTCCCCTCCTTCCTCTGTGGGCTCCCTGGGGCAGAAGGAAGAAGAACCGGCTCCTGGGAGCGGAGAAGACGAGAGAACGGATCCCAGGAAGCTGCAGCCTGACAGATGGCGTCTCTTCACACGGAGTTCCGCGGGTGCTTGGCATCCCTTGCCTGCCTCCACGCAGATCTCAGAATCTGAGGCAGTTCCTCTCCCCTTTTGGGGCTCCATCCACCTGCCCCAGGACATGCTCCCCACTTTTTTTATTGAGGCCCCACCAAATAAGCTCCTTGAAAGCCTCATAAAGCTTTCTGGAATGTGTTGGGTTGGCTAAAAAGTTCATACGGGGTTTTCCATAAGATGCTACACAAAAACCCGAATGAGTTTTTGGCTAACCCCAGAGCGCCCCTGAAAGAGACAGAAATAGGACTGAACCCTGCTGGCTGTCTGACACAAACCCTTCCCATCACAGATGAGCCCCTGCCACTGGGAGAAGTTCACCCCCCTCCCACCTTCAGCCACCTGGCACAGCTCAGCTTCCCTGCACATGGGGCACCTTTGTAGCAAGGCTGTGCCTGGGTCCAGCTCTCCCGTCAATGTAAACATCAGTGCACTCCAAGCACAGGTGGCACTGTGATGGCACCCACACCATCAGTAGGGGTTGCCGTCCAGTGCATACACGTTTCAGTGGCAAGGGTTGGGAGTGCCCCCTTCTGGCTGGGCAGAAGCATGACCTCTCTGAGACCTGGGGTGGGTTGGTGTGCAGCCCTAAGGTGAGGGTCTGAGAGACAGTCCAGAGATAAAGGAAACCGGACTCTGTAAAGCCCAGGTGATGGACTTCTGAGAATTGCCTAGAAGTGACTTAAAAATTGTGCAGTGCTGATGGGTCCTCAGCAGGGACACATGCAAACCAGATGCAATTATTATGTAAATCACATGCAAAATACATGCATGGGCCCCCCAACCATTGCAAATGCCAGATGTGGCCCTTGGGGACCCTGAGTTTAGCTGAGCCAGGCTGTGGAGCTCAGAGGTGACCCAGGACTTTGCTAGTCTCTTGTGGTGAATGGGAGGAACTCAACTCCGCTGCCCTGCGCACACATGGGGGAAGGAACCAGATAGAGTGTCGATCAGACAGACCTCCAAGCACAAGTTCCATGACCTTCATGGAGTCACTTCACCCCTCTGAGCCTCTGCCTTCCCATCTGTAAAATGGTTGACTGCAAGGACTCATTGAGAACACTGACCAAAGATTCTGTCTGCACAGCCAGGCACATAAGAGACACCTGGGGCCAAGCTCAGAGTCCTTCCCTGGGCGGTGGATGTCTGGACTTCTTTCACTCACTGAAATGTGGGGACATTCAAGGACAACATCGCAGCTGTGGGCTTGGAGAAGGTCAGAGCCAGATGGATCAAGAATGCACATACTTCTCAATTATTCAGAGTCTGTCAAAGGTCCCACTTGACAGGGAGTGCGGTGGATGCTGGTGGTACCTGCCAGACCCCCGGTACCCGGCCAGTGCACTCACAGTCCTCACCCCCCCAAACCCTGCTGCCAATGCCTAATGCCCACAGCTGCCCCTCCTTGCGGATTATTCCCTGATGAAAGGGGTGTCCCCTGGGGAGTGTCAACCCCTCCCATCCCACAGCCAATGACTGCCTGATACAAGGATGCAGCCACGGGCCTCCTCACCTCCAGGGGCCAGCCCAGCAGTGCGGCTATTATACCCCAGAGCCCACGCCCTATCCAGGCAGGCCACATCTAGACTCTTCCTGAGAACCCGTCTTGCTCTGTCCCTTCCTGCTTTCCTCCCTCCCTCTCTTATGTGTTTCTCCTGAGAGCCGTCTCTCCATCGATCGCATGTTGCTGAATCCCTGTTTCCAGCTCTGCTTCTGAGAAATCTCACCTGAGACCGGGAGAGAGCCCTGCAATCCAAGAGGGATAATGAACAGGACACTCATTATATCAAGGATCACGGGGAGGCGGGGGGGTTGCAGAGGAAGAGGTGACCAGAGTTGGGAGAAAGGCTCAGAGACGTCTCCCCACGCAGATGCCTCTAGAGTTCACCTGTGGGAAGATGCATGTGCAAGGGGTGGAGACAGCCTGTGGGTTTGAGGAGCCCTGCAGAGCTCCAGCTGGGGCAGGGCGGGCCCCAAGAAAGAATGGCAGGGGCCAGAACTGAGGGGCCTTGGGTGTCCCCTGAGGAGTCTGGACTTCACAGCAGGGGAACGACACATACAGATTTGTCTCCAAAAAAAAAACGCCTTTGCTGCCACTGCTCAGAGTAGGCGGGGGGCCAGGGAGGCAGTGCCTGCAACATTCAAGCACCAGGTTAGCAAGGATAGGGAGGGGCTTGGGTGGGGACAGGGTTGACTCCCAGAGGCCTTCAGGACAGAGCTGGCAGGCCTTGGTAGCTGCTGTGCAGACCATGGGTGTGGGGAAGATTCTAGAAGGTGCCAGGCAGACAAAATGTCAGCCAATGCATCCGCATGGGGCTGGGTGACCACGTGTGGTCAAGTGTGGGGAGGGAGGAGAATGTAATGAGCTGTCCCGGGCAAGGGTCTGCCTTCCCCGTGCTGGCCACCGGGCAGCCACAGACGGCCCGGCCCGAGCAGGAGGCCCCATGAAGGTGGGTGCTGATGTGAGTGGGTGGCCAGCCGGCCCAGTTCCAGCCTGGGAGCTGCTCCCACTGGAGGGCTGGGTGCAAGGCCCTGGGAAGGACTCGCCTCCTTTCCTCTCCCCTCTTTTCAGGGGCACCAGAGTAAAAACCACACAGGATTACCGCTGGTGACAGAGGAGGCAGGCGTGCGGTGGACGGGTGCAGAGCCAGGCCAGGGAGGAGGGGGCTACCCTCACCAGGCAGGGGGATGGGAGGGGTGGTCGTTGCCATGGGAAACTCATGCTTGGATAGGCAGAACCTGACCTCTACCCAGACACTGCCCTGATCTCAGACCCGCTCTGCCTTAATTCCTTAATTCTCCCGGCCGTCTGTTGCGCACCTGCTTCCTGCTGGAAGCAGACAGGTGGGCCCTAAACTCTGTGCTCAGGGCACCCAGACTGGGAGGCAGAGGTGGCTGGGAGATGGGAGAAGCCCCAGAAGGGGTTGGGAAAGGGACCTGGGGAAGGAGAGTGGGGCAAGAGAACCCTGGTAGGGGGTGTGCTCCAGAGTGGAGCTCTCTCGGGGCAGAGGGATGTTTCTGGAATGAGGAGGGCCAGGGCCAGGCTGAGGACTTTGGGGTGGTGCAGGGAGTCGAGCAGTCTTCACGCTGTGGGTCCACTCCCCCCCCCGCCACTTTCACAGTCATTGTCTTTCTGCATCGAGCTCCCCTCCCAGCCCTCCCAGGAGACAGTCCTTGATGCAAGGGCCACCTCCTGCCTGGGTGTGCTGAATGGATGAACAACAGGTCCCCCTGTAGCCATGAGGAGGGTGCCCTGGGGAAGCTGGTGGCCCAGGCAAGAGATGCTGAGGATGCGAGAGGACAGGCGTTTGGCCCAGGCAAGAGATGCTGAGGATGCGAGAGGACAGGCGTTTGAAGGGAGAGTTGCCGGGCTTCCAAGAGCTGGCTGGAGAGATGGGTCAGGGCCAAGGTCAGAGTCATGGGTCTGCACCCTGGCAGGGTCCCAAGCTCTGTCTTCCTGTCCATTTAACACTCAGCACTAGACAGTGCATCTGGCATCTATTCAAAGGGCTTCCAGCCAGGGTCTGACCTCTCTGACCCCTAGACAGCGTGGCCCACCCACCTGCTCTTGCCACCCACCATGGGATCAGAGGGGCCTTCCCCAGGTCAAGCCTCTGCAGACAGGGGTTCCCACATTCCTGGCTGCACTGGTGTTGGCCGGCAGCCTTAGTTCCTTTGGGAAAGGCCAGGCAGGAGGCTCCCACGGTGGGACTTTATCCCTCTGTCCCCTCCCCTACCCCAGGGGGCTGTGCTGGGATTAGGGCACCCTTCCCCCACCCGCTGCGTGTCATCACTGCCCGTTATCCAACCATCACTGAGTGCCTCTGCAATGGCAGGCCCCTTCCCTTGCACCTCCTCCTCCTCCTCCCCTGCCACCCTCTGTCCCCTCAGCTACCGGCCATGGAGTCCTCCCTGTCCCCCTCCCGCCCGTGGGTGATGGGAGGGGGCAGGGCAGCGGGCTGGGTTGGTGCCAAGGGTGCGGCCGGAACAGCGGACGGGAGTGGAAAGTGTCTCAGAAGATGAGAAGAGAAACTGGGGAGCCTCGGTGACTTTTAAGGGGCTCCAGGATGACCCCAGGTTTCCAGCTCCAGGATCCTTTGTGCTGTGACAAGGAAAGAGAGGAAACGCGAGTGTGGAGGGTATTCGCATTCAATCAGGGGTGTCTGCAGGTGCCCTGGAGGAGACTGGTGTCCCATTTGTGCATCGCCCCTTCCCAGCTATGGTGGGGGTTGAGTTCTTGGTGTGGGCCTCCAGGGCAAAGTCATAGGCCCACCCCCCCTCCACCAGTCCACTAGTGTCTAGGATTCCTGTGGGAGCCACCAAGAAATGGCCAATCTGTGGTCCTAGGGACCTCATTCCTCCCAGATATGTGCGAGGGGGCACCAGGTCTGAGGTTGTGAGGGTTCTACCAAGGCAGCTGGCTGAGGCCCTCAGCCTCTCCGTGTTCCACGAGCCTGGCACCTCCCAGAAGGAGACTCAGAGAAGTCCAAGTGAGAAGCTGGATTTCCTGACCAAGTGAGGGAGCAGGTGGGGCCCTTGGCCTGGACCGAGTTGGGCTGAAACAGGGTGGAGGGGTGACTTGGTGGAAGGAGGGTGTGCGTGCCTAAAAGCTCAGTCGCTCAGCTGTGTCCGACTCTTTGCAATCCCATGGACTATAGCCCACCACAGTCCTGGGGGATCTGAGCAGGAAGAGCTGGGCATGTTACTAGGTGAGAGGAAGAAGCCAGGAAGAGGGAGCGTTTGGAGGTGTGGAGAGAGGAAAGCAAGGCCCCAGAAGGCACAGGACCCAGGTCAAAGGGAGGAGGATGGGAGAGAAAGATGTTCAATTGTTCCATCCTTCCACACAGGTGGGAAGATGTAAGAAGCAAGGCACCTACAGGTACAATGGAAGGGGAGCCAAGAAGGGGCTTCTTGAGCTAAATGGCAAGGGAGGTTGCCATTTGGGATTTGTCTGTTGGGATGTGGGGTGAGGACGGAGGGCTGTTCAGACAGGGCCAAGGGGAAGTGCAGAGGGTGTGCAGGGGCTGCCAGGCCCCCGTGACTCTCCACTGACCAAGCCCTCCATGGAGGGTCGAAGCAACTGTAACAGTGTTAGTCACACAGTCATATCCTACTCTGGCGACCCCATGGACTGTAACCTGCCAGGTTCCTCTGTCCCTGGGATTCTCCAGGCGGGCAGACTGGAGAGGATTGCCATTCCTTTCTCCAGGGGATCTTCCCGACCCAGAGATCAAACTCGAGCCTCCCGCATGGCAGGTGGATTCTTTACCAGGAGGGCTGGAGGGCAGGGGTAAAGCCGTAGCTTATTGGGGTTATGCCAGGCTGTCTGTGCAGATCTGGGGGTGGGGCAGTGGGAGGGGCCCCGAGGGCATCAGGACTGGGCACTCCCTCAGCCAGTCTCCCTCCCGGGGAAAGCGACTGTACGATCAGCAGAAACATGACGGCAGTGTCAAAAGCGATCTGAAACCAGACGTGTGAATTAACACAGCTCGACTATTTGTTTTGTGGCAATGTAAAAAGAAAAAAAAATCACACATTTTCAATTCAAAGGAAAAGAAAAAAAAAAAAAAGGAAAATATGAACATTTTGAAACAACCCAACTGGTACAGGCCTTTCAGTGGTCCATTCAATCATGGAATTCAAGAATCTTGGAATCCAGGTCCCTACCTGACTGATGTCCCCAGCCTGTCCACCTGTCTGACGTCTATCTCTTCGCTTGCAAACGTTTTTTTTTCTTCTTAAGTTTTCAACATCTTGACCAAAGTTGGTTGTGGTTTCTTTCTTAGTGTGCATGTGCTAAGCCACTTCCGTCACGTCTGACTCTGAGACCCCATGGACTGTAGCCCACCAGGCTCCTCTGTCCATGGGATTCTCCAGGCAAGAATACTGGAGTGGGTTACCATGGCCTCCTGCAGGGGGTCTTCCTGACCCAGGGATCAAACCCGGGCCTCCTGCCTCTCCTGCATTAGCAGGCAGATTCTTTACCACTAGTGCCATCTGGGAAGCCCCTTCTTTCTTAGTAATTGTGATTATTTATGTCCAGTATTCTTGCCTGGAGAATCCCCATGGACAGAGGTACCTGGCGGGCTATAGTCCATGGGGTTGCAAAGAGTTGGACACGACTGAGCAACTAAGCACACACATCCATGTACACTCTGTTGTCATTTTCCACCAAGGATCTAGAGGTTATCCAGGGAGCTGAGTGATGATACAGAGTTTTCCAGAATCATTTACACTTGGCACCAAAATCAGGGTATTAATACCATTCCAAGCCCAGTGACGCTTATTTAGGTCATGAAGGTAAACACTGCTTGATAGCTGCTGCTGCTAAGTCACTTCAGTTGTGTCCGACTCTGTGTGACCCCATAGATGGCAGCCCACCAGGCTCCCCCGTCCCTGGGATTCTCCAGGCAAGAACACTGGAGTGGGTTGCCATTTCCTTCTCCAACGGATTGATAGAGACTGTCCAAAAAAAAAAAAAAAATCCATAAGTTTTGTGCAAACTGCAGGATTTTCAAGAGTCTTGGTAATCAGAAAGATTTGGCATTTTGTATTTGCCAGTTGTTAGCCATAAAAAATCAATCTTGGAGAAGCGAAAATGTTTACCAGAGCTGTGCCTTGTCTTGTTCAGATGGTGTATTTTGGAATCGTTGGAGATCAGAATAAGAATTCAAGGAGGAAAAAAATCTTTTGATCACTAAAGAGGAGCATCAGTTTCTATAAGACTGTGCAAATTCTAAGTCAATTGCTGGGGAAATTAAAAACTGAAATGTTGCAGGGTATGTGACAATCAGTATTTCCCCAACTTAAAAAAGAAATGAGTATTGAACCCGGGAGAGGTCCACAGAGAGTCCTTGTCTTATTCTCTCTTGTAGTGTGTGTTTAGAAGTTTCCATAATAAAAAAAATTTTTTTTTAACTTAAAAAAAAAGGAAAGGATGGAACAATTGACAAGAGATGCTGGTCTTTCCTCTTTTGCCTTCTCATTTTGGAAGCTTTACTATATGTTACCTTCCATGGAGCTGACTTTTCCTTTTCTGGTTTTCATAAAAAACAAACAAACAAAACCACTTTCTATTGTGTCAGTGAACTATCAGTCAGTTCCTCCCACCCAGGGTCTCTTTCCTTTCCTTCTCCTCCACCCAATAGGAAATATTTGAAATGCTTTTGCTGGCCCTTTCCCCTCTCCGCAACTTCTGCTTTTGCCAAGATAATTTGGTAGTTTTACTCGCACACTAGCATTGGGTCTTATCACATCTCTCTTCTGTTGTTATTTTTTTTTAATTCTTTAGTGCTTATGTTACAAATACCATCTTATCTATCATGATCCATTGGAGCTAACTGTACAGAAACTGTGGGTTCTTGGCTACCATGGATGGCTGCCTCTTTTCTTCACTTCCCTTGACTCCAAACTGAGTCCTTTATTACCTGATTAGATTCCTTTCTCGGGCATTTTCCACGGGGCCCAGAGAGAGTCTCTGGACTTTTGAACTTCTATTTCGGGTATGTGAAGGGCACCTCGACTGGCAGAGGATGCTTTTCTCTTCTCTAACTTTACATATGTGTGGTTTCAGGCCGACTCTCTTAAAACTCGGTCTCTCATCTAGGAAGCTTGTATGAGTTTTCCCTTTAATCGTGGAATTCAGGAATCTTCCCAGGCTATGCCTAGATGTCTGATTTTTTCCATCATTCTTGCCTGGAACTCCATGAGTCCTTTCAAACCCAAGTCTTTCTTCAAACCACGGAAAAATTTCTTTCTCATTTTAAAATTATGGCTTCTCCTCCATTTGCTGCTTTTTTCCTTCTAGGTTTTGTATTATTCCCATATGATGTCTCCTGGGTCTTCCTCCGCCAAGGGCTTGGGTTTTCCTTGCACGATTTCTGATGCTATTTTTGCTTTGCATTTTGCATTCTCTCTTCTGTTCAATTTCCCAGGTCTCCATCCTCTCCTCCAATTCATTTGAAATTTAAAATCATGTTTCTTACTTCAGGAAAGTATTTTCTTTCACAGTTGATTTTTTTTTTTTTAATGGTTGCATTGTTTTTTTTCTTTCTGTTGCTGTGCAGGTTGCAGCTTGACCCTCCCGTGGTTCTGAGTGAATTGCAGGCTCTTACTCCTGGCTGTTGGTTTCCTTCGAGTGCTTACTATTTTCCACTTGTCTCGCCCCAACCCCGAACTTCAATATACATTTTATTAAGTTCCACATCTTCCCCACCTTTATTGAGATATAAGTGACAGATAAAAACTACGTACAGTTAAGGTGTACAGCGTGATGTTTTGATATATAGATTCCTTGGGAAACAATGATCACAATCAAGCTAATTAACACATTCATCACCTCACATGGTTTTTTGGTGGCGGTGGTGGAGAAAACACTTATGAATGCCTCTCTGGGCTTCCCTGGTGGCTCAGTGGTAAAGAATCTACCTGCCAATACAGGATCCCTGATCAGGGAAGATCCCATGTGCCTCGGAGCAACAAAGCCCGTGCCCGCAACCGCTGAGCCTATGCTCTGCTGCAGGAGAAGCTAGCGCAATAAGAAGCCTGCACAGCAGCGAAGACCCAGCACAGCCAAAAATAAATTAAATAAGTAACACTATTTAAAAAAGAGCAACTCAGTGAATTTCAAGTACATAATGCAGTATTATTCATTATATTAATATTTCCGTCATTTGGTCCCCAGAACTTATTCAGTTGTTCCACATAGCTGAAACTGTGCATCCCTCCACCAACTTCTTCCCCTTGCCCTCCAGCCCATGGCAGTGAAAGTGGACGTCCCTCAGTGGTGTCCGACTCTTTGTGACCCTATGGACTATACAGTCCATGGAATTCTCTAGGCCAGAATGCTGGAGCGGGTAGCCTTTCCCTTCTCCAGGGGCTCTTCCTGACCCAGGGAGCTAACCCAGGTCTCCCACATGGCAGGCAGATTCTTTACCAGCTGAGCCACAAGGGAAGCCCAAGAATACTGGAGTAGGTAGCCTATGCCTTCCCCAGCGGATTTTCCCAAAGCCGATGGCAACCACCATTCTATTCTCTGCTTTTCTAAGTTCAGCTTTTTCAGATTCCACACGTAAGTGAGGTCACAATTTGTCTTTCTCTGTCTGGCTTGCGTCTCCAGGCTCAGCCAAGTCTCAAATCGCAACATTTCCTTCTCTTTTTAAAGACTGCATGATATTCCATGGTATGAACAGACCACATTTTCTTTATCCATTCATCAGAAATAATCCTAAGCGTCTTTTCCGACCACAGTGAAATGAAACTAGAATTCAGTAACAGTAAGAAAACAAAAATTCACTAATAAGCGGAAACTAAACAACACATTCTTGAACAACTATTGGGTCAAATAGGAAATCAAAAGGGAATTTTAAAAAAATATCTTGAGACTAACAAAAATGAAAACACAACATACCAAAACGTACGGGATGTTGCTAAAGCTGTACCAAGAAGGAAGTTTATCCCCCCTGCCAACAATCTAATCACCCCTGGGGCTGGGGTCCAGTGGATAGCTGGACTGTGCTTTGTGGTTGCCCCAGGAAGGGGGAGGTCTGTGCCGCCAGGGACAGGGAGGGATTCTGGAGGACCACCCAAGGCTGCTGGCCCCGGCTGTCTGATGGATCCCTAAGCCAATCCCGCTCCTGGAACTGAGCAGAACTGACCCTCACCCCAGGCTCTCTCTGCTGCGGGTCCTACCATCCGACCCGGAGGGAGCCAGCCCTCTTAGGGCAGCGGCCCTGCCCAACAGGCCAGGCCTGGCTGCCGGCTGACCTTGAGCTCTGCCGGAGTAGCACATTTGGTGCTGGGAAGGAAGGTTATAATCCAGGAGGTTTAATTAAAGAGAGGTTCTCAGGTTTCAAGGCTGTTGAAGAGATGACTGGGATCAGTCATCTTGTGCAGGGTTATAAAAATACATCAGAAAAAAAAAGGCAACTGAGTGGAACTGACTTGAGTAAAATGCACTATGAGGTCTATGAGAGCACATCTTACTGTAGATATTGAGTGATATGGAAAGAAGTTTGGTTGTTCTGTATATTTAGGGCAGTGGGGCGGCGGTCTGGTGATAGTGATGTTTTGTGAGGAAAGGAAAGGCTGACAGAGGTTCTCAGTGCTGTTTTTGGCGCAAAAGGATGCACCTACCAAAAGAGTTTTCCAAATCTTTGGAAGCAGGGTACCAATGAAACATGCATGAGGGACGGGGTTTCTTTATCACACCTGTAGTGATGCTGGGTAATAGACAACACTCCAGTGTTCTTGCCTGGAGAATCCCAGGGACGGGGGAGCCTGGTGGGCTGCCGTCTATGGGGTCGCACAGAGTCGGACACGACTGAAGCGACTTAGCAGCAGCAGCAGAGATGCCGTTAAGCCACGGGAAGTTATATTAAATGATCCTTTTCATCCTGCAGGTGATTGGTGGGTCGAACTGATAGCCCTGTTTCCAAATCTGAATTTATCTTTCTTATTTACAATTTCTTTACCACATGGTAAGTGTCCCAGGAACTTTTTCTCAAGAGCTTCAAAGTGAAATCATAGATGTTTTCTTTGTCTTTAAAAGCCAAAAAAAGATCATCATCTGAGAGGAATTATGAACATTTCAAAACCACTTGGGACAGAGTGGTTACATTATGCCAAAAAATAATTCCTGAGGATTTTAAAGTTGAAAAATAATTTTTTTTCAGGAGGAAGAAGAACTTCTGAAATGAAAGAAAATGACGGCCTTTTGGATTATGCGTGGCTCCTGCTGGGTCAGAAGGAAAATATTCAATTAAAACCTGTTATAAACGATGGGTTTCTAGATTATCAGATTTAAATTTACACTTTCCTAGAAAGAATCGTAACCAAGTGAAACACATTTTTGAACTGCCCCATTCAGAAGGAACAAAATAAGAAAGAGAAATGGCCAAACATGTGTAAGACTTGTGTGGAATGGAAGCACTTTAGATCCCATAATTCAGAGTGTGTTTTATGAAACTCCGAAAGCGTCACTCCTGGGGTGATTGCATCAGCTGAATCGATCCTGGCAGCTTGCTGATTTGACATGGTCTTCACCACCCTGCTCCTGGGTCTCAGCTGTCATATATAGCACTGCAGGAAGCTCATTTTCTACCCTTTGTGGCCTAGAAATTTACTTCTGCTGCGCTGCCATGGGAGAGCTCTGGCCCTGATGGAAGCTGAATGGGACAAAGAAGGAACACTTCCTGAGCCCTTACGCCTTCCAGCCGCTGGGAACACCCTGAACTCGTTAGTTTGTTCAGTCTTCAAGCAACCCTTAGGGATGCATCATTAGCTTCATTTCTTGGGTGAATAAAGGGAGGCTCAGAAAGGTTCAGTGATTTGCCGAAAGTCACACAGCAAGTAGGACTCAAACCCGAAGACCCTGACACCAAAAGTTGTGTTATTAACCAAACAGATGAACTGCATTCTGAACGGATTTGCCTACATTCACTGAGATAAAAATGATGTACTTCTTCTTTAATCTCTAAGAACTTTTCACTTCAGGAAGTATAATGCTTTCATATACATTTCAGGATGATTAGATGTCCGCATACAGTTCTAAAGCTCCCTGCTGAGGCAGGATAGCTGGGGAACATTTTCTCTGTTGCTGAGATGACAGACAGAACATACATTAGAATGAAATGTTATGAAATGATCCCTCTGTTTTTAAATGATAAATCGCCCTAGCTAGACAAACTGTAGAATGTGTAATGGAATACTATTCAGCTATGAAAAAGGATAGTCAGTACTGACTCATGCAGCAACATAGATAAATCCCAGAGGCCTAATGCTGGGTAAAATAAGGAAGATCACAAGCACATACTTAGTCTATAAAACTCTAGAAGAGGTAAATCTGCTGTAATAGCTTGCTAGGATTGCTACAGGCTAGGAGGCTTAGACAACAGTTTATTTTCTTACAGTTCTGGAGACTAGGAGTACAAGATCAAGGTGTGGGCAGGGTTGGTTTCTTCTGAGGCTTCTCTCCTTGGCTTGGAGATGGCCATGTCCTTAGATGGTCTTTCCTCCTGCATATCTGTGTCCTAACCACTTCTTAGAAGGATACCAGTTATAGTGGATCAGGACCCACCCATATGACCTCATTTCCCTTTTGTCACCTCTTTAAAGGTCCTACCTCCAAATACAGTCATGTTCCAAGGTCCTGGGGCCAGGACTTCAACATGTGAATTTGGGGAGAGCACAGTTCAGCCCATAACATCTAATCTGTGGTGAAAATAATCTAAATAGCAGTTGTCTCAGGGAAGAGTGGCTGGCGGGGGTTGACTGGGAAGGGCCGCGGTGAATGTTCTCGGGTTGATGGTGACTTGTACACGGTTAGAGGGGTTTGGGTTACACAAGTATTTGTGTTTGTCAAACCTACTGGAATCTTACACTTAAGACTTGTTCATTTCACTGTATGTCAATGAAAATAAAAGTAAAATAAAGAAAATTTTAAAAAAACAGATATTGATCTCTGGTTGATGATACGCAAGCACAGTGTTTAGGGAAGTGTAGTGGTACCTGCAGATAGCTTGTGAACTGACTGAGTGGAGAGCTGGAAAGATATACCAGTTTGTTGTTAACAACTGCAGAATCTCGGTGGTAGTTTCATGTGGGTGTTCCTTGTACAATTCTTTCAACTTTTCTGTACATTCGAAATTTTTCATCACAAAAGGCTGGGGGGCGGGAAGATTTAAAATTTCCACTTGAAAATGTTAGCCAGACATTGCTCATAAAGTATCCTCATTGGTTAGGTCAAGGTCCACTCATAGAGGGAACCAGCACAACTCTACTATGCCAATCATTTGTGGGTGAGAGCCCCACAGGATTTTAGCCCCCAGTCTGCCTGGTCCAGGGGTTCCCTGATAGCTCAGTTGGTAAAGAATCTGCCTGCAATGTAGGAAACCCTGAATCGATTCCTGGGTCAGGAAGATCCCCTGGAGAAGGGATAGGCTACCCATTCCAGTATTCTTGGGCTTCCCTTGTGGCTCAGCTGGTAAGGAATCCGCCTGCAATGCAGGAGACCTGGCTTCCATCCCTGGGTTGGGAAGCTCCCCTGGAGAAGGAAAAGGCTACCCACTCCAGTATTCTGGCCTGGAGAATTCAATGGACTGTATAGTCCATGGGATCGCAAAGAGTCAGATAACACGACTGAGCAATTTGCACTTTCACTTTTCTGCCTGGTCCAGGGAGAAAGGAGAGGAAGACAATCCAAGGAGTGGCTTGAGGATGCTAGGGAGTTCTGGGGACCAGCTTAGGTATTCAGGCTCCTTGTCCAGGGAAACTGAGGTACAGAGTTGTAAGTATGGCTCTATAACACCCAGGGCAGTCCACGATCTGTTTTCTTTCTTCTTGTTATTATTTTGAAAATTTTTATTATTTATTTTTAGCTGTGCTGGGTCTTCATTGCTGCACACGGGTTTCTCTAGTTGCAGCAGAGGTTACTCTCCACTTGCAGTGCACAGGTTTCTCATTGCCCTGGCTTCTCTCGTTGCCCAGCACAGGCTGTAGGGCTCATGGATTCTATCACGCAGGCTCAGTAATTGTGGAGCACAGGCTTAGTTGCCCCTAGGCATGTGGGATCTTCCCGAACCAGGGCTCAAACCCATGTCCTTTGCATTGGCAACAGATTCTTAACCGCTAGACCACCAGTGAGACCCCATGATCTGTTTTTGTGAGCCATGAAGGAGAAATCAGGCTCGGTGGGGCGTGTTGGAGTAGGCATGTGAATGATACGGAGTTAGCAGCACATAGTAGGCACACAGTGCTGAATAAATATTTGAATAAAATTGGAAAGGGGTCTCCCAAGACCCTCAGGAGATGGCAAAGCTGCCTGTCTGGTGGGGGCATCTGTCCCTGCCTCTTCCCGGGGCCCACCTCTGGCCTGGCCTGAGATACCTTGAGAACTGGGCCTGGGAGGGGCTGCCAGGCTTCGAGGTTCCTGGAGAGCCAGGCTGAGGGCTCCTTGCCACATTCTTAGGAGCAAGCACATCCAAAACAATTTCTTTTTCTAAAAACTCGGCGTTAACGGGTTCCAGATGTCCGTTTGTTATATAATGGGGTTTGTTTTAACAGCATCAACTTCCAGATGTGCAGCCTGGAATCAAGAAGCCCATTGGCCCCCGGAGGACACCGTGAGCCAAGTCAAGGGCTGCCCGGGGGAGACAGGCAGACGTACGTGCGGGACCAGGCCCAGGAGAGGGGCTGGCAGCGCCTCCCGCTGCCCACGGGGCCACTCACCTGCCTGGCAGCTGTGCCCTGGCCGGGGGTGGGTGGGGAGGGTGATTGGCTTTCTACTGGTCTGTGCTGACACGGAGCAGGGACCCCCAGGGGACAGTCCCAGAAAGGCAGCCTGAGGAATCACGTGTTTGGGAACCTGAGTTGTACCAGGGCTGCTGGGTTACCTTGGGTAGATCTCCCAGCCTTGCTGAGCCTCACTGTCCTCAGAAGTTAAGTGGATTAGCACCATGCCATTACAAGGTGTCCTTGTGGAGAGGGAAGCGAGATGAGAGGCGCAGCGCGGGTGCTGGGAAGCCTTGACCTTCCCGCTTGCTCAGAGTGCAAGGGCCGGGCACTGGCCAGCACCTCCCGACTCGCTCCACCAAGTTGGGAAGCCCTCGGGCAGTGCAGGCGACCTTCTCCCTGGAACACTGGAAAGGCGCCGTCCGTGGAGCACTCCCCACCTCCCCTGGAGGCTTGTTCCTTGTTCCGTGGCTCCAACAGACAGAACATTCTTCCCTCAGTGGAACCACAGGCGGCCTCTGCATGACCCCCAGAGGTCTGAGGCTCGTCCCTGGAGCCCCCGTTGAGCACGTCCACTCCCTCTTCTACCTGAGGGCCCTCAGGTGGGGGAGGACAGGGACCCAGCCCCCCAACCCTCACCCCCGTTCTCTTACTCTCCAGGGCCGGCAGTTATAGCAACCCAAGGATGAAGAGTAAGGTGCCCTGAGGAGGGATGTTCAAGATGCTGAATAGGAAAGAGCGGAGGACCTCAGTGCAGTCCAGGGAGACGGTCATGCCCTTACACACGACGGGAACATTCAGTCCCGCAGAGAAGATAGCCAGCCCCAAATTAACCCATAAAAATAATGCAAGGCCAACAAATGTTTAATCAAATGGGGGGCTTACAATACAAAGTTGACGTGGAAAATGAGTGTAGAATAGCTATTGCTATGGATTTAATGTTCATGCCCCCCTCATCCTAAAATTCATGTGTTGAAATCCTACCCCCAGTGTAACGGTAGGAGGTGGCGGGGACTTTGGGAGGTGATTGGAACAGAGGTCAAAGCCCTCATGAATGGGATTAGCACCCTCACAAGCCCCCTTTCCCCTTTTCTGCATTGTGAGGACACAGTGAGGAGTTGGCAGACTGCCGCCGGGAAGAGGGTCCTCATTAGAACCCCATCTTGCTACCACCCTGATCTCAGACTTCCAGCCTCCAGACCCACGAGAGATAGATGTCTGCTGTCTAAGCTGTCCCATCTATGGTACTTTGTTAGAACAGCCCCAACGGATAAGACAGTTATGACCTTCCTGCATGTGGAGATCAATAAGGGAGGCCTTACCTACCTTGCTGTTAAAACATATGGTAAAACTCTAATACCTTAAACGTTATGGTGCATGCCTGTATGCTAGGCTGCTTCAGTTGTGTCTGACTCTTTGCGACCCTATGGACAGTAGCCCGCCAGGCTCCTCTGTCCGTGGGATTCTCCAGGCAAGAATACTGGAGTGGGTTGCTATGCCCTCCTCCAGGGGATTTTCCTAATCCAGGGGTGGAACCCACATCTCTTGTGTCTCCTTCATTGAAGGCGGATTCTTTACCCACTGAGCCACCTGGGAAGTCCTAAATGGTATGGTACCACCCCCAGAAGAGCAAAAGATAAGCAGCAGGGAAAATTGGAAGTCCAGAAATAGACTCATCCATAGATGAACTGGAATGTGGAAAAGAAGCATATTATAAACTAAAGCAAAGAGGAAACGCAGCTGCTTACCTTTGGGGTGAGGGACTTGATGTGGGTGGATAGTAAGTGAGAGAAGTACTGATTTTTCTTTTCTTGGCTGTGCTATAAGGCTTGCAAATCTTAGTTCCCAGACCAGACATATAACCCGGGCCCTTGGCAGTGAGAGCTCAGAGGACTAACCCCTGGATCATCAGGGAATTCCCTAATTTTTCATTTTGTATCTTTCAGAGTTGCTTGACTTTTCCAACCTTCTATATTAATATGTATTCTTATTTAATTTATTAAATTAAAAGTTTTTTTGGCTGTACCACTCAGCATGCAGGATTCTAATTTCCCGACCAAGGATTGAACCCATACCCCTTGCAGTGGAAGCACAGAGACACAACCACTGGGCTACCAGGCAAATCCCTCTTTTTTTTAAATGTCAACATAATTTTATGTCAATATATGTTATCTAGAGATTTTGATTCCTCTTGGGTTTTATCCTTTGTACTAAAAGGAAATCTAATAAGTGTTATAAAACTAATAATAAAATGATATATAGCAAGCTGTTGAGCCCAGGGGAAGGCTTTCATCTTCTACGTCATATGTTCCTATGACATTTGGACTCCTTGGCCTCCTCTTCCTCCTCTTGTTTTAAAATTAAAAAAAAAAAAAAACAACACCAAAACTTCCAACTTTTAGATCATAAGTGTGACTTTAAAAATTGAGAAGAGGGGAAATGAATTTTGAACAAAATAAACAAACCAGTGCAGAAATGATGGATTACTCACGAAACGGGACTGGACAACTGGCTCACAATTTGGAAAAAAATAAAGTTAGATTCCTACCTTACACCAAAATAAACCTCAGATGGCTTAAAGATTTAAATGTTGGAAGTTAAACCATGAAAGAATCCTAATCCGTATACAATTTTAGGACAGGCAATAATTTTCTAAGACAACGTCAAATGAACAGATTAATGAACTGGACAACAAAAATACGTAAGGTTTCTTTCCACCAAAACAGAATCGAATAAAGGTCAAATTGCAAAAAAAAAAAAAAAAAAAAAGACAAGATAGCTTTGTAACAAAGAATCAAGAATGTCAATATATATAAAGAGCTTTTACAAAATTCCTGCCCATAATTTATTTATTTTTTTAAATCTAAGCCAAGTATAGAGGGAATCTGACCACAAGGAAACTAGAGTTTCCTAGGGCAGGTTGGAGGTGGGGACCGCGAAGCTGAGCCAGAGTTCCAATAGGAGCGGGGAAAGCGCTCTGGGGCGACTCCAGGGCCAGGTTGGGCGCCCTCCATGTGGCAGGGGTTCCCCGCTCTCCCTGGCATCCACAGTCCTGTCTGGGGCCAGCTTCTTCTCCAGCCCAGTCTGATACACACCCGCCCCGCCCGCACGTTAACATTTCCCCATTGCCTCACACACATCAGACGCTTTTCCGGTATATGACTTTTGCAAATGTTGGTCCCTCTGTCTGGCTCACCCCTCTCTCATCTCTCCCAGAAAAATACACCCATCTATTTCATGAGGGCTCAGCTCAATGTCCCGGGTTCTAAAAAAGTCATTTTGATCTACCCAGACTCCCTCAGCACCAGCCCATCATTCCATTCTCCCAGTTGCACTTTTCTGCTTACCTGTCCTGGTCCCCCTGCTAGAAAACAGGCCTCTCTAAACAGGGGTCTCCCTGGGCTCCCACTCCTACTCTCGGCATCTGCCGTGGGGGCAGATGTTCAACTAATGCTACTTGAACAGATGAATGGTCCCGCAGAGCGCTTGACCTGACGCGCCCAACTCTAGGTGAGTCAAGCTTCCAGGTAAGTTATTTCCTAAAACAGGACAATTTTATGAACAATAGGGACACAAATTTTTTTTTTTTTTACTATTATGTAATGATACGTAATTACATAACAGATTGAAAATACATTGAAGGAGAAGCACTAAGTTTCAGTTAGAGCAGAACAGAAACACACCAAACGACAATGGTAGCTGAACGCGTTTGAACAACCGAAAACCACTGCTGAATCTGACAATCATGGCCTCATGCCAGCGCTGTGCCTGGTGCACCCTGGCCTCTGTGATACCCGTGGCCACGGGGGAGTGGGGTTAAGGGGAGAGAAAGAGCTGTGCTAGTGACAGGCCCAAGCTTCGTGGAGACCCCAGAGGGAAGTGCTGTCTGTGCCCTCAGGATGCTTCAACTCTCGGGACAGATGTGGGGGAACTGAGTGGTGCTCAAGGCCTGTTACTATGGTAACAGTACTGGGATGCAAGCCCACAAGGGCAGAAGTTTTTGTCTGTTTGTTCACTGCTGAATGTCCAGCATCTGAAACAGCATCTGGTGCAGGGAAGACCTTCGATAAGTACTTGTTGACTGAGTGACTGGATGGGTTGCTGAGGTCATCTCTGATGGGCATCCCTCCGCTGAGTCCTTTTGAGTTAGAACATGGGGCTCTTTTTGCTGGAGGCTGAGCCTGCAGAGGACCCAACTCGGAGGGAGCAGAGGGCAGGCTGGGCCCCGGGGTCGTAGAGCAGAGAGGAGGGGGCGGCACCTCCAGAGTGTGAGGAGGAGGCTCTGAGAGGACTCCCCAGGGGACCTGTAGGTGCAGACAACGATCACGAGGGCAGGAGGGAGCTTAGAGGCAATGGGAGTGGGCAGGATGCTCGTCCAGCCCAACCTGGTGATAGAAGACACCAAGAAGGTGCGGAGCTCTGAGGGTCAATAAGGCGATTTGCCTCCTGGCTCTGAGCCCTGGGGCTTCCTGATGGCTCAGTCCGTAAAGAGTCTGCCTGCAATGTGGGAGACCCCGGTTCGATTCCTGGGTCAGGAAGATCCCCTGGAGAAGGATATGGCTACCCACTCTAGTATTCTTGCCTGGAGAATTCCATGGACAGAGGAGCCTGGTGGGCTACATGTGGTTCATGGGATCACAAAGAATCGGACACGACTGAATGACTAACACTTTCACTTTCTGAGCACTGTAATGGAACTCAAATATGGGCTCAAAAAAAATTAGGCTCGTCTCGAAGTCACCCTGTTGACAAGCAACAGAGCTGGGACTCAAGCTCACATCTTTTTAACTCAAGAGACTGACCTTTTATCACTTTGTTAAAAAAAAAAAAGGCAAGGCCGTAGGCAAAAGCCAGGCATGGCCCCCCAGTCCAGAGCCAGGTTTCCGTCTGGGTCAGGGTTGAAGCAAGCCTGGGGGCAGGGCCATGTTCTAGGGCTGGGGCCAGACCAGGCCCGGGGGTCAGCGTGGCTTTCTGGGTTCTGGGCAGCCTGCCAGAGACAGCGCCCCAGGGTTGGTGCACGGCCGGCGGGCGCCCCCACTCCCGCCTGCATCCCTGGCCCTGCCTGACCTTCCTCCCCCAGGGCAGGGGAGGAACAGAACGGGCCTGGCCCTTATCCTGGAGGAACTGCAGCTGCTCTCGCATCCCCGCGCCACCCCCATCCCAGCACACAAAGGCGCTTTCTTTCCCAGCACGAGGTCTTGATTGCGTGTCCCCTGAATCCGAAAGTTCCTATGAAGGAAGTGCTTCCCTCCCAGAGCGTGTGTGTGAGTGTGTGTGTGCGCGCATGCACACACATGTGCTGAGTCTTAGGGAGCTGGGTCCTCTGAGTGGTCAGACCCTCTCTCTGCCTCCTGGGTTTGGCCTGGCACATCCGAATCTGAATCCCTTGTGTGTGGATGAATGTGCGTGCGTGTTTGTGCGGGTCCGTGTGTGTGTGAACACGTTTGAACATGTCCCTGCAGCCTCTGTATATATGCCTGTGCCTACTTCTGTATACACAACACACACCTGTCCGTGTTTGCATGCCCACGTTGTTGCGTAACTGAGTTGGTACCCAGGCTCCTTTGGGTGTGCGTGTCTGTGTGTTTCCTGTGAGTGTGTGTCTCTGTGTGTACACCAGACACCTGGTAGCAGGCCCCCCACGTCCACTGCCCCTGGCCAGGCCTCCGCACCTGTACCCCACCCTGGCTTCTACTCTGCAGTGTGCAGTGTGTGTACAAGCCTCCTTCCTACCCTGCCGCCCCCACCCCCACCTCTGCATTTGTCTGGGAACAACCTGGCCCCTCTCAGCTCAGGGAGGAAGACAGGTTAGTACAGCTTGGCTTAGGCCGTACATACTTTCCCAAAGTTCCCTGGATCCCAGCCGAACTCTTTATACAAAGGCTTGTAGGGAATAGTCTGACTGGAAAGTGGGGACCCTGCCGAGGGGGCTCAGGACCCCCGCGCCAAGCGGAAATGAAAGCATCAGTCAACTGAGCTTCAGCCAGAGAGGGGGCCCCTGAGTCCTGAGGCTGAGCTCCGTCTGAGGACCCTCCATCCCCAGGGAGCTGGGACACAGCATCTCAGGGGAGCAGAGCTGGCGAGGACCCCAGGAACCCCACCGAGCACGGGGAAGGAGAGGCCCAGAGTGGTGCCCCAGACCATTCAGATACTGCGTCCCTTCGTGCATCCTGCTGCCCCCAGCGACTCTCCTGTGGACAAACCCTGAGTCTGCCCATCTTTGGGGGATGGGCGCTGCTCCCTCTCTCTCATCGCCTTGCAGGGGGGCTCCCAGACCCTCAGAGAACTCAGGGATGCTGAGAGCAGCGCCCACATCCCAAGGCAGGTTCTACTGAGCACCCACCTGACGAGGTGTGGGGCCCTTTCTCCCAGCCCCCTCAACCACAGTGGGGGCCATACCACCCTACTCTCCCCCCACCAACACCCAGGTCCCACCCTCTAATGGCACGCCCTACAGCGGGTGTCCTGGGTGCTGGAAGGAGGGCTGTCCCCTGGGGCAAGATCTGACCTTGAGGGAAGCCCAGGGCACAGCGGGCAGCCACCCCAGCTGTCTGTCCACGGGGGTGTGTGGCTGCAGCTGACAGGGGTGCCACAGGCTGGGGGTGGAGGTGGGGGAGGGCAGGCCCTCGGCCCCCCAGGGAGGAGCCCGGAGGTCGGAGGGGCAGGCTGGGCTCCAGGAGCTCCTGGACGAGGATCAGACAGGGGGGCTTCTTCAGCCCAGTCCCCTCCGGTCCCAACCAACCATCCACCCCTCTTCCTCTGGGGGTGTGGGGCAGTAGTACTGGGAAGCTTTGCTCCTACCTCCATGTCGTGTCCAGACCAAGGGCTGCTTTGGAAACTCAGAAGCCAGGCTGAGACTGCTTTCTTTCTTTTTCTCCTGCTCAATGTCATATCTCGTCCCTGAGGAATGAGCACAGACCAGCTGACGGGCTTAATATGAAACGGAGAGGACCCGCAGGATACAAGGAACACCCAAGAACCAAGACCCACAAGGCCAGATTTGGAGAACCTGGTGCCCCCACAGTCGATTGAGCAGAGACAGGACCACCTTGGCTTGTTTTTTTTAGGTTGCGCTCGGTCCTGGGTGCCGCGTGGTGACTTTCTGCGCTTGCTGCGGGGTGTGGGCTTAACCCTTGCAGTGGCTTCTCTTGTTGCCCTATGGGCTTCAGTAGTCGCGGCCCACAGGCTCCAGAGCGCTGGCTCAGTAATTCTGGTGCCCGGGCTTTCGGTGCTCTGCGGCATGTGGAATCTTCCCTGACCAGCCACTGAACCCCTGTCTCCTGTCCAAGACAGGTCCACTTTGGGTGGATGCTTAACCTCTTAACTCTTGCTCCTTCTGAGGCCCAGGGTGGTGGGGCCAGTGAGGTCGGGGCTCGGGCAGCGGAACGCAGCTTCTCCTTGGGCCCATTTGGGATGCTGGGTTGTGTTGCGAGTGGGGCTGGAGGGGGCTCTAAACCCTCCTGGACCCCAGGCCATGGGAGGGGAGTGCCTATCCATCCCCTCCCTGAAGAGGATGCTAACTGCCTCCAATTGGGCTGGGGAGAGGAAGGAAGGGTCTCCAGGGGCTCAGCTAGCAGGGGCTCACTGCCCATTCCCCAAAACCCTCCAACCACTGGCCCCCTGTTCCTCCTCCCCCCGAGCCCCACCCTCACCCCGCCTCTGGCCCTGTCTCTCAGATGCATTGCAGGCCTTGGGAGTAGGAGCAAGAAGCCTGCTCCTATGCGCACACGCTTGCTTCCTGATGGGGAGATCTGACAAGGCACTGCGGTGAGAGTTGAAGGGTCGCCCAGATGTGGGCCTGGGGACTGGGGCTGGGGGCTTTCCTCAGCCCTATAATCCACCCGACAAGCCTGCACACCCCCACCAGACTCCCCGAAGGCATTCACTGGAACTCTGGCAGTCCCCCTGGCTCTTGGCCGGCCTGGATCATTTGGGGATCTGTGAATGGAAACGCCTAGATCAGAGCTAAGGCGAGGTCTAGTCCTCCCAGTCTGGCCTCCAGGAAGGAGGCTTAACACCTCACTGTCTCCATCACGGCCTGCCCCCCTCCCTCCCCCCTCACTCCCCGCCTCAGTCTGGACCCCCTCCCCCATCCTGCTTTCCTCCCTGACTTAACTCACATTGGCAGGGTGGTCACAACTAGTGACCCAAGCACTACTAGAAAGTCTGTGTGCCGCAGGGAAAGACCCCACATGAGGCGACAAAGGTCGGTCTGGTCAAGGCTATGGTTTTTCCAGTGGTCATGTATGGATGTGAGAGTTGGACTATAAAGAAAGCTGAGTGCCGAAGAATTGATGCTTTTGAAATATGGTATTGTAGAAGACTCTTGAGAGTCCCTTGGACTGCAAGGAGATCCAACCAGTCCATCCTAAAGGCAATCAGTCCTGAATATTCATTGGAAGGACTGATGCTGAAGCTGAAACTCCTATACTTTGGCCACCTGATGAGAAGAACTGACTCACTTGAAAAAGACCCTAATGCTGGGAAAGATTGAAGGCAGGAGGAGAAGGGGACAACAGAGGATGAGATGGTTGGATGTCATCACCGACTCAGTGGACATGAGTTTCAGTAAACCCTGAAAGTTGGCAATGGACAGGGATGCCTGGAGTGCTGCAGTCCATGTGTTGCAGGAAGGGGGACCCCTTCCAGGGCCTGAAACTGGGCTCTTGTCTAATACACGGAAATGAATTGTTTGAGGAGACACGCTGACAAAGCAAGAGATTTTATTGGGAAAGGGCACCTGGATGGAGAGCAGTAGGGTAAGGGAACCCAGGAGAACAGCTCTGCCACATGGCTTGCAGCCTCGGGTTTTATGGTGATGGGATTAGTTTCCGGGTTGACTTTAGCCAATCATTGTGACTCAGAGTCCTTCCTGGTAGTGCATGCCTTGTTCAGCCAAGATGGATGCCAGAGAGGAGGATTCTGGGAGGTGGTTGGACATGTGGTGTCTCCTTTTGACCTTTCCTGAACTTTTCTGGTTGGTGGTGGCTTGTTAGTTCCGTGTTCCTTAGCAGGACCTCCTACCGTAAAACAACTCATGCATATGGTTACTATGGTGCTTGGCCAGGGTGGGCGGTTTCAATCAGTGCGCTTCCCCTAACACATGGAGTTGCAAAGAGTTGGACACAACTGAGCGACTGAACTGAACTGAACTGAACTGAGGCAATGAAGATCCCACATGCTGCAGCTAAGACCCAAGGTAGCCAGATAAATAAGTAATTTGTTTAGTTACTAAGTCGTGTCCAGCTCTTTTGTGACCCCCATGGACTGTATGTAGCATGCCAAGCTCCTCTGCCCATGGGATATACCCCAGGCAAGAATACTGGAGTGGGTTGCCATTTCCTTTTCCAGGGAATCTTCCTAACCCAGGGATCAAAATTGCGTCTCCTGCTTGGCTGGTGGATTCTTTACCACTGAGCCACCTGCTGCTGCTGCTAAGTCGCTTCAGTCGTGTCTGACTCTGTGCGACCCCATAGATGGCAGCCCAGCAGGCTCCGCCGTCCCTGGGATTCTCCAGGCAAGAACACTGGAGTGGGTTGCCATTTCCTTCTCCAACGCATGAAAGTGAAAAGTGAAAGTGAAGTTGCTCAGTCACGTCTGACTCTTAGCGACCCCATGAACTGCAGCCTACCAGGCTCCTCCATCCATGGGATTTTCCAGGCAAGAGTACTGGAGTGGGTCGCCGGTGCCTTCTCTGGACTGAGCTACCTGGGAAGCTCCGAATAAACAAATATTTTTGAAAAGGGCCCATAAGTCACTGATGCCTCCCCAGAAGGATATATACCTGGTTCTTAGTTCCCTTTGGGTATGGCCATTCAGGTTTGGATAAATGCCCACCACTCTCCATTTTGTCCATCACCATGAAAAACACTTAGTTTGGCTCTCTTTGCCCAACAGTCATTCCCCTAAAAGGATGGAGTGTGGCTTGATGTGTTTTACATAAACCCTTGGCACAGCTTTAAACTCCCTTCTACACAATTTTGCCTCAAGTGTTGATGTCAAATTTACTAGGAAGCTGTTTGCTGAATCTCACATCTTCCTCCTCTGAAAACCACAGCACTTCTTCCCTCCCGGGTCCCACCCCACCTTCATTACCCACATCTGCTCCATGGTAGCTGCTCCCCACGCGCAATCCACTCTGGCTGGCAGGAGACTGGAATCCATTCAGTGTCTCACGTTTATTGGCCCAGTGCTAAGTAAGGAGAGGGCAAAGACCAGCAAGCTCAGTAGTTCTGGGGGTCAGCCCTGTCTCCCAACCCGACTCTGAGGTCCCCAACAGCAGGGTGGGGCCTGACCTGATCTTGCCCCCTGGTGCACAGCAGGGCGGGCCGGAAGTCCGCAGGCAGCCTTCTAGGGCCCAGGGCCTTCGGGAGGCGGGTTCGTCGTCTCTCAGTTGCATGAGTGTTGAGTTGGACATGGGTTGGGGCCCAGTGAGCTGTGCCAGCTGGCCTCAGTCACAATGTGGAGGGCGTGTGATGGGAATGCCCTTGTCGCTGCATAGACGTGGTCCCAGCTGCTGTTTCCTGTTTCCTCTGAACTTGGCTCCCAGGATGTGGCTGCCAGTCAGCCTTGGCCAGGGCACCCGCCGGGGGCTCCCAGCCGCTGCTGCTTTGTACTCAACTCCCCACACCTCGGGCCGTCTGCTGTCTGAGCTCCAAGTGGGACCAGGACCCAGGTTGGCTCATCCATCAGGCCTGTCTTCCACTCACCTTGCAGGTGGCCAGCCCCTAAGCCAAAAGTCTTGAAGGCCCCTCCCTAAGGCATGGCGGTTATGCCTCCAGGTCCTTAACTTGTCCTATGTGTCCTTCTGCCTGTCCTTCCAAATGCTCCTCTTCCGGCCCGGTTTTGTTTCCCTCATAGCTCAGTCAGTAAAGAATCTGCCTGCGATGCAGAAGGCTTGGATTCGATTCCTGGATCAGGAAGATCCCCTGGAGAAGGAAACGGCAACCCACTCCATGGGATTCTCTCTTGCCCATCTCTCTCTAGGCAAGAGAGAATCCCATGGACACAGGAGCCTGGCAGGCTAGAGTCCACGGTGTCACAACGATCGGACATGACTTAGTGACTTAACCACCACCACTGGCCCTTTTTTGGGTCCTTTCTCTAAAAACTGTCTCTTCTCTGCCAGCTTCAAATCTATCCCCTGGCTCCCTTCCTCTTTGCCCCAGACCGTAAGTGGCGCGAAGGAGAGGGCAGGACATGGGGTTCTGACTTGGAAACAAAAGGGATGCCCTGGGAGCCTGGAGGGGGAACCTTGAGACAAGCCCAAATCCAGCACTTCTTTGAGGTCTAATTTATCTCAAAAGTCACCGTCACTCTTCTATCCCAGCATCTGGTTCCTATTTATACAAAACTATGTATGAATTAACATACAATATTTTAAGTGGCTTAGTTTTTGCACTGAATCTGCGAATACAATAGCTGCTCTACAACAGAGGTCTGCAAACTTTTCTGTAAAGGGCCAGATAGCAAATATTTTCAGCTCTACAGGCCGTGTGGTTCTGGAACAACCATTGGAGCCCTCTGCTGTGGGGTGCAGGCAGCCCCAGGCGACACAAAGAGGAGTGGGGTGTGCTCTAATGGAGCTCGCTTCCTGGTCTCTGAAATTTGAATTTGGTATGATTTTCACAGGTCGTGAAATACTATTCTTTTGACTTTTCCATTATCAAAAAAATGTAAAAGCCCATTCTTGGCTTGTGGGCGGTACAAAACTGGGCGATGAGCTGTGTGCTCTAGGAAGACTGTGTGGGACCTGCGGTTTTGGAATCAGATGCACCCCTCGATCCTTGTCTTTCCCCTCATTCCCGGGGCCACTCAAGGAGGTGACAGCCACCTGGGCCTCGTCCTCATCCAGGGCACACGTGTGGGATGAGATCACGGGAGTTAAGGCCTGGCACAGGGGGCTGTAGAGTGGGCGCTGGGAGGCAGCTCTGGGGACCGTTCATGGATGTGGGGCTGGCCCGTGCTGGTCACCGGGGCCTGGTGAGTGAGATGGGCAGTGCCCAGTGCGGCAGTGGTGGGCAATCCATGGCACCCGAGGGCGAGAGGCAAGCAGTTTTCCTACTACAAACCAGATCAAAGCTCTCCCAGTTTCAGGTCCTGCTTCCAGGTCCTTGGGCTGAAGTGACGGTCTGGCAGATGGTCTGCTGTTTGCAAGCCTCTCAGCTCCCCCCACACCACCCCCGCCAAAATACAGTTTGGGAATTCCCTGGCAGACCAGTGGTTAGGACTCTGCGCCGTCACTGCCGAGGGCACGGGTTCGATCCCTGGCTGGGGAACTAAGATCCCACAAGCCACTCTGCCGAAAAAAGAACATTCAAGTTGCCCTTCTCCTCTCAGCCTCGGAAGACTCTCTCCTGCCCTCTGGGCCCTTCTAGCTAGCTGAACTGTTACACAACCTCCTGCCACACCCTTCTTTTCCGCCTTCTAAGCTTGGATGCTTCCTCCTGGACTCAGGCTGGGAGTCCAAGGATCAGATGCCAAGACTGTCCTCAGGCTTGTAGAGCAGGACGGAAAGGAAATGCCTTCTTCTCCGGTGGCTCTGCTCCGCCGGCCTCAGGCCTGGCCTGAGCAGCATGGGGAGAGCATGCCCCTCTGTCCTGGCTCACCATCCGTTTACTGCTATTTTACAAAGCTGCAGCTGAGGGGCGGTCTGCCCCAGGCCTCAGGTGTCCACCCTGACTCCATTATTGGTCAGTTTACGGCTCTGGAATCACCAGTCTCTCTAGGCCCTCAAATCCCAGCCTTGTCATTTATCAGCTGTGTGACTGGGTGTCACTTAGCCTCTCTGGACCTCAGTTCTCTCCTCTGTAAAACGGGGAGAACCTCAGAGTTATTGTGGATTGGGAATATAGACATGAAGATCAAGCCCTGATCAAGGAAGTTCCTAGTAACTGTGTGTCGTTACATTAAGGGACCAGAGGCAACAGGATGCCGAGGTTTGAAATCTAGATAAACCAAAACCATTGTAGCTTAATTTCGTGCTTCACTGGTAGCTCAGCTGGTAAAGAATCTGCCTGCAATGCAGGGGACCCCGGTTTGATTCCTGGGTCGGGAAGATCCCCTGGAGAATGGATAGGCTACCTGCTCCAGTATTCTTGGGCTTCCCTGGTGGCTCTGCTGGTAAAGAATCCACCTGCAATGTGGAAGACCTGGGTTTGATCCCTGGGTTGGGAAGATCCCCTGCAGAAGAGAAAGGCTACCCACTCCAGTATTCTGGCCTGGAGAATTCCATGAATTGTATAGTCCATGGGGTTGCAAAGAGTTGGACACAACTGAGCGACTTTCATTTTCACTAACTTGGCTCGGATGGTAAAGAATCTGCCTGCAATGCGGGAGATCCAGGTTCAGTCCCTGGGTCGGGAAGATCCTCTGGAGAAGGAAATGGCTACCCACGCCAGTATTCCTGCCTGGAGAATTCCATGGAGAGGAGCCTGACGGGCTACAGTCCATGGGATGGCAAAGAGTCAGACATGACTGAGTGACTGACACTTTACTTCATTAGGTTTATCTGAAATTAAAATGTAACTGGGTGTCTTTTTCTGCCTGAATCTGGCAACCCTACCCTGATGGAGGCATCACAGACCAGGGAGCTGAGCTGTCCCCCAGCCCCACTATCTCCTCAACCCTTTAGCTGACTCTGACCAATAGGCTTGCATGGAAAGATCCCTTCTCTCCTGCAGGTAGGGTCACAGGGACAGTCAGTCAGAACCCCCATTTCCTGGGACTTCCTTGGCGGTCCAATGGGTAAGACTTCGCCTTCTAACATAGGGGTTGTGGGTTCAATTCCCTGGCTGGGGAGCTAAGATTCTATATGCCTGGAGGCCAAAAAACCAAAACATAAAACCAAAACAATATTGTAACAAATTCAATAAAGACTTTGTAAAAGTCCACATTAAAAAAAAAAAAAAAACTTACAAAAAAACCCCCCAAAACCCCGTTTCCTGCTTTGAGTCCAATCCCAGATCCACTCTGTACTTGCCTCAGGGTTTGGAGGAAGATCTTCCTCCCCCTTGATTCCCTTGCTGTATCCCTGATTTAACTTTACCTCATCCTTCCCCAGGCCTGGCAATCCTCACCTCACCAGCTATTTAAAAGAAGCAGGGACACATGACTCGAACATAACAAGCAGTGGTAAGCACTTCGATCATTTCAATCAACCCCATCAACAACCCTAGTGGTTCAAGTTGTAATTGTTTAATTCCTCATCTTGTTCTACTGAAGCCTCAGATGAGGAAACTGAAGCTTAGAGAAGGCGGGCACGCTGTTCTTGCCTCCCCAGGGGAGCCACAGCTCTCCCAGCACCTCCACTCCTTGCTTGCCGCCTCCCATCCTAGTTCCTCCCTTCGTCCTCTTGGCCTTGGGTGAGGGCTGAGCCCGAGCTCAGACACCAGGATGGGCTCCACAGCACTGACTTCGGTCATTTCCAAATCCATCACATGGAGGACCTTCCTTGTAGGAGCCAGTAGTTAATTCACCCCTTTTATTTCCTGTCTTATCCCCCAAATACCCTGCTGTGCATGGGTTATGAGGGTGGTCACAAGGCTGGCCACTTGGCAGCACAAGCCACGTGTCCTGAACACCTGCCTGCACACTCCTGTCCCTGAGACTGGGTTTGGAGAAGCCACAGTCTAGAACCAAGGTGTGAGTCACTGGGCTGGGTGAACCCCACTGCCGACCTAAGAGTTCTTGTGGTTTCTACAGCAGGCAAATGAACAGTAATTCTTGCAAGAAAGTTTTAAGGTGGAAATAAATCAAGCATGAAGTTTTCTGGAGGGTGTGACACAACTGTTCCCTTGTTCCTGGTGCCAGTTTTTGTGTGTGTAATTCAGTTAGAGCTGGTCTCTGCGTTTGGTGGTTGTGGTGGGGGAGGGTTTGGTCCCAGTCTAGCATCACAAAGGCTGGGGTGTCCCGACCTCAGACTGGTGGGACTGGGGACGGTGTCCCAGCGCTGTTTTCCAGGATGGATGAGACAGCTTTGCAGCCTGTCGGCTTTCATAAGGCCAACCGGATGCCAGGATCCTCTACCTGGCAACCAAGATGCTCTAAAGACAAACGAGGTCACACTCTGAGGTCACTTACGCAAACACACACAAAACACTGAAACACTAGCCCACTGTACGTGACTAGGTGTGTTCGCCCACCCTCAAAAAGGAGGTAGAATCTACTTGGGTAGGCTTGGAGATCAAGGGTGAAACCTTGACCTTCACATTTTATCATTCTACCCAGAAGTGCTACCCAAGTCTAGAGGTCTACAAAGCCGGCAATACATATTTACTTGTAGCAAAAGTCTGTAAGGGCTTCTGGAAGCGTGGCCCACCCAGGCTCCAGGCTGTTTACCATTTATTGAAACTAGGTCGGGACCCAGCCAAGGGTGAGGCTGGCGGGGCTCCTGCTATCTGCCTTCTTGCCGAGACTTTGGCACATTTCTGCCAGCTTGGTTGATGACTTCGGACATAGCCCTTCTGGGGCTTGAGAAGCCATGCTTCCCAAAGCTAGGGATCACAAAGTTCTCAACTTCAGACGCAGGAGGCACTTGGGTGTTTGGAGGCCTCTTCCAACCCACAGAGGTGCCCCTCCACTCCGTGAAGCCCAGGGCTCTGGAATGGGGCTTAAGAGCGTGGCGGCATCGGCTGCAGGCGTTCAGGCCGCGAGTCCGGGGAGCGGGTGTGTGCTGCGTCCCCTTCTACTGCATCTGTCTTAACCAGGTGTTCTGGTAGCTCAAGAGAGAAGGCAGGCCAACCCTCATGAACGAGTATTTACCAAGCCCCCAACACGGTGCCCACCACTGGCACCTAGGACTTGTGTGTGCAGACGATGCCTTCACAAGATGTTGGGACAGCAAGAGACAGCCGAGTGCCACTCAAGTCCTCAAATACAAATTTGACTTTTAAACTTTTTTGTTTTTTTAAATCCAGGATCGAGACCACAGACAATTTATTATGTAAGACATGGGGTGAAGAATGATCAAGGAAAAGTTATGGCTGTGAGTGACATGGAATTAGATGAAAAGGCTCAAGTTTGCTGAAGAGAGTTTTAAATTTGGCTTTTGCTCTTGGAAACGTCAAAATAATCATAAGAAGCACTTATGCCTTACAGAGCAAATAATCCACAGAGTGTCATTTTCATTTTGCAAACAGGGACACAATAGCAGTCAAAGAGAAGCCTAAACACCCAGAGAGTTAACATACAGGTTCGATAAGATATAACAAGGGATTTTTAGCATGCTGGTGGGTTGTTAAATCAAATCCATACTGAACCCTGTGACCTACTGGAGGTTCTAAGTGGAACCTGGGGAAAGCAGCCTTTCCATACAAAACAACAACGACGACAGCAAAGAAAACCCAGGCTCTGCTGGGTGTCTATAATACTCATTTGCAGTAAGGCTTTCAAGATACATGAAATTTTTATAGCATTTGTATTTTAAGGATTTAGGGCAAATACATTTTTTTTCCTACTTGATAAAAAGAAAATTAGTACTTAAAAGGTTCAAAAATATATCAATTGAGTGATTTTTTTTTTACATAAATAAATTATATTGATTTTTAGGATTTAACAGCTGAAAAAACCCTTTCTGCTTCCACTGGAGGCAAAACTGAACAAAATGTTAGTTAAATAGAGCGAGCAGCATTTCTAAGAAATCTGTTGTCAGCATTAGAGACCACCTATGCGACAAAGATGTCATTAAATAGAATCGGTTCAATTACTGGATCCTTTCTTCTTATGGAATCGGTTTACAGAATTTCTGATTTATAACTCTGACTCATTAAAACTGGGACTCCACTTTTTAAAAATAAAGCTGGTTTTCACCCACCCCCCACCCCCGGCCATGATTTAACAGACTTCTTTGAGATGCTCATTTTAACATTTACATAATTTATAATCCCAAATGTATAAAAGACAATGACAAAAGCATCATAAATAAATAATGCAAACTCAAATAGTTATGTCGAACTTTTGGACCTTCTGATAAATTATAGCAAAACTGTTACAGAAAAAGTAAAAAAAAAAAAAAACAGTAAATTGTTGACAACAAAATGTGAAACCGGTACTAGTAACGCTTCCAACATTTCCAACGGTCCCGCACAACCCTGTGCCCCCAGGGACTGAACCACGAGCTTCTTTCAAGTCTCAGAGTGTGAACTGTGGATGGAGAGTGAGACCATCAGAAGGGAGGGACCACGTGGTGGGGGCGGTGAAGGAAGACGGGGCAGGGGTGGGCAGGCTGCCCGGAGAGCTGGGCAGCTGAGGAAGAAGGGGGAATGTTAAGCTTGCCAACACAGTCTCCACTAACTTGATGATCTGAGATCTGGGTTCGATTGTAAAACATACACTGAAAAATCCGGAGGGAAGGAAAAAAAACTTCAGTTGCACTCTTTGTGAGAGGTGGAACGCATGTAGCTTTGACAGCCTCGAACCCCTGGCAAGTGTCAAAGGGTGTTGGGGGACTTATTTTTCTTGCAGGCTCCAGGGTGAGCCTGGGTCCTGGCAAAGGGAATCACAAAGGAAGAGTCCAGGAGGCTCCAGCAGTGGCCAGAGGGGTTCCTAAGAGGCCCAAGTAGGGGCAGAGCTGGTCGTGTGCTTTACGCCGTGTACAGTCGTGCTCCCCACCCCACCCCACCCCACCGCTGGCAACAGTCCATGACGTGTACAGCTTGCTTGTGCTGGGAATCCCCTTTTGACTCAGGAGGTGAGGGACGAGAGCGTCTGTAAGAAATGCTGCCTGGTCACTGTCTTCTAGCTGCAGGTTGCCTGAAAACCCACAGGGTAAGGGAAGTCGTGTTACTACCAGTAAGGTTTCTGTTTTAGAAAGAAATGGATATGTGTGGTTTCAACCGTTAAGAGACTCCTGCCTAACCTACTTGTTTAGTAATTGTGATAAAACTGGGAAATATTTTAACTAAAGAATACGCACCAGCATTTCCTTTCTCTGTGCTTTTGTTTTTTTGGTTCCGTTACCCTTCTTCCCGGTCGGCACAGCTCACGGAAAAAAAAAAAAAGAGCTGCTCCCTGCCTCGGCCCTGCACTGGTCAGTCCCTAGCCGGCTTTCTTTTGCCATTTTTTTCCCCTCTTTGAATAAATGGGAAACTTGGAAGAGAAGGGGGCAGGGTGTGTCCCCACGTCTGTACTAACTACGATCGCTGGAATGGACGACTGGGTAGCGGAGTGACAGGTTCTGCACCTCCTATACTAGGTCAACGACACGGAGCTGATGACGTGGCAAGACCCTGTGACTGACTATTAACATCTGTTACCATAGTTCCCAGACAGGAAATCAGGGAGGTAATAGTACTCATGGAAACACAGGTTCTTATGGTGAAGTGAGGGGAAGTAACAAACCTTTATGGGATAAGAAACTTACAAGTCACAATCATTTTCCTCGATGAAAAAGTTCTAATTGGTGTCACCGTGAGAGTCCTGGGGGCCCCCTTCCCGGGCCTGGGCTGCGCGTTCTCTATCGGGGGGCGCGGGGGCCCTGGGTTCTGGGCAGCTCTGCTCGCTGCCCGGCTCCCTCTCCAGCCCGGGCACAGGCTCTGGGTTGGGGTTCGGGGCGTCCCCCTTGGTTTTCTTCCGCTTCCTCCTCTGGCTCTCCAGACCTGCTGCTTCGGAGTGTCTGGCCTGCTGCATGGCCGGCAGCGCCATGCCCATGCCGGGGGAGAGAAACATGGACGGGTAGATGAGTCCGGGGGAAACACCTGGGATGAGGAACGGGTTAAACGCCACGGGGCTGCTCGTAGTTATTGCGGGCTCGGGCTGGTCGGGGGAAAAGGGGCTAGGGCCGGGCTTGTCTTCGGCCGACGGGTCCGTTCTGACGTTGTGGCTGCCGGGCTGGTCTTCCACAGTCTTTTCGGCCGCCGACGCACCGCCCTTGGTTGTGCTTGACAGGGGCGCTGGCACGGCCGAGGCGCAGGCGGTGGCCATGGGGGCGTTGAGGAGCCCCCCGACCCCGAACATCTGGGGCATGGCGGCCATGCCCGGCAGCACCATAGGCAGCATGCTCAGCGTGCTCTTGACCTCCTCGCCTGGGGGCATTGCTGCGAATCCGGCTGGGAAGCCCACCAGCCCCGTGAGGGGGATACCCGGCACGTTTCTCACGTTCTGCAGCCCGGCCAGGTCCATCCCAGCGATCAGGCCATTCATGAACAGCGGCCCCATCCCGGAGGGGGCGTCCGCCACCAGGGCCGGGGTCTTCAGCAGCTCGCTCCGTGGCCGCCTGCCCCTGCGGCGGGGGCCCGTGTCTCGGAGAACGGGCTCGGGCAGGGTGTGATTGAACTTGTTTTCTGGGAGAAACCCCTGAAAAATGAGAGAGACATGAGATGCTTCAGGCGGTGGATGATGGGGGGGAGCAGCTCGGGGCTCCACAGTGGTCTTTCCTGCCTGCCCACCCACCAGGAGCTGCACAGCTCTGCGCCCCGAGGACCTTCCATTTGAGGTGGACAGCCTGAAAGTGCTGAGCAGGTTCCCACGGGCTCACGTCCAGTGCCGCGTGGAGAGGCTGTCGGAGCCCCAGGAGCTGGGGCCAGCTAGGGACCTCAGGTCTTAGCCTAGAGGGTTTTTACTGAGGCATAACCGACATGATAGCAGTTTCACATGTAAAATATAAAAACAACAAAGGACTTCATGAATTTGCGTGTCGTCCCTGTGCAGGGCCGCGCTTGACTTCCCAGCTTCATGTGATCTTAGTATGTGCAGCTGAGGCCAGTGGTCGAGACCCATGGGGGTGACCCCCCTCGGCCAGACCCCCACATTCGCCTCCCTCCTGACAAAGGGAGGGTTTTAACTGAAGCCACAGAGCCGAGCCGGAGGATGGGGTTTGGGAGCAGGACCTGAAGCCCTGTCCTGACCTGCAGGTCTGGCTGTGGGTAAGAAAGGACAAGGGTACCCAAGTCGAATTCTTAGAAGATGCCACAGGTCTCTGCTCAACGGGCGGGCACGGGCACAGGCCGGTGGGGGACACCAGTCAAGCTCTCAGCAGAGGGAAACTGGACGTCAGAGGGGCTGATGAAGGGGGCGGCGATGACAGAGGAGCCAAGCAGGGCTACTGCCCCGTGTTGGGCTTTGCGCGCCTAGCTTTGTGTGCCTGCTCTCAACTCGTCATCACACCCACTCTACGAGTTGGCACTATCGTCACAGCTGTTTCACAAGTTCAGAGATTTACACACATGTGAAAAATGTGCACTCAAATGTTCCCAGGTCCCTGGAAAGTGTTATCCCTGAGGTTTTACATTTGTCCTTCAATTTCCCTAATATCATAGAAAAACCAAGTCGTCACGGGCAAAAAGCTCTATGACGGTCACCTTTGTGTGAGGAGAAAACCTCCTTAGCCAGCCTTGTCTTAGGAAAGCAGCCGAGGGAGAGACCTCAGTTCAGTTCCCATTCTTCCTCGCCAACTGAGGAGGGGCGGGATGTGCCCTGGAGCACAGCTGGGCCGGGACAGAGGGCCCAGACCTCACAGCCCCGGCCCACCTGTCTGCTCTCGCTGGAGCGGGGCCAGCCCCCTGCACGCTGGGAGCCAGCCTGTCCTGACAGGGCGGGGCAGCCGTGCCCGGCTGTGGGAATGAGGCTCGGGGAGCAGTTCTGTCCGGTTCCGGTTTCTAAAGCGAGGGTCAGACGCGAGGATGGGGCCGGGCTGAAAGAAGCGTTTCTTACCACTCTCTCTGGAGACCATTAGCGCAGATCGCCTCCCTCTGGAGACCACGGCCTCAGGCCCCTCCTTTCAGCCCAGGGCCCGGCCACGGGGACCAGTGCTTGGCCACGAGGCCTCCCAAGCCCTCCTCCCTGTTACCCAGCCACAGTTGCGGGCCAGGGAAAAGGCCCCAGGTGTATCTTCTCCCTTTGTGCCCTCCAACGCCCCCGCCCTCACTCTCCCCATCACTCTCCAGTGGGAGGGCCTGTGTCAGGGAGAAGAAACCCTGAGCTTGCTGAGCAAGGCCTCAGCTGCTTTTGAATAATCTGCTACCTACACAGCAGGCGTCCGGTAACACGCTTTGAGGCCACTGGGAGCAGGAGAGGTGACTTTGGGTGGCCTGCACCCTGTAGGACCTGTAGGCCCAGCCCCTCAAGTTCAAGTCACTCTCTTCAGGCGTCAGAATGTCCCCGCCCTCACTGGGAACCACTGGGGCAGATCACGCTGGGCTCTCTCAGGGCCCAGGAGGCCAGGCAGGCAGCCTGCACTCTTTAGACGGGGGAGCAACAGCAGGAAGGCTCTGGGGTGAGAACAGGGCTTCTTCCCCCGTGCAGAGTCACCCTGCCCCCGGCTGGCCCGTGGCTGCCCACCCGGGGCACGTGCCCCTCCCAGCAGCCTGGGGACCACACACAGCGGCCAAGCCAGGCTTTGGCAGCTCTCCCTCCTGGTAATTATACCCTGGGAACAGGCCTGCTTCCTCTTCCGAGGGAGGCTGGGGGGAGGGCGAGGCGAGGGGAGACTCTGAGGGGCAGACACAGGCGACGGGTCTGCTCCTCCTGATGATGGCACGCATATGTGCCCCCCAGATATCTCTCTAAACCAACACAAGGCAGCGTTTACCCCACAGCCTGTGTGTCCTGGCTCTAACACTCAAGTCCTGGGTAAAGGCAAAGGAGGAGGTGGTGGCCAAAACTGCCTCGCTCCTCCCAGGAAGGTGAGCCGATTCAGCCTAACATGCCCTGAGCAGTAAGAAACCTTACCCCCAGATGCAGCAGGTGGATCCTGGTTTAAAAATTCTAAAAACAAAAAACAAAAACTAGCTTGGAAAGACGCTTCTGGGAGAGCTGGGCATATCTGAACATGGGCGAGCTATGACATATTACTGACATGTGTGGTAGTGGTGACAGATACACGGGAAAGCATTCCCAGAAGACACATGCCAAGTGTTTATTTAGGGGTGACACGTCATCTCTGCAGGGCTTCCCAGGTGGCTCAGTGGGTAAAGAATTCGCCTGCAGTTTAGGAGACAGAGGAGATGAAGGTTTGATCCCTGGGTCGGGAAGATCCCCAGGAGGAGGAAATGGCAACCCACTCCAGTATTCTTGCCTGGGAAATCCCATGAACAGGGGAGCCCGGGGGGCTATGGTCCATGGGGTAGCAAAGAGTCAGACTCAAATGAAGCGACTTAGCACACTCAGCAAGCACACAGTCTCCACAATTCAGTCAAATGTCTCAGGAAGAAACTAGCAAAACCGTCCCACCCGCTGCATAAGAGTAGGTGAAACACCTAACTCTGCGTGTGAAGTATGGGGACACATGTGCACACACGTGATAGTGAGCTCTGCGTATGAAGTATGGGGACGTGTGTGTGCACACACATGTGATAGTGAGCGACTGCCATGCGCCAGGCGGGCATCCTTAGAGCTGAGTCCACCTGTGTGGCGCTGTCAGTGGGGCTGGCAGCCGAACCCCAGCACACACGAGGCAGGAGGGGCTGAAGGCAGGGAGACGCTCCTTGCGGGATTCAGATATTTCTAGAAGAAACGGGAAGGTCTCTAAGGGACGGACAAGGAGTGTCACACACCCAAAGGCTCCGGCCCCACTGGGGTCCGCCAAGCAGCCCCAAGGGCCAGGCGGACCCTGCCTGCAGTCCCGGCCTTACTGCAGGCAGGGGACCCTGAGGCGGAGGCTGTGTTTACTTAACAAAGGAGGGAAAGCGCATCTCTGGCAGGAGGCTGGCTTGTGAGGACAGCTCGGAAATGAGTGCTCTGGCAGGAGACTGGCGTCGGCCATGCCATGATGAACGTTAACTTCCAAAGAATGTCCAAGAAACTGAGACGTGAAGAAAGAAATGAGGAGGTCAAGGAGGGGGAGCCACTTCGCTCAACCAAGAGCTCGGAGACCCCACCAAGCGAGGGCTGGGGGTGGTCTCTCACGACAAAAGGAGAGCTTGGGAAGGCCGAGGGCGGGGTCTGGAGGAGGGATGTGGGATCGGCCTGTCCAGCAGGCAGTCATGTTTGTCGAGCTGCTAGTGGAGTGACCCTCTGGGCCACCAAATCAGAAACGAGCTTCCTAACAACATTAACAAGGAGGAAATGACTAGGGTGGGTGGTCTCTGGGAACTAAACACAGAATCGGTATTCTGGAAAACCCTCGGAGGAGGAGAGCTGTAGATGATCAAGCACCAAAGGAGGCGGTCAGGAGCACCTGGGAGATCAGAGGACAGCTTACAAGGGCAGAGCCCCAGAGGACCCTCAGAAGCTCCCTATGTGGGCAGAACTCACTTTTGAGGTTAGAAGCACATATGAGTATCGCCTGCACAAGCTTAACACGCTTTCAGGTTGAAATGCTACCGCCCCCTAGAGGTTGCAAGTCTTCTAGTCCAAATTTGTACCCATCTGTAAACTATAATTAACTCGGATTCGTTCTACTGCAAGTATCTGCAGATGGCTTTGAAGTCTCTTCCAGGCTCATGATTCTATTATAGGAAAAGGGCAGTGCATGAAGTCAGCTGTTTCTCATTGCCAGCGAGGACGGACGAGGAGGGGGGTGTCTTAAATGGTAGCCGGAAAAACTTAAGGCTGGAAAATGAAAATTTCCAATAAAGAAGTTTTGTTAAAACACTGGATAACAGACTCCCGATAAGACTTAAAAGGTATTTTCCCTGAACTCTCCAAAGCGGGAGGAATCGAGCCTTGGGAGTCGTTTCAGCGTAAAACTTAACCCCAAAGTTTTGGAGGGAAAGGCTGAAAACAAAAGACCATGGAGGACATGCTGCTGGTGAGAACACCCCAGTACCACCTGTGCCTGTTCCTCCTGCTAAGGCCACCTGGCTGCCCCTTCCCAGCTGGGGAGTCGGCTCCGGGCTCCCCCGGGACGTCCTGTTCCTTACCCTCAGGCCGGGCTCCTTGGGGACAGCTGGAGCCCTCTCTTCCCCACTCAGGGAGGTGACGTCTAATGTTCCAGGCTCCTTACAGCGTGGCCTCCTCTGCTTTGGTTTGTCTGAAAAATTCTAGGAGGTAAATGGAAACCAACGTCACAGAACGCTCTGGCCACAGGGTCTCCTGACGGGGGTGGTGCTGCTCAGGCGGCGGTGCTGTTCCTCACTCACAGCCCTCTGCACAGGGCCTGTCGGGTCAGGGCTGCAGGAACAGCCGCGGGGCCCCCACCGAGGCGCTCTCCTCGGAGCCACAGTGTTCCTGCAGTTAAGCTGCAAGGTGGGCCTCCTGTGGGGTGCCCGCTGGCCCTCCAGGTTCTCAGGGCACTGCTTCACCCCTGCCCTTGCCTCCCCAGACCATTTTCTCAGGTTCTCTTCGCTGCTCCTGGTGGGCTGTGTGTCTCTGGAGGGTGTGTGTCTATGAATGCATCCTCCTCCCTTGTGAGCTTTCGAGCGCCTCCCCTTACTAACGGGAGGTAGCCAGGACAGCAGGGGTGGTGGTGGGGTGTCAGTGCTGGGGCGCCCTTTCCTCTGGACCCCTGCTCTGAAGGACCGAGGGCAGAGGAGGAAGAGGACTCGACGAGCAGCCCCTGGGCAGGGACTGAAACGAACCCGTCACCTCAGACTGGAGACGTGGAGACTTGAACGCACGGGAGCATTTCTGTGAAGGGGAGCGGCGCTGAGGCAACCTAAAGATGCCGTGTGAGCTCACAAATGTGGTGACTCGCGGGGAAGGGAGGGGCAAGCCGAGGCGCGCTGTCCTGGTAAGAGGTCACGCACGTCGACTTTCTGGCCTGGCGTTCTGACATAGGCTGGGATTTCTGTTACCAGAAGACGTAACCAGAATTTAAACTCCCCCACCCCCACTTTCCAATGAAGTTCTCGGAGGACACAGATTTCCCTTGGGCTCCCCAGTCCTCCTGGGCCCCCTCTGCATCTCTGTGTCAGAGGGGATGCGCACTCACCGCGCCGAAGCCCGGGACCTCGAGGGAGCAGTCGGCCTGCTGCCGCAGCCAGTCCAGCAGGCTCTTGCTGGGAATGGCTTTCTCAGCCGGGCTGCCGGCGGCTGGGGTCAGCTCTGGGGTCGACGTGGCAGGCACCGGCCCTTCGGGAGGGTGTGAGGTGCTCAGGGGGGCCTGTCCTGGGTCTTCGTGGACTTCCTGGATGGAGGGAAGACGAGTACGTGCCCTTCACCACGACAGAATGAAAACTCGTTTCTTAAAGGACTCTTCCCACCAGAACAGGACCACCCATGCCTGATCGCCGATCCCCACCACGAGTTCCTGACGTGGCGGGGGACCCCTCTAGCTGACTGCTCTCTTCCACCCTGTCTCCGCGGTGACCTCTGCGCCATCCTACCTGCTCAGGCTCCCTCCTGCCGTCTCTGTCACCAGCATGGACTGTCCCCAGGACCCTGGCCACTGCACTTTGCTCTCCCATGGCACTTGTCACAGGTTTTCACGTAACGAGAGAGTGCCACCCTGCAATCGACTCACCTGGCTCTCCCTCTGCATATATACTCGCCTGTGTCCCCATTGCCTATAATGGGGTCTACAACTGTGGTGTTGGAGAAGACTCTTGAGAGTCCCTTGGACTGCAAGGAGATCCAACCAATCCATCCTAAAGATCAGTCCTGGGTGTTCATTGGAAGGACTGAAGCTGAAACTCTAGTACTTTGGCCACCTCATGCGAAGAGTTGACTCATTGGAAGACTCTGATGCTGGGAGGGGTTGGGGGTAGGAGGAGAGGGGATGACAGAGGATGAGATGGCTGGATGGCATCACCGACTCGATGGACATGAATATGGGTAAACTCCGGGAGTTGGTGATGGACAGGGAGGCCTGGCGTGCTGCAATTCATGGAGTTGCAAACAGTCGGACACGACTGAGCGACTGAATTGAATAACATATATCAGTACTAAATGTCTGCATGATAAGATCTTCAAAATGCTCTGAAGCCAAAAAAAAAATACTTCACTTACTCCACTGGAATTCTATGATCATGACAGGAAAACTACGGCTTTGCGTCACTGAAAAACCAGACAACCTTCTAAAAGGCGCTGCAGAACTGGGAAGGGAAAGAACCTGCCATTTCAGCTTCTCAAATTATATAGAAAATCAAAGAGGGAGACATCTACCGAACAATACAGCAGAGCTCCCTGGCTGCAGAGGACCAAGTCGCTGGTTTAGTTCCCTGGTTTGCCGTTTACTACCTGGATAATCTTGGGCAAATCATTTAACGCTTGTGAGTAGCAGTCTGCTCATTTCCAAAACGGGAGCAGTAACCACACCTTCACAGTGTTGCTGTGAACATCATACAGGGCGATCATGTAAAACCCTCAACGCAGTGCCTGCCAGAGGCACTCAATACTCGCCACTATTACTCCTTTTAAAGCAGTTAAGAAAGCAAGAAATGTTGGTTCCTGTTTTGGAGCCTGAAATTCAACAAATGGGAAAAATCAAAATGCAAAGAGAGAAGTCGGTGGTCTCTGACACAGTAAGCGGAGTCAGAGGGGATCTCGGGCATGTGTGCAGGGTCTGCCCTCTTCTGTTTCAGACAAGGATTTCTGAGCTGAGAACACCTTAGTGTGACCTCAGCAAAGCTTCACAGTGACCCTCGGCAGCAGAAGCTGCGGCCCCCAGTTTACAGAGGAGTAGAGCAGGGCTCGATAATGAGCCCAAGGTCACCCAGCAGGTCAAGCAGCAGCTGAGCCAGGACTGATGTTCAGGACCTCTTGACCCCCAAGTCCCTGCTTCTGGAAAGCCCACTGCTGCTGCAGACCCAGCCCTACTGCTTCACTCGTTTGATCCCCAGGGGCTCCGACCTGGAGGCTGGGTTGTTTCTCTGTGACACGGTGAGACCTTCTGGCTCGTGTCTCTAGGATGCAGGCAGGTTAAGGGCCCTCGATGGACTAATATCTATTTCTAGAAAAGACTGAGGACAACTGATGGCAAGAGTTGTTTCAAGCCAGACAATTGAAATGGACTGCTGTTAAGTCGCTTCAGTCGTGTCCGGCTCTGTGTGACCCCATAGACGGCAGGCCCCCAGGCTCCTCTTTCCCTGGGATTCTCCAGTCAAATACCCACCAAGATGCCCGCCTGCAGGGTCTGCTCCTTCAGGAAGATGAGGTCCACCCCTCCGTCGACATGTTTCCGCCTTCCTCTCCGCCTTCTGGAGGCAGCGTCATCTCTCCTGAGGCTTCCATTGACGATCTGTCCGGTCACTGGGTGGATCAGGCCAGCTTGCAGGATCCCCGACAAGTCCATGCCAAGGGCTCCTTGCAGTGAACCAATAGCCCCGATCTTGGGGGTGCTGGCGCTCACTGGGAAAGGGGACGTGGCCCCTGAGGACCCCTCCGACGGGCAGGAGAGGTCTATGGCTGACTCTCCATGCCAGCCATTGAGGACAATGGGGGGGTGCCCGTGGGTGGCCGAGAACTGCTCCAGGCTCCGAGTCTTCACGTCCCTCTCTACCTCGAACTCGTAAGGATGCCTGTGCTTCTGTTCATCCTTTGTGAAAACCGGAGCCAAGAAGCTCTCCTGCAAACACACAGATGGGGCAAGAGAGGTTTGAACGCCACCTCTGTGGGTCAATGCCAGCTCTGTCTTGGCCCCGATTTCCTGGGGACTAGTAATCACCTTCTTGGAACTTCTTTTAATTCAAGCCTTCTCAAACTTCAGGACCTACTCACCAGGATAGCTTGTTAAAATGCAGATTCCACTTCAGTGGGCCTGGGGTTCTGCATTTCTAACAAGTTCCCAGGTGTTGCGAAAGCTCCCAGTCCATGAACTACACTTGCAAATGCCAAGATCATAGTTTAGGGAATCTCTACCTTAGCTGTACATCAGAATCAACTAGAAGTTTAAAAAAAAAAAAAAGCCAATACCAAGTTTACACCCTGGACCAATCCAACCAGAACCTGGAGATTCTCAAGGTCCCCAGTGTAGTCCAATGTGTAGCTAAGAGCTAGTGAGCTAACTACCTATCTTAAACTTGAGCCCTTGAGTTTTCATTTGTATTTACAAACCTCAAATAAAACTCCTCTGCTGACTTCCCTCATTTCTTTTTAAAAAATAATGCATTTATGTGGCTGTGCTGGGTCTTAGCTGTGGCTCTCAGGATCTTTTTTTGTGGCGCATGGGCTTAGTTGCTCCACAGTATGTGGGATCTTAATGCCCTGGTGAGGAATCAAACCTGAATCCTCTGCTTTGGAAGGCAGATTCTTAACTGCTGGACCAGCAGGGAAGTGTTTGACTTCCCTCATTTCTATTGGCTGCTACCGTTCCCAGTCCTCAAGTATTCATCCCTCCCTTTCCTCAGATAGTCATCTGTCATCAAGCCATGCCTGCCAACTCCCTCCATTTCTTTGGATCCACTCCTGCCACTAAGCTGGTTGAGAACTTACCTCATCCTCAAGTGCCCATCTGCCTCCCCCCACCCCAGAGGTATGCCAGCTCCCCACCCCCATCTCCCACGAACCAGCACACCCCTCCCACCGAGCTGCAAACCCACTTTCATCATGCACTTTCCCGCTCCAAGACTCGAATGAATCACTCGATCAAGAAGTGCAAAGTGTCCTCCTCCTTTGTTTCAAGGTCAGACACAGCATTCTCAGGGCCTCACCTTCTGCATCTGGGCCACCAACGCTGCACCATTGCTGAAGCTGTGCTCTGATGCCTCTGGCTCCGAGAGCCCGCTTCGGGGACCAGCGCTGCTGGTTAACACGGGGGTGGGCAGCGCGCCCGAGGGCTCATACTGCTGGCTGGAGGGCCACTTCCCCTTTAACACCACCTGACAGATGTTATCCAGCCGGTTGATTATCACGCGATCCTATAAAAAAGGATGCAATCTCTGAGGAGGAAGTACTAAGTTATCCAAGTTTACAAAGTCCCTTGAAATCAAGCCACGTCTTCTAACCAGAAGGAGTTGATTAGAAGAGGGCGCACACAGAGAGACTCACTTTTCTAGTCTTAAAAGAAACGGTGTAGTCTGGACAATGAAGATGAAAAGCCACAGTACCGTAAATAGGAAGATGTGCTGAACGCTTTGGTCTTATGGTCTAGTTATGGTCCTGATACCATTAAAGTCATGTAACTAATATCTTTTAAAGATAATAAACATTTGTCTGAGTTGGTGATTCAGAAAGATTCTAAAAGGTTTAATGTAAAGGAGTCAAAAGCTGAGGATGCTCTGGGTGGAGCATGCAAGCTCCGGGAGGTACCTTCGGCCACTCGGAGAATGAGTAGAGAGTTTTCTCCTGGAGCAGCTGAGCAATGGTGGGAGCCCGCGTCTCTTGCAGGTCGTCCCCGAGGTCTCCCGTGATGCCTGAGGTCGAGCTCTTGCTCTCTTCCTCAGAGTACTTCCCTGGATAATCTGGCAAGAGAGGTTTTTAAAAAAAATGAGACAGGTAGTTGGAAGACTGGAGTGATCTGAAAGATGAGGACATCTGAGCTTTCTTTTTTTGGCCGCACTGGACAGGGGACCTAAGTTTCCCAACCAGGGATCAGACCCACGCCCACCCCCTGAATTGGAAGGGTGGAGTCTTAACCACTGGACTGCAGGGGAAGTCCCTCACCTTCTTAGAACACTGGCCTATTGTGTGCTTATTTATTTTAAACTGATTAATTACCATGTCTTCTATTTCCAGAAGTGCTCTATCAGTTAAGCCATAAAGCCACATCCTGCTCCAAGGCTACCCAAGCAAATCATCTGATAAGAGTCTGCGTCGGTAACCAAATGACAACACTGGATGACCGCAAAGGCTTCCCCGACTTGGTGCAGCAGAGTGAGAGGGAAGTGAACACTGTGCTTTGATACAGAGGCAGAGACAGTGTGGGAAATAGAACATGGCAAGAGGCTGAGATTAACGATGAAGGAGGAAAAAGTCCTAAAACTTATAACGAAGGTAAACAGACCTGATTTACGCTAAAAAATGATGCAAAGACACCGAGGACAGTCAACATCACTGATAGAAATGGAAATGCGACTCATTCCTTCAGTCTTCAGTGGTGAACACTTATTATCAGTTGTGAAATGGATCTTCAACCATCATCCGCTTCACAGGGCTGACGGGGGACGAACTGAGTGCAGGAAAAGCTGGGGGCCCCTTCCGCGGTGAGACGACACGGAGTGTCCGCCCTCTGCAGCGTGGAGGTCTCACTGGTGCCTGGGCACCAAGTTCCCCAGGGGGCCGCAGGGACCCCTCCCCAGGCCAGGGGATTCAAGGATAAAAACGGGACAGTGTGGCGGCTCTGGCCTTCTAGGCTCTTAAGAACTCCTTGAGGGAAAGGCATCCAGGAAAAACACACTAATAATAAACGAACAGTTTCAATTATAAACCATGGTGAGGACCATAAAGGGAAAGAAACAAGGTGCCCTGATAGGGAAGAAGGAAAAACTCTGCTGGCAGAAGGGAGGGCTGGTAGAGGGGGCCTCTCAGAGGAGAGACCACCCAGGAAGAGGCAGCGGCGGGGGAAGGGTGCGCTCGATTTGCTGAGAACAAGGTGGTGGGGGGGCAAGTATATACAAAGATGGGGGGGTGGAGTCGGGGGCAGGACCATCACCATCATGCTGAACTCTATGGGCTGGGCCGGGACAGAAAATCCAAATTACTCTATATCCAATGGGGGCACACCCCTGCCAGGTTTTAAGCACAGAAGATGAATTTAAGTTTTGAGAAAAGAACACAATGCTGTGTGAGAAGGAGTCAGGAGAGAAGGGGCTGGTCCAGCTTGGCCGGAGACTGTTCCTTCGGCCCCCGAGTTCCAGTCTGAGAAACAGGCAGGGCCCTCTCGGCCCTGCCAAGCCCACACCCCAGCTTCGGAGGAACCCTTCTGGGGTCTGCCAAAGCCCCTTTAAAAGCACTGGTGCAAGGGACTCCCCACCGCTGAGCATGTGAGTAGCTCACGAGAGCTTATCAAGTTCACTGATGCCTCCTAGCCCAGCACAGCCCAGCCCCACAGCCAGGAGAGGACTGAGCACCTCCTCTAACCCATCCTTGCTGGACTGCCTGTGTTCCCAGGACTGAGTAGGTGGTGATTTCCCCCACAACAGAGTTCAAAGAGCAAGGTGTACATATAACCCCGCATGGCAAGGACCCTTTATGGCCTGGGGCGAGGAGGGTGGGCAGGTCAGGGCTGGCTCCTCCCAGGGTGGCTGAGGCCACATGGGATGATGCCCCTCCTTTTGGTTCAGCATCTCTGGCCTCAGCCTGGCTGACAGATGCACTGTAACTTGGGTTCAGAACCCTTCCCAAGAGAGTCAGCAATCACAAGGCAGAAGCCAAAGGTGGGAGCTCAGAAATAAAAAGGAAGTCGGACAACCCAGGGAGCAGAGCAGGGTTCCTCTCTCTTTCCCACTTTGGAGCAGTGGTGCCCAACATTTTTGGCCCTGGGGACCAGTTTCATGGAAGCCAATTTCTTGGCGGTTGGGAGGGGTGGAGGATGTTAACATGAGTGATAGGAGGTGGCGGGGGCGGGTGTGCGCTTGTAAAATACAGATGAAGCTTCGCTTGCACACTGCCCGCCTCTGGCTGTATGGCCTGTGGAACCTCAGCTTTGGAAGAAGTCACTGTCCTGTGTGGGAGGGGTTGGCCCACCTGAATCCCTGTGTAATACATGGGCCCTGGCACCAGACCAGCCACCAACAGGGTATTCTTTTTTTTTTTCTGATGAGGATAAATAAGAACTATTTTTTGTTCACCCTAATACGCCCTCTTGGGTTTGAAGACAGAAAAACAACAGTGAAAAAGTTAAAAACCATTTGTTGTTGCTCAGGATCTCTAATCACTGTATTCATATCCTTGTAAAACATATGCAAATCTCAGGTCACCTAGAGTCTTAACATTTTCAAATCCTTTCCTTACCTAAGATTTCCCTTTTTAAAAAGTTCAAACCTATTTGGATTTTTGTCGAGTTGCATGTAATTTGGTTTTTTTTTTTTTTTCCTTAAAAAACTACTTATTTATTTGGCTGCACTGGGTCTTAGCTGTGATACGCGAGATCTTTAGTTGCGGCACGTGGGATCTAGTTCCCTCACCAGGGATTGAACCAGACGCCCCTGCATCTAGAGCATGGAGTCTTGGCCACTGGACCACCAGGGAAGTTCCCTAATTTGGTTCTTATTTCTGTTGCGTTACTCACAATACAATGCACTGACATTACAACACAGGGTTTTGACAATTAAGGAAATAAATGGCAGGATCTTTGTTAACCTTACTAAGTGTTGGTTACTCAGTTGTGTCTGACTCTTGGGACGGGCTGTAGCCTGCCAGGCTCCTCTGTCCATGGAATTCTCCAGGTCAGAATACTGGAGTGGGCTGCTTTTTCCTTCTTGACCCAGGGGTTGAACCCAGGTCTCCTGCACTGCAGGCAGATGCTTTACTGTCTGAGCCACCAGGGAAGCCCAACCTTACTAAAAAGTTAAGTCAAAGTTGCTCAGTCATGTCGACTCTTTGTGACTCCATGGACTATACAGTCCATGGAATTCTCCAGGCTGGAATACTGGAGTGGATAGCCTTTCCCTTCTCCAGGGGATCTTCCCAGGGATGGAACCCAGGTCTCCCGCATTGCAGGCGGATTCTTTACTGAGCTGAGCCACCAGGGAAGCCCAAGGATATGGGAATGGGTAGCCTATCCCTTCTTCAGGGGATCTTCCTGACCCAGGAAATCGAAATGGGGTCTCCTGCATTGCAGGCAGATTCTTTACCAGCTGAGCTATTGGGGAAACCCAACCTTACTAAAGATCATAGTTATTTTTGTGGAGTTCCTGAAAAATGACCTGCATCTCTGTTAAACTTCAGCTTCCTGGCGTTCCCTGGCTGTTCTCCTTTACCCAGTTTCAGCACCCTACCTGGTGGAACAATCAAATTCTTTCCCCTCGACGTCCTATATGGCATCTCATGTATACCGGCACACAGCCCCTGCCCAGACCATGCAGCTGATGCAGCCAAGGTGCTACAGTCATCCTTATCTTTCTGGAATGATCAGACGTAAGCTACTCTGCCCCATTTTGAGAGTAAGCCCTGTAGCCTTTGCGTTTAAACACACGGTGGGTGTAAGAGGTCGGTTTCAGAAGCGGTAGAACTCTCACCAGCCCCCACGCATTTGCCCTCCCTGGCCTGGGAGAACGGGCTCATCCAGGACACAAGGTCCCACACATGGTACCTTGACTCTGGCAGTGCCCATCTTTATCGAACTCCTCTTTACTCTCATAATCCGTGTCTTCCGGCTTGAGCTCACTCCCTTCAGGATACGGAGGGAGACCTTGGTTCCCTTCTATGCTCTCTTTCCAGGGTTCCTTCAACAGTTCCTGCTTCACCTGGAACAGCTCGGGTGGGATAGCAGTGGGCTCGCCCCTCATTGTGACATTATTGGCTTTGCTTGTGAAGGGGTCTGGGGGGTAAGCCTGGGGTTTCTCCACTTCAAACTCATCCTTCTCGAGGCCGCGTGCCCACCTCTCCACGTGTCTGCAGTGACACTGACAAGCTGTGGGAAGGAAAGGGCCCTGCGGTCCAGGAGGCTGGCTTCTGGCCTCTGCGCTCCCTCTCTTGGCTTCCTCCGTGAGGAAGCCGGCCAGGCTCTGCTCCCCTGTCATGCGGGTGGTGGGCTCGCTGAGAGGTGATGCTGCCAGCCTTTCCTGCCTGCCTGCAGCCAGCTCGAGACTCTCCTCCTCGTTGTCGTCCTCGTCGTCCTCCTCGTCGCTGTGGTTCGGACCCAAAACCAATTTGCTTTCTAAGCTTTTGCTGTCCAGTAAGTCGATTAGCTGCTGGTCTGATGACACATTTCTTCTGGAGTCGCAGACGCTCAGGTTGCACATGTCGACAAACCCGCTCTCGTTCCCTGGGTCCAAGGAAGGGGAGGCAAGGCAGTTGGAGTCCAGCTGCCCAGTGCTCTCAGGTCTTGGCCCTGCCTCGCTGCAGCCGAGCTCCCCTTCCTTTGAAAGAGACATCAACAGGTGTTTCTCATTTTTAATGTTCATCTGAGCCACTCCTGCTTCTAAAGTTTCCATAAAAGAGGGGTCTGAGGCTATTTTTGCCTCGTGGCCCCGGGGCTGGCAGTTTCTGTCTCTGCCTGCAGAGATGGCCACGGTGTCTTGCTTGGACTCAGTACTGGCACCTGTGCTGCCCTGAAAAGGGCCTGGCTCATGGCTTAGCGCCTTCTTCCCATACATCATGGTCTCCAAGGACCCAGGCAGCAGACTCTCGTCATGGGTGAGGGAAAGGACATCTTGAGTTTTAGAGATGAAGCTTTCACAGGTCATGTCAGATAAGCTGCCCCTGGGTGGACCAAGGTGGTCGTCTCTACCTTCAATTTTCATGAGGTTCTCGGGTTCGTTTTCAAGGGACTCGGAAGTCCGGCTCATGTGCGTATAGGCCAGAGACTCATACAGTTTAGAGTTGGTCTGGTACAGGCAACAGAGACTCTCTGGGGCCTGGGGGTCGGGTCTTTTGTGTTGAGCGTAGTTCCTGTAGGCATCCAGGAAGGACAGCTGGGGGTCGGTCATGACGTAGTAGTCAGTGCGGTTCAGGCCGTGCTTGGCGGTGCCGATCAGCAGGTCGCGGTCATGCTTCCCACACTCCCACCAGATGGGCAGGTAGAGGCTGGGCCTGCACAGCTGCAGGCGCTCGTGCAGCTGAGGACACGGGAGCACCTGCTCTCGGACCTTCCGCAACAGCTCGATGCGGTACAGCGTTCTCGCGGCCCGCTCTTCAGTGATGGGTTCCACGTAGATGCTGGGATCCGGGGGGCCTGCGAGGGAAAACACAGCGCCCGTCACTTAAGGGGAGGTCCATGATACCCCCGCCCACCTGAGCCCCTGCATCTTTGATCTTATAGTTTGACCACCTGGCCCTCAGCAAGGCAGGGCCTTAGTGGCCCCTCAAAGATGAAAAGCTGAAATAGGAGGGAAAGATTTTATGAAACCTGGACAGACCCACTGAGGGTAAAAGGAGAGCATGAACACTCCAGTTCTGGAAATGTTACTTCCTGATCAGTAAGTGTGTACTAAGTGCCTTCTCACTAGATACTTTATGGACGCTGTTTAGATCTCACAAAACCTCTAGCTACATCATCAGCCTTGTGTGAGGATGAGGAAAGAGGCTCAGACAGGCCGACTTGCTCAAGGTTCTGAACCAGAATGCCAGTCTAGGTCTTGTCGGCGTGACTCTGAGATTCAGTCTATGCAGCTCCCTGGTTTTACTGAAAACTGCCCGACCGTGCCACCTGGGGGCAAAAGGTATAGTGTCAGAACATGCTGCCATCAGCCCAGAATCCATGCTGAGTAGGCTCGACGTTTGTTTCCGCTTTTTCTAGAATGTAGTACTATGGTCCAGAGTGAGTGAATCCATTATGAGACTGAAGGGAGGCCAGGGGGAAAGCTGGCGCCAATTCCCACCAGGAAGAAATTTCTCAGAAGGGGCCTCTACTGGAGCACAGGAAGTTTAAATGACAGTCCCATATTTTCCGTGGCTACAAGTCAACACATGAGAAAACATTTAAGATTTAGTCTAAGCGAAGTACGGAGCTCACAGCAGGCTAAATCTCTATGAGGCTGAAAAAAGAAAACATTTCTGTGGCATTTTAATCTGAATTTCAATTTTTGGTGGAGTTACATCATTTTGGGAGAGAGATTTTATTTTATGAGGGTGGGCTCAATTAGAAGTTTGTGGGTTTGGGAAAACCCACTTTATCTGAATTCTCCACATAGTCTCCATGTCTATAGCTATGACTAAAGCAACTCTCTACCCTGAAAATAGGCTTTTACCCTCTTTGTCCCCCTGGGAATAGAGTGACAGAGCATCCTCACCACTGTCCTTCCAGGCTGGCAGGCGACAGACACTGCGGCACATGGACATGAAGCTATAGAAATAGTGCTCCAGGCTCTCGTCCGACTTCTTGTCCAGACGGGAAATGACGCGAAACTGTGTCCAGTCAAAGGTTTTCTTCTCTTGATCGTAAACGACCCCAAAGGAAGACACTGTTCTGTAGAAGTCAGCTTGCTCCCTCCTTGTCCACCTAGAGACAATCAGAAAGGAAAGGGAGCAGTTTTCCCTTTTTGCTTTTTTTGGTTGTTGAAAAGAGCTTAAAACTACTTACTGAGTGCCTAGTTGGAGAGTCTGCAAGGTTCACAGAGCAGGCAGAGCGTGTCTATTTTATTGTTTAAATTGGGAGGAGCCTGCAAATCATGTGTGCGTGCTTGATATCTGTTGACTTACCAGTTTCAGAAATTACCCAGTTCATTTCCTCTTGGGGGAGATAAAGATTTTTAATATAAAAATACTCTGTAGGCTTAAACATTCTGCCCATGACAACAGAGAATCATAGAATCCTGGAGGATTATATGAGGATTCTATTATAATCACAGAATCCTGGTGGGATCTTTTGGACCATTACATTCACTTCCTTCATTTTACAGATGGAGAAGCTGGTCTGGAGTGAGGCAGGGTCTCCCTTGGTCACATACCTCCCTGACTTTCATCTTACACGGGCCTTCTTCCTGGTCTCAATGTAAGTAGATGGGTGATCTTTTCTAAGACACAAAGGCTCTCTAGATTTTATACCCTGCAGGACTAAAATAATGACTTAAGGGAAATGGATTATTATTTCCCACCAGTCTTTACCAGGAGCTCTTGGGCATGGTACTTGCTGCCCCCAGAGGGACTCAAGCTAGGAGTGGGGTGAGGGGTCAGTGGAGGAGTGAGAAAAAGGGAGGAGGCAGCTCTGGTTCTCTCTTTGGAGCCAGATGAGAGACCTCTTCTCCCTGAATTACTAAATTTCGTAAAGCCAGGAGTATAGAGAAGTAATTGAACTCACTATGTGGTATTTCAATTCACTGGACGTTACAGTAAAAGGATGGAGATATAAAGACCCCATCCTAAAGGAAATCAGTCCTGAATATTCATTGGAAGGACTTATGCTGAAGCTCAAACTCTAATACGTTGTCCACATGATGCGAAGAGCCAACTCGTTAGAAAAGACTGATGCTGGGAAAGATTGAAGGCAGGGGAAGAAACAGACAACAGAGGATGAGATGGTTGGATGGCATCACCGACTCAATGGACATGAGTTTGAGCAAGCTCCAGGTGTGAGAGATGGACAGGGAAGCCTGGCGTGCTGCAGTCCATGGAGTCTCAAAGAGTCAGACACAACTGAGCGACTGGACTGAACTGACTCAAAGAACGTGAGCTTCACTCATCCATTCTCGTGGCCTCATCCCCAGTTTATGCTGACCTTCGGCTGCCATTTTTATTTTTTTATTTTTATTTTTAATTTTTATTTATTTTTTATTTTACTTTACAATTCTGTATTGGTTTTGCCATACATTGCTATTTTTAGCTTAATTCTCAGATGGGCAAGTACCTCCTTCCTTCCTTCCTTCCGGGCTGGCATTTTATGGTAGTCATTGCTCTCATAGGCTTGATAAGGACTGCTGGCTACAATAAGACCACTTCAGCGCACGCTATTCATTTTTCTGATAAAAGAATATGACCTGATGGATATGTTTAAATCACATCCCCAGAGACGACATCCTCAGAGACTGGGGTCCTATTCACGCAAGTCTGGGAATTGTGAAGAGAGGCTGTCCTAGATCTCACTGGACTCCTGGGCCAGCATGACACCTCCAATGAGGTTGGATTTAACAGACTCTAGAGACAGCTTAACTCCACAAGAGAACATCAGACACACTTGCCCTCCAGCTGTCAGTGTTTCCCTGGTCACCTTTACCCAGTGGGCAGCGCAGCATGCCCTCTTGACTGCTGGCTTTTACCTCTTTTGGGCTTCTTTGTTGATGAGCTCCATCTCTGAGGACCTCCGGAACATCTCTTCCTGGACCCAGTAGCCCTGGTTTCCTAGTCCCAGGACTTCAGGCCGGCAGAGCTCCTTGCGGTTACAGCGCTGGTAAATGGTGACCAGGCGTCGGAGACGAGCAGTGAGTGCGGACGAAACCGGCCAGGGTGATTTGTCTGGGTCGGAGCCATCCTGGGCTTCAAACATCAGTAAGGATATTAGTATTTATAGACAGAACTAAGACTATGGTGACTGGGTTTTTTGGTGGTGGCTCTTCCCCTTTGTTTAGAGAAAACTAAAGCAGACTTTGTAACTTAATGGAAGTAGTTGATATCTAACAGCTTGGGAGCCAGGCATAGCTGGAAGGGCTGCAATAGTGCTTCAGAAACAGCTTTGGGTATGGTGGGCTCTGTTCTCTCTCAGATACAAGTGTGCCTGTCTGTAGGGGCAGAATGGACTCGAGGACCTTGCTCTAAGGTATCGGAGGTACCCGATAGTGGGTAGACCCACTGAGGCCATCTCTAGAACTACGGGTTTTTGTGTGGCTGGGCTTTCTAAGCACCAAAGCCTCCAATTAAGTCTGGATTCAGAAAAATAATCAAAAGGACAAACCAAATACTTCTAACTTTTCTCAAAAGAGAGAGGGGAAAAAAAAAAAAAAAAGAAAATCAATGAAACCACGATTCCTTTTCATCCTCAGAATCCATCCTGACTTTCATTTCACTGCCAGGCAGAGTAAGCTGGCCGGAGTCACATTAAAGCTCCATGTGTGACTCCAGCAGAGTTTGGTGAAGGTCAATTTTACTGGCTTTTAAAAACAGCCTCCTTAAAAAAACAGCATTAAAAAAAATTACGCATGAACTCCAGGATAACTACAAATGGAGATCTTATTTCTCTTTGCCTTCAGAAGGACACAGTCTCACCTGCCCGGGTATCATCCTTCTTTTCAGCAAAAAGGCCATCACCTCCATCACTGGAACTCTCCTAGGGATAAATGAAGTCGAGTCATCAGCAAAACTGCGGCTCAGACACCCAGTCCCTGTATAGAAGGAGTAAAGATGTCCAGGCAACATCCCCTGCCCAGGAACATCTCAAAGATCAAGATGGTCCCTGATGAATAAAGCTTAAGTTATGCATAGTTTTCAAAGAGCCAGAAAGCAGTTTATTTAAAATAAGCATTGTTTCCACCCCTGGAACTGTGTGGAATGATTCTGCCTGAAGAGAGAATGAGCTTGAAGAATGACGAACTGGCATGCTCCCCCTGGCAAGTACATTTTACACGCACTATTTTAATCGTGAGCTTAAATATTTGCTTTACCGTTGTCGCCTGCAGTCTAACACTGTCACTTCGTAAAGCATGTGCCTGCGTCGTTGGATTTTTGCTGTGGGAAAGTGTCACGCTCCCATTCATTATGCTGCATGTACTTCACAGCAAGCGACACTGTTTTCCTAAAACACGAGTGCTCCAGACGGGGGACCTGATGGCACAGAACTCCAGCAATTTAAAATTAAAATCACGAGCTGAGGCTCAGAAGCACAAGTGATATCACAGGCACGGTGCTTATCCAAGTCAGAGTATATGTCAAGCTGGCTCTAATGGATCCCTCTCCAAAGGCGTGCTTGGTCTCAGGAAGTGAACTTCAAAGGCTTCTCACACACAAGGCATGTGGGAGTTTGGGGAAGGGCAAAGAGACAGCACTAGTCTTCAACTAGACTCAGTTTTTAACATGAAAATTTATTTTTTTTTTACTGAAGTAAAGTGGACTTAACAGTATTATTCAGGTGTACAACACAGTGATTTGATATCTTCGTACGTTACGAGATAATCCCCACCGTGGGTGTATCTGTCACCATACAGTTATTCGAACATTCCTGACCACGCTCCCCATGCGGTAGGTTCCTCCTAGTCACACCCCCGTGACTTTATTATTTTATAAATGGAAGTTTGCGCCTCTTAATCTCCTTTATGTAGTTCACCCTTTTTTTCCCATCTAACGTACTGTGCTTCTGACGAGCATCCTAAGACCTGACTGATAGGTGAGAATCACCCCAAGATTCATCACTGTGGCCATGAGGGAGCACAGGGCCAGATCAGAAGGTTTAGTAATCCACCGCCTGTTGCTGATTTTTGTGTGGCCCTTGAGCTAAGAACGGGGTTTACATTGGAGGAGGAGGAAGGGAAGGGGAAGGAGGAAAAGGAGAAGAAAGAGGCAAAGGAGAAGATGCGATGAAGACTCTTCTGGCCCCCAGGCCTAAGATATTTACTGTCTGGTCCTTTATAGGAAACTGGGACCCACAGCCCAGGCGAGCTGTAGTCTCGGGTCAGGAGGAATGGACAGATACCGACAACTGGTGATACTTAAAAGCCAAGCCTCTCTCCTGGGCCCTTAATACCGTGGAAGGACCTGACAGAGAAAACCTTGAGAAGCAGAGGAGCAGGCCCAGTGATAACTGCTGACGTAACGAGAATCACCTGTCACTGTGCAAAACCCTTTACATGGCTTCTCTCCTTTAGTCATCAGAACTGCTTCCCCAGGTAGAAAGTATTAGTATCCTCATTTTACAGATGCAGAAAACAAGTTCTAGGAAGTTCTGTAAGTTGCCAAGGTCACATGGATACCAAAGGACAGAGATGGATTTTGAGCACAGGAGTCTGCGAGGGGCCTACCTGCCAACCACTGAGCTGTCCAAAAAAGAGTCCCATCTGAAAATGTGACTCAGAGAGTGAAACATATTTAGGGCTGAAGAACACTAGTTTAACAGCTCTCCTTTGGCCATATGACATCAGTGAAGGGAGGAAGCCTCACACTGATCGACTGCACCGTTCTGAAGTGTCACTTACCATCACAGCCTTTCCCATTGTTTAGGTAGTTATAAGGAAAACCCAATCAGCCATGCCTTACATCCTTTGCTGCCACTGAGAACATTTTTGAGAATCCTCACAGTATCTATGCAAGGAGAGATAAGAAAACCTTCCTTAGCGATTAATGCAAAAAAAAATAGAGGAAAACAACAGAATGAAAGACCAGAGATCTCTTCAAGAAAATGAGAGATACCAAGGGAACACTTCATGCAAAGATGGGCTCAATAAAGGACAGAAATGGTCTGGACCTGACAGAAGCAGAAGATACTAAGAAGAGGTGGCAAGAATACACAGAACTGTACAAGAAAGATCTTCACGACCCAGATAATCATGATGGTGTGATGACCACCTAGAGCCAGACATCCTGGAATGTGAAGTCAAGAAGGCCTTAGGAAGCATTACTACGAACAAAGCTAGTGGAGGAGATGGAATTCCAGTTGAGCTATTTCAAATCCTGAAAGATGATGCTGTGAAAGTGCTATACTCAATATGCCAGCGAATTTGGAAAACTCAGCAGTGGCCACAGGACTGGAAAAGGTCAGTTTTCATTCCAATCCCAAAGAAAGGCAATGCCAAAGAACGCTCAAACTACCGCACAATTGCACTCATCTCACATGCTAGTAAAGTAATGCTCAAAATTCTCCAAGCCAGGCTTCAGCAATATGTGAACTGGTAAACTTCCAAATGTTCAAGCTGGTTTTAGAAAAGGCAGAGGAACCAGAGATCAAATTGCCAACATCCTCTGGGTCATCGAAAAAGCAAGAGAGTTCCAGAAAAACATCTATTTCTGCTTTATTGACTATGCCAAAGCCTTTGACTGTGTGGATCACAATAAACTGTGGAAAATTCTGAAAGAGATGGGAATACCAGACCACCTGACTGGCCTCTTGAGAAATCTGTATGCAAGTCAGGAAGCAGCAGTTAGAACTGGACATGGAACAACAGACTGGTTCCAAATAGGAAAAGGAATACATCAAGGCTGTATATTGTCACCCTGCTTATTTAACTTATATGCAGAGTACATCATGAGAAACGCTGGGCTGGAGGAAGCACAAGCTGGAATCAAGATTGCCGGGAGAAATATCAATAACCTCAGACATGCAGATGATACCACCCTTATGGCAGAAAGTGAAGAAGAACTAAAAAGCCTCTTGATGAAAGTGAAAGAGGAGAGTGAAAAAGTTGGCTTAAAGCTCAACATTCAGAAAATGAAGATCATGGCATCCGGTCCCATCACTTCATGGGAAATAGATGGGGAAACAGTGGACACAGTGGCTGACTATTTTTCTGGGCTCCAAAATCACTGCAGATGGTGACTGCAGCCATGAAATTAAAAGACGCTTGCTCCTTGGAAGGAAAGTTATGACCAACCTAGACAGCATATTAAAAAGCAGAGACATTACCTTGCCAAAAATGGAACGTCTAGTCAAGGCTATAGTTTTCCCAGTGGTCATGTATGGATGTGAGAGTTGGACTATAAAGAAGGCTGAGCACTGAAGAATTGATGCTTTTGAACTGTGGTGTTGGAGAAGACTCTTGCGGGTCCCTTGGACTGCAAGGAGATCCAACCAGTCCATCCTAAAGGAGATCAGTCCTGGGTGTTCACTGGAGGGACTGATGTTGAAGCTGAAACTCCAATACTTTGGCCACTTGATGCGAAGAGCTGACTCATTTGAAAAGACCCTGATGCTGGGAAAGATTGAGGGCAGGAGGAGAAGGGGATGACAGAGGATGAGATGGTTGGATGGCATCACCGGCTCAATGGACATGGGTTTGGGTGGACTCTGGGAGTTGGTAATGGACAGGGAAGCCTGGTGTGCTGTGGTTCATGGGGTTGCAAAGAGTCGGACAGGACTGAGCGACTGAACTGAACTGACAGTATCTATGAAGACCCTTTGAATGCTGAAAGCTGTAGTTATAGACACTTCTAGACTGAGAAATGTTCTAGCCAGGTTCTAGTGGGTGTTCCTTATGCCATACAGGTGGCTGGTGTGAGCCCCACCACACCCCGAATCCACACAGGTAGCTCCAGGTGGCAGGTGGCAGACACACGACACGCAGGCTTCCTTTCCAGTCTCCCTAACGCTTTCTTGGCCTCAGGCAAACCCTCTCAAGTCAGGAAAGCTTCTGGGATCGGTAAGTGCCTCTCTGTCTCCTGCCGTCTCCTGATGGTAGGTCCCCTCTCTGGCAATGACAGAAAGGAGGTTTGGATGAGCAGCAGCCGAAGTGAAAAAGACGCGAAAACATTCAACATCATCAGTTTATTACCAGGATTGCGGGAAGCACATGGGAAGTCCTGCTTCTGAAGTCTGAGGCTAAACATTTCCTGGTTTCTGCCTCTGTGAATCAACCTGAAAGAAATATTCATCTCGGAAGAAGTGTGAATCCATTATTTCAGAGTACAGGGTCCCCGTAAGACCGTCAAAGCGCAGACAGTGGATTGGTTCCAACCTGCAGTTTCTCCATCCTGAGCCCGCCTGTGTTTGGAGTCTGACTGTCTACCGCTCTCTGACCTTTGGCAAGCTGTTTCAAGCTCGCTCAAGATTATTTCTTTGTTTGCAAAGTGGAGGCGACAGTACTTTATGGGGTGATTGTGGTTAAGCTCATTTCTTCATTTGAAAAATAGAGGTGATAGCACTCTATAGGGAGATTGTGGGGCATAGGTAAGTTGATGATGTGAACTGTTTAACTAAATGCTGGCACAAGGCAAATGCCTGACACATGGCAGCTGGGACTGAGGAGCAACCCACACATGGACCCAACTGCTGGGGCACCATCCAGTATGTCTTTCATTCGACTAAAATATGTCCTCTAAGGACAGCTTAGTGACACAGTGGAAAACAGTAGTAATAACAACTAAAGTCTACGGAGACCCAGGTAAATAAGTGGGTAAGATATCATAGTGAGTACTTCATATGTGTTTTTCATTCATTCAAAATGACTAAGTGACCCTTTTTAGACAGAAATTGCAGAATCAGTTCAGTTCAGTTCAGTCGCTCAGTCGTGTCCAACTCTTTGCGACCCCATGAATCACAGCATGCCAGGCCTCCCTGTCCATCACCATCTCCAGGAGTTCACTCAGACTCACGTCCATCAAGACCGTGATGCCATCCAGCCATCTCATCCTCTGTCATCCCCTTCTTCTCCTGCCCCCAATCCCTCCCAGCATCAGAGTCTTTTCCAATGAGTCAACTCTTCGCATGAGGTGGCCAAAGTACTGGAGTTTCAGCTTTAGCATCATTCCTTCCAAAGAAATCCCAGGGCTGATCTCCTTCAGAATGGACTGGTTGGATCTCTTTGCAGTCGAAGGGACTCTCAAGAGTCTTCTCCAACACCACAGTTCAAAAGCATCAATTCTTCGGCGCTCAGCTTTCTTCACAGTCCAACTCTCACATCCATACATGACCACAGGAAAAACCATAGCCTTGACTATACGGACCTTAGTTGGCAAAGTAATGTCTCTGCTTTTGAATATGCTATCTAGGTTGGCCATAACTTTTCTTCCAAGGAGTAAGCATCTTTTAATTTCATGGCTGTAGTCACCATCTGCAGTGATTTTGGAGCCCCCCAAAATAAAATTCTGACACTGTTTCTACTGTTTCCCCATCTATTTCCCATGAAGTGATGGGACTGGATGCCATGATCTTCGTTTTCTGAATGTTGAGCTTTAAGCCAACTTTTTCACTCTCCTCTTTCACTTTCATCAAGAGGCTTTTGAGTTCCTCTTCACTTTCTGCCATAAGGGTGGTGTCATCTGCATATCTGAGGTTATTGATATTTCTCCTGGCCATCTTGATTCCTGCCTAGGAAATCCTATGGACAGAGGAGCCTGGTGGGCTATGGTCCACGGGATCACAGAGTTGGACACGACTTAGCAACTAAGCAAAAACAACATGCAGTGTGAAAGTGCTCTTAAACACAGTGGGAAAATCAGAAAGAGTCATCAACCCTGTCAGACCCAATCAGGCAGGAGGAAGACATCTAAGAGGTAACTTTTGAGCTTCAGATCGAAGGACACAAGAGTTTACGAGGAAGAGAACATAGGAGCTCTCTGTGTAGAGGTAACACGATGCAGAAAAGGAGTTTAAAAGATCCCACAGCAGTTTTCATCTGTGGAAAAATCAAGCATCCTATGACCTTCATAAATTTCATGTACAAAGTAGATACACATCAAATGCCATTAACAGAAAATTCAAGGATTTTACAACGGAAAGACTGCAGGATTTAGAAAAAGACGTGAGCAGAGACATTGCTCTTGGCTAGCGAGACTTTTCTTGCAGCTCATTAAAACTATTTGATCTTCCCTCAGTCTAGAATGGGGATAAGAGTAACACCCAACTGAAAGGGAAACGTGCTTGGTAAGCCTGGACGTACTCCAGCTACAGTCAAATATCACTATTTGAGTTCAGAGACCTCCTCAAACTCTCAACTCCTAAGAACAGAGTCACTGTTCAGATCCTCACTGAACTTTTCTTACAGTAGGATCTGACCATGTTAGGCAGTAAGTCTCCCTGCAGAAGTTTTTTCCTAGGTCACTTGGCACATAACATCACCCTCCTTTTACAGAGAGCACCTGCTGTAGGGAGCACTGCAGACTGAGGACAGGGCCCAGGAGTCAGACACATGAACTTTACTGTGAGTAGCCTTCAGAGCTGGGCCTGGCAGCTGTCTGCCTCTTCACAATGGCTCTTGCTAGGAGAAGGGGTGCGTACCTGCAGCTAGAATAAAAATCAAGCCTGAATCAACTGGAAGGACTGTTGCTGAAGCTGATGCTCCAATACTTTGGCCACTTGATGCGAAGAGCTGACTCACTGGAAAAGACCCTGATGCTGGGAAAGATTGAGGGCAGGAGAAGGGGATGACAGAGGATGAGATGGTTGGATGGCATCACTGAATCAATGGACATGAGTTTGAGTAAACTTGGGGAGATAGTGAAAAACAGGGAAAGCTGGAGGTGCTGCAGTCCACGGGGTCACAGAGTCGGACATGACTGAGCAACAGCAACAACTCTTGAATATGAAAACAATACTTGATCAGGGAAAAAAAAAAGCCATAACATCTAGTCTGAATTCTCCTGTCTAATGTAGTTATCTAGTCTGAACTCTTCTATCTGTGAGACTCTGGCAAAGTCCTTTATGTTCCTGGAGGCAGGGGGAGCGGAGCCGTCAATCTCCTCAGCTTTCAAATGAGGGAAGTTAACACCTGAAGCTCTTACTTTACACAGCTGAGGTGAGGATCAACTGATACAAGTGGGAATAGTACTTTGGAGAGAGTACTATTCAGAAGAATTTAAGGTACTATTTTCATCTCTTTGATACTTGAGTTACTGCCTAAAATGCAGGAGACTTTCAGGAGACATGAGTTCCATCCCTGGGTCAGGAAGATCTCCTGGAGGAGAAAATGGCAACCCACTCGCTATTCTTGCTTCAACAATCCCATGGACAGAGAAGACTGGTGGGCTACAGTCTATGGGGTCTCAGAAGAGGTGGACGTGATGTAGTGACTTAACACCACCGTGGGAAAACACATCCCACGTTCCAGACAAAAGAAATCACAGTATAAGCTAGGGAACTGAATGGCAGAGCTCGGATTTTAATCGTCAAGATCACAGCCAGCTTCCTTCTGGTCCACAGTCTGAAGCTTGAGAGTGATATGCTTCAATCCCCTGCTTCTTAAATCTTGAGGAGATACGGAAACATATATTCAAAAAATATATATATATATATTTTTTACTTTGGGAAAGTGATGTCTTTGTTACTGTTATAGGAATCAGAACTGATGGAAACCAAAGTAGATACCATTCTTCCAGCTAGAACTAAAAGAGGAGAACCTAAAATTTTGGGTTGGTCATCAGGAGAAGAGGAAAGATTATGCGGATAAGAGAGTCAGTTGAGGACAACGCTACAGTAACCTCTGGTATCCAGAATCCACAAAATCCTAACAGATTTAGTTTCTCCAGAGAAAACGTGATCGAATAGTGCTAGGGTTCTAATAAAGCTTCGGTCTGCTTATGCAAAGTCCTAGAAGCTCATTTGTAACATGTGATACAGATTTCTGCTTCTGGGAAGATGCATTATTTCCCTATTGCTCACTGTAAGTACAACTAAAGCCCCTGGACACTATATATAAAACACACCTAAGAAAACGCTGACAGGTGAAGAGAAGGTAGACCAACTAGGAAATTTGGGACCCATGGAATGACACAGTAGTGAGTTCCTTGGGTTTTCTTTTTTGCCTTATATGCCTTAGATTTGGCGGTAAAGAAGTTGGCTACCTGGAAATGACAAAAGGGTGCAGACAAAAAAAGCCTGCTTTCTCTAGCCCAGGACAAGGAACAGGGCAGGCTAGGAATGGACACAGTGTTGAGATGAGATGTGCTACACTCCAGCCCAGCAACACAAGAGCAGACAGTGCCTTGCCACACCCACGCCAGCAGAAGCTGGTGGGGGCTCTAGGCTTCTGCCTTCGCCAGGCTGTACCAGGGCACCCAGTTCCCCTGCTGGGTGGTGTCAAAAAGTCAAGTAGGGAGCTTGGATTTTCATCCCTGACAGCTGGCTATGAGGTCCTCAACCACCCATGGTATCAGCGAAGACCACACGGAGAGCTGAGCTTCCATTCTGCCCTCAGGTCTCTTTGGGCGCTGACTAGGAACGTTAACCTCTACTACAGCCAGGCAGTCAAAAGGCGGTTCACACTGTGCACTAGCCCCCTGCTCCCCCAGCCCCCGCCCCCGCCCCCTTCCTCTGCGATAGAGGTGTCAGAGGCAGTCAGTCACAACAGAAGTTTTAAATAAGATCCCAAGTCTCATAATATAATACCCCAAATGTCCAGGTTTGAGTCAAAAATCACTTACCATACCAAGAACCAGGAAGATCTCAAACTGAAGAAAGATAGCCAACAGATGCTAATGCTGAAATGACAGAGATCTTAAGAATTACCTGACATAAGAATTTAAAGCAGTCATCATTGAGGAATTCTGAACACACTTCAGAAGATCTCAGCAAAGAAACAAAGCTTTAAAGAAGAACTAAAGGGAACTTTTAGATTTGAAAAATACAATGATGTAACCAAACCAAACAAAAACACAATGGATAGGCTCAACCGCAGAGGGAGGAGAAAGAGGTAAGAATCAGCAACTCAAAGAGGGAAAAATATAAACTACGCAGTGTGACCACAAGAGAGGAACAGATTAAAAACAATTATAACAGGGCCTCAGGGACCAGTGGAACTGTAGCAAAAGACTTGACGTGCATGTCATCAGAGTTACAGAAGGAAGGAGAAAGCGTTCCAAGAAATAATGACCGGAAACTTCCCAAATTTGTCAAAGGACACGGATTTGGCAAATCTACAGATTTGAGAAGCTGAAAAAACACCAAACAGGATAAACTCAAAGAATCCACATATACAAATTCAGAGTTAAACTTCTGAGAACTAAAGATAAGGAGAAAAGCCTTGAAAGCAGCAAAAGAGAAAAGAGACCTAATTAAAAAACAACTCAAGTGACAGAAGATTTCTCCTCAGAAACCACGGAAGCCAGAAGGAGGTGGCACAACATTTTCAAGAGCTGAAAGGAAACTGTCCACCCAGAATCCTATATCCAGTGAAAATATCCTTCAGGAGTGAAGAGGATATCAAGGTATCCCCAGATGAAGGAAAACTAAGAGAACCATCACCAGCAGACCTATCCTAAAAAGAATGGCTCAAGGAACTTCTCCCAGTAGAAAGAAGAAATCTTGGAACATCTGGAAGAAGAAAGAACACAGTAAGTAGACGTATGGGTGAAAACAGTAGATGTTCCTTATCCTTTTGAATTTTATCAATTATATTTCATAGTTGCAGCAAAAATTACATTATCATTATTGTCAGTGTACGTAGGAGAAATATTTAAGACCATTATAAAGAGAAAAGGGCTTCCCTGGTGGCTCAGAGGTTAAAGCGTCTGCCTCCAATGAGGGAGACCTGGGTTCGATCCCTGGGTTGGGAAGATCCCCTGGAGAAGGAAATGGCAATCCACTTCAGTATTCTTGCCTGGAGAATCCCATGGACAGAGAAGCCTCTAGTAGGTTACCGTCCACGGGGTCGCAAAGAGTCGGACACGACTGAGCGACTTCACCTTCACCTTCATAAAGAGAAAAAACTAGAAGTAGGGATAAATTCCAGTAAGGATTCTATACTTCACCTGAATTGGTAAAATGATACCAGTGGACTGTGATATATTATGTATATGCAGTAAAATATCTAAAATAACCACTAAGAAGCTTAAAAACCTAACATAGATAAGTCAAAAAAGGATCAGAAAAAATTTTCCAGTAAACCAGAGGAAAGCAGGAGAAAGAAACTAGAGAATCCAAATACAGAGAAAATAATAAAATGTCAGACTTAATCCTTAATGTGGTAGGTTGCGGTCCATGGAGTCGTTAAGAGTCGGACACGACTGAGCGACTTCACTTTCACTCTTGACTTTCATGCACGGGAGAAGGAAATGGCAACCCACTCCAGTGTTCTTGCCTGGAGAATCCCAGGGACGGCGGAGCCTGATGGGCTGCCGTCTATGGGGTTGCACAGAGTCGGATACGACTGAAGTGACTTAGCAATCCTTAATGCATCAATAATAATATTACATGTAAATGGCTGACTATATATCAACTATAAAACAGAGTGCCTTAAAATATATAACCTGACTAAATACTGTCTACAGAAAACTCATTTCAAATAGGCAGGTTAAAAGTTAAAGGATGGAAAAACTGACTACCATGCAAACATCTGTCAAAGGAAACCAGCAGTAGCTATCTTGATATTAAAGTATACTTCAAAGCCTATCAGACACCGAGGGGCATTCTATATTGACAGCAGAGTCAACCCACCAAGAAGACATATCCTAACTGTGCTTGCACCAGACAACAGAGCTGCAAAATACGTGAGACAGAAACCAATAGAAGACTGAAAGGAGAAACACATAAATCCATAAGTATAGTTGGAGCTAAACTAAAAACAAACAACAGAAAGATTACAGGAAAATCTCCAAATGCTTAGAAATTAAATAACACACATCTGATCATCTATGGGCCCAAGGAAAAATCTCAAGGGAAAAAATTTTTTTAAATATGTTGTAATGAATGAAAACGAAAACACAATATAACAAATTTCACCACTTAGAGTAAATGGTAAAAATTATGGAGCATAGCTAAAGCAACCCTGAGAGGGAAATTCACTGGAAGGACTGACATTGAAGTTGAAGCTCCAGTACTCTGGCTACCTTATTATGCAAAGACCCTGATGTAAAAGACCCTGATGCTGGAAAAGATCATCCCCATAGTGGGAAACTGGATAGAAGGCACATGGGATCACCCTGCATTGTATCTTCTGATTCCATCTAAAATCTACAGTTGTCTCAAAAGCAAAAGTTTCATTAAAGTAAGACTGCAAAGCAGTTTGTGAGTTGACAACTTCTACAATAAAATGTTGGGGAAAATGCAATGCAACTGCAGCAATGCAATCAAAGACCAACACACCTCGAGAGGGATTTCTCACATTTGACTCACCGTTTGCTTCTGGAGGCCATCTACTTTGTCTTCTGTATTGTCTTCTTTATCCGTGTTGCCTCTAAAAAAAAAAAAAAGATTAAATAAAAAGAGTAAAAAGCATCACACACCATCTAAGAGCTATTCTGCAACAGGATGCTGGCACAAAACCCCCCTAAATCATTGACCAAAGAGAGTACTAGTAGACACCTTGGGAGAAGGCAATGGCAACCCACTCCAGTACTCTTGCCTGGAAAATCCCATGGACGGAGGAGTCTCATAGGCTGCAGTCCATGGGGTCGCTAAGAGTTGGGCACGACTGAGCAACTTTACTTTCACGCATTGGAGAAGGAAATGGCAACCCACTCCAGTATCCTTGCCTGGAGAATCCCAGGGACAGAGGGGCCCAGTGGGGTGCCGTCTATGGGGTCGCACAGAGTCGGACACGACTGAAGGGACTTAGCAGCAGCAGCAGCAGTAGACACCCTTCTCCACAGGTCTCAGAATCTTGATTTTTCCAGTGTCATAACTTGTGCAAGCAATGACCTCCACTCAAGTGAGACTTCAGCAGGAGCCTCAGGATCTACTCAGGACAGTTCAGAGGCCTGCTTTTCAACAATGATGCTATCTTTGAAAAGGTAATTACTGCCCATCAAGAATTAGCTGAATACGTGGCTTTGATAAAAGAACAGAGTCTAGACACTGACAGCCATACAAACCAAGAGTCCTCTTGGGCCAACCTTAGCTCCCACGGTAGGGCGAGTCTCAGTGCAGAATCGCTCATGTTTGGCAGTGGTCACTTCCAGGAAAGGACACTGCCCGATGGACCACTGGCAGCTTGTCTCTAAACTCACTGCCTGATGTCTTCTCTCGTGAGCTTAACTACTGCTGATGCCTATTTGTTTTTCATGATGCCTGGAAAAATCAACTTTGAAGGATTCCTGTCTCAAATATTCTGCTCTTCATTGCTCAGGTCCTGGAGGCAGGAAGGGTCTCCTACCTTCATTGCCTGACCAGAGGAAAAACAGCCTCCCCACAGAGAAACCAGCTTTTAGCTACATTCAGGCACCTCCCCCAGGAGGTGTTTCTCCCAACCCCATGAACCCAATATTAACATCAAATGTCCTCTGGATGGATCCTTATTATCTTTGGGGGCAGAGAACGTTATGATAGCTAGCTCGAGTGTTTGTCAGGGGCTAAGCATGAATGGAAAAATGCATTTCATCCTTTCCTCAGCCTTAGCAGACAGTTAGGGGGGCTGGCATTGTGTACCCTTGAGTCCAGCCTTGCCTGTGACCCTAGGAAATACAACTTTGGGGGAGAAGATCAGGCCAAAAGCTCACCAAATGCAAACCAAGAGATTCTATACTGTCTTTCAAATACCCACACACATATGAAAACCACAGCTTTGGCTGTTTATTTAGTTTTCCTATGAATTCATACATTTGGGGTTATGCCAAAAGTAAATAAAACTCAGACAAAGGGGATGCCTCCATACTTTCTTACACACAACCCATGGACAGGACCTGAATGCCATGGCCGTCAAGCAGTGGCTATTCATGGACCGTGCAGTCCTTAGAAAACGCCGGTATTTCATCTCAGGCATTTCAAGGTTAGGAAGCCTGAACTTGCTGTGCCTCTTCTTAACTTTCTGCCAAGTATGAGAGATTAAGAGAGGTCTGAACTCCTCCTAGAGAATCCTCTGACCAGACGAGGCTGGTTAAGGAACAGGGCAGGATGGTGGGCAGCTTGGGGAACCCAGGAAGGATAGAAATGGATATTTGCATCAAAGCGTTCAGAGTTCAAGAGAAAGGCCCGAGGTGCTGTAGGATGTAGCTGAAGCAATTCTGGAAGGCGGTTCAGGCTGAAGGGAGACACCAGGCTGTGAGGAAGAGACTGTGAGAGTGCTGGGTGCCTGTGGTCAGAGATTCGTGGCATGACAAGTCACACTGTGCTTGGTCTGTGTAGCTGCTCACCTTTCGGGGACATCTGAGGCCCCATCTGTGACACCCTGCTCTGCAGAAAGCAACTTCTCGTCTGGCATGCCCACTTTCTCCAGGAAGCAAAGTGCCGGGTCGGCCCGCATGGCGTTGTACCTCTCGTAACCTGATCGGGGGTGGCGAGAAACGACAAGGTCACGACAGGGGTCATGTCAAAACTCGTTAAAATCTGCCTTGCACTCTAGACACACATTTTGTTTCCCTTATTAAGTAAAAAAACAAAACAAGACAAGAAAAAATACTTATTTAAGAATAATTGGATCCTGTAAGACCTCCTGTCGGGGGAAAATCCTTGAGCTTAAACGGACTCCTTTGTGTAGCGCTTGACCAAAAAATGAAAGCTGAGTGTCCTTGAAGACACACAAGATACAGATTCCATTCCCACTTGTTTCTTTTGGACAGCAAGAGGATCAGGCAAGCTGGTTTCACAATTTCTTCCCCTCACTGCAACACCCCCGCCCCCAACTCTGGACACCCTGTTATCTTGTCATCTCCTGCCTGCATGCATGCTTGTTAAGTCGCTTCAGTCATTTCTGGCTGTGCAGCCCCATGGACTGCAGTCTGCCAGGCTCTGCTATGCACAGGATTCTTCTGGCAAGAATACTGGAATCGGTTGCCACGTCCTCCTCCAGGAGATCTTCTCAACCCAGGGATCAAACCCTTGCCTCTTATGTCTAACCTGCATTGGCAGGCAGGTTCTTTACCACCACCACCACCTGAATGGGCTGAAATTTTCTTATGGTCCAAATTTATCCCATGTGTTAGAAAAGGAAACTGAGCAAAGTGATGATGCAAAGGATGAACCATAAAGAGGACAACTGGGATTGTTGACTGGATTAAAATGGACTCGTTGCCTCTGTGTTCAGACTCAGTGTAAAATCCTAACCCACTGACCAGGGCTTTGGAACCGACTCTCACTGTATCCCCAGAGTCAAAAATAGATGGAGGAGTTTTGACCCAGAAACAGAGATCCCAGAAGCAAGGCAAAACAATGGAACAATGTCACTTTAAATGTCGTAACACCACGCGTGAGAATGCTATCTTATTGACTCTAACGTAATCCTACAATGAGACCAGATATTTGTTCATAGCTGTTGTCACATCAAACTATTTGGGAGGAACTCCTTTATGGTCCTCAAAATCCTTTTCTTGCTGCTCCTAACAAAGTCCATTTCTAGCTCTGTAGTAGGTACAGACAGCCCATCTTCAATGAGGGTAGATGCTGTGCTGAAAACGAGAACTGTCTTGATCAAACACACCAGATTTTACTCTGCTGGGTATTTCCCTTCTAGACTGGTTTCTGTTCTGGTATCACTGCTGATGCTGGTCTAGCCTTCACACGGAGGCAGCGCCTGGTACTTTTTCTCTAAGGGGTTTCAGGTACTTCATCTTTTAATCCAGAGTGACTCTTCTGCTTTCTCCACGACAGGTGCTGCCTGCCCGAGGCATATGGTGGAAGAAATGGGTCCCTTATGTTCGTCTTTATTCATTCATTCCTCAGGGCGATAGTGTGATTACTTTAAGTCTCTCTCATGAGATTGAGGGCTTCCCAGGGACAGAATCTGTATCTGCTTTGGCATTATATATTCAGTTCCTCACACAGCGCCTGACACTGTATAAACTCAAATAACAACTGCCTGGATGTGTCAGTTTGGCCCGGATCCTCTTCCAACAGTCACTGTAGGAAGAACCATTCTCACGCTTTCCCCATTCTGCCTTAGCCCACATCAAGACAGGAATGTCCGTGACTCTCCTACTCTTTTAAGGATGTGCCTGCCACCATCTCCACCTGCCACTCCCCAGGAGAAGAGGCGCCTACTAGCCAGGTGGGTTCCTCCTCTGCAGACTTCTTGTCGTGCGTAGGTAGGTATGAAGTTTGGACAGGTTCTCCACTTCTCTTTCTCAATCAGCTTTGGAGTGGGAGGTGGGCAAGTGATTGATCCAGTTCCCTAGAAAACCCTGACTACTGAAGAGTAGGAGCTGTGTGATAGCAACATAAAGACGTGAACAGTAGAACAACAGGCTGCCTGCTCCTGTCCACTTAGTCGAAAAGTTCCTCTGTAAGAATGTGAACAGGGATACCAAAACCCACAGTGTGATGACTATTTCGTAAGTCCAGGCTACCCTAGAGGGGCGGCCATCCATCTCTTCCTGCGATCAAGAGCTGTCAAGAGCGTCATTCAGAACAGATTTACTGCAGAGTCCTTCTTGCTGTCAATGAAAGCCCCAACAAAGATGCAGCCAATTCTGCCACGGTGGTCGGCTTCTCATCTCAGCAGGGTCGTAGGAGACTATGTCTGGGGTGGATTAAAACAGCCACAAAACCTCGGACAATGAACAGCTGCATGTTTCATAACAAAGCAAATGGCTCAGCCCTACAGCTCATACTTGTATCTCCAGGGCATGGAGGTGAGGCAGAGAGAGCTCCTGATGGAGCCTTGAAAAATAAAACACCAGACAACGTGGCTCTATGAAAATGTCACATGTCCATTGGCTGCTGGGTACCTGAGAGTTTGTCACCTGGTAATACACATTGTGTGGGTTGGATTATTCTGCGGAGAGGGCTGTTACGTGGGGTGATGAGGTGTGTTACCCAGGTGAGGACAGGTCTAAGCCGAGGCCCGGTCCAGCCCAGCCTAGGTTTGCTTCCAACATCCCTGTCCAACTACATGGGTCTGGTCCCATCCAAGAGTGAGCTTGGTCAGCACCACGTGTGGCTTAACACCAGTCCCCCAGCACTGGGCACAGAGGTTAGGTCTTCCCCATCTTCACAGTGTGTCTGCTAAACTCATCACATACAAAGTATTTAAAGCCAAAAGCACAATGTGGGATACAGAGGGTCATTACACAATGACAGGAGATGTTAATTTATCAGGAAAGTATGGCTGACGATCCTGACACTAACACCACTAGGCCTCCCAAAGCCTGCAAACACCAGAACCTATGTTTTGAAGAGATTCCTCATTAAAATAGGTATATGCATTGTTGTTATGTAAATATTGCAGGCTGGCCTGCAAATGTTGAAGAATTCTACAGATAGGGCACGTGTGAGAAAGACAGTGAACCTTCCAAAGGCAGAGGAATCAGTGATGGTGGACGGCACCCAGCGCCTGTTACGTGAGAAGCACCGCTCAGGCCACCCACATGCCCCGTCTCAGTTGATCTTCCAACAATCCTCCAGGTGGGCTGTCTTGTCCTCTCCCTGGTGTCCAGGTAAGGAACTAGTAGGTCAGAGAAGTTTCTGACTTGCCTGAGGTCACACACTGTAAGTGGCAGAGCTGGCAGTGAAGGCCAGGGACATCTACCTCTTCCCACTTTTAAGCCCTGCTCTCCAGCTCAAAATGTCGGCTCGTTCACCTGGCAGGGAAGGTGTGTATCAGGTACATTACAGTGAATATTTTCCGGGATTTGCTTTATTCATCTTAACAGTCGGCTGAAAGCAAGGGCAGGTACTTAGAACAGGATCAGAGATGAAGAAAACACCATTTATGTCATTTTCTCCAAGCTATTAAAAAAACCTCTCTCAATCCCCTTTGGTCTCTAGGTAACTATATTAAAAAAACAACAAAAAAGGATATGTTATCTTCTGTTCTTAAAATTTTTATACCAAAGATATGTACTAGGAATTAAGTAGGTCAGCTGAAATGACCTTAGAATTCTGGATACATGTGAAATGGTAAAACCTAACATTTTCCCCATTTATTTATTGCTTCACTCCAGAAATCCTAGGGCTTGCCATGTGACAGACACCAGGCCAGATGCTGGGTCTGCGAGTGAACGAGAGCGGGGCAGTCACACTAGTGAGGAAGACATGCCACTCTTTCAAGGGGCCTCGCTGATACACTCACTGTATTTGCACGACTCATACACTCATCTGGGCAAATTCCTCAGAGGACAGAGGGGAGGCTCTACTTTCTCAGAGAGAGACGCGACAGGCCTGTGGGATTTTTCAGGAAAGAGAAAACACGCACTGAAATACACACCGTGTTTGAACACGCCAATCAGGAGGGACTTGTCGGCCTCAGCGTCCCACCAGTCCACCGGGATCTCCACGTAGTCGATGTCAGGAAGGGGCACGTCCAGCTCCCTGTGGAAGGAAGGGCGTGAACTCAGAGTGCCTTCCACATGGACAAAACACAACACAGGAGCTCCTGGCTGGATCCCCGGGGCTAAGCCACATCCCTAGGTGCATAGAGGCTGAAGGAACAAAACTGGGAGGATTCAGACAGCATGGGGCCCAGGTGTCCTAACCAGGGCCCTGCTGCTACTGCTGCTAAGTCGCTTCAGTCGTGTCCAACTCTGTACGACCCCATAGACGGCAGCTCACCAGGCTCCCCTGTCCCTGGGATTCTCCAGGCAAGAACACTGGAGTGGGTTGCCATTTCCTTCTCCAATGCATGAAAGTGAAAAGTGAAAGTGAAGTTGCTTAGTCGTGCCCGACTCTTAGCGACCCCATGGACTGCAGCCTACCAGGCTCCTCCGTCCGTGGGATTCTCCAGGCAAGAGTACTAGAGTGGGGTGCCATTGCCTTCTCCGAACCAGGGCCCTGCATCTGGTTAAAATGGGGAGTGACTTTAGCAGGTGTATTTGATGTCCAGGCTCAACTCAGACTGAATGATGTAGAATCTGAAAGCACCTTATGGAGAACATGTTGCCAGCTGGTCTGGGGTGGGGCCTAGGGCTCTATGTGTCAGACGATTCTAATGTGTACCTGCAGTTGACAACCACACCAAAAGCCATCAATATGTCCATCAGGTAAAGGCAGAACCACCCCCAAGTGTTTGAATTCATACATGCTCAAAAGCTGTAAAGTGCCCAAGCATCCTGGTCTGACACGTAAAGATCGTGAGCACTATTCCTGAATGAGCTAGTCTGCACTGCTGCACACAGGGTAGGAAATGAGCCTTTCAGGGGACAGGGGACACAGCAGGAGGAACTTCCTGGCCACGGTCTGCTAAAAGTCTGCTGGGTCAAACTTCTGGCCGAAGGGATGAATGTGACTCACCCCAGGGAGCAGACCTGCAGGGATTGGTCCCTGTCTGAGTTTCTGTGCACGTTCTGAGAGCTCACACGGATCCTTACCTAACTGGCTTCATTTGTCTGAACACCATCCTCACTCTTGGAAGGCTTTGGGGTTTGAGGGAGAGCATTCACCTGGATGGTTCCTCCCTCCCACTTCCCAGGAGCCTGGAACGCCTCCTCTGGAGCATCTCCAGCTGGTTCTTCCATCAGGTTCTTCTTGGGACGCAGGGCTGCCTGCCCCTTGCCAGGCCCAGCTCTCCTTGCAGGGGTGGGACTCCCTGACCCCACCTCTCTCCACCTGGCCTACTGCCTGCCTGTGTGGTGCCATGGCTGAACAACTCTTTTGGGGTGAGCAGTGTTTCATTCCTCATGGCAATTTCTCCACCATAAGGTATTTAACCTGAATAGGACCAGTGAGAACTAAGACCGCGGAAAGCAAAGGAAAGGGGGAGGTGGGCAACGGACTTAGTCTCTTCGCGTTCTACTCACTTCCCTCCGTCTGTGGGTCTAAGAAAACAGGTGACAAGGGAATAAGTAAACTCAGATAGGTTACTTCTGCCAGGTTAACACTGGAGATAAATAATCAGGTTGAATTCTGCTGCCTTTACATGACTCACAAATTGGGACCTTTTTACCCGAACACCCAAACTCCCGATTCTCACTAGAAATGCCCACGGTAACTGTGAAATGCATAGCCAGTGCTAACAGTCAACAAGCTGACTGCTCCTGATTACAGAATGCTCAAGGGTAGGACTGTCACTGCCCTTCACCTCTCTCCTCCTTTCATGCTCCTGTGACTACTAAGGCCATGAGCACTGCCCAATGGGAAGAAAGAGAGGGAAGGAACCACGGCCCTGGGGAATCTCAAAGCAGAGTTCAAACACCAACACTGCGGTCCTCTGGGGATGAACTAGCACTGTATGGGGCCAGAGCAAACTGCAGGGCTAGGGGAAGGGATGGCGAAGGAGGCATCTGGGGATCCCGCTCACACACTGTGACTATCCTACAGCCCGATCAAGCGGTAGCCCGGGGCTCGGCAGTCTCTTCCCCCACATCTTGGGCTACTCCAGGATTCTATAACTTTGGAAACCCTAGCTTACAAAACTAAGGCACAGGTGAGAAAGCATCAGTAACACGACTAAGTATTATGAACCAGTAAACAAAGGAGGACCATTCAAAGGTGGAAGAGGACCGAGGCCAAGAGCGGATAAAGCCTTCAGTCTACACCTGCCATGTCAAACATCAACGTCACTCATATCCATCCATGAGTGATGATCAGTTAAGGCAGAGAAATGACTGCTTTAAAAGCAATTTTACAACACTACTGGAGGGGGAAAAAAACTAAGAACCTCACCAAGAGCTGTGTTATTTTTGTTTTGTTTTTTAAAGAGAAAGGTTTATTCAGGGAGATTCTCCACAGAGCATGGGGCAGCTCAGAAGATGAGAGAGGCTCACGAGCTATGTTTTAAACAACCACTTTTTCTTTTATTTCACTCACAGATGACCTGGCTGAATCCTCCTCACTCTACCAGCCTGCTTTCCCAGGGACTGGCCCTGGGAGCGGACATGGGCCTCGTGAAACACAGGCAGGTTTGTCCGTTTCCATCAACAGGTACTTTACAGCAATTCCTTCACACTGGGCGTGAAGGACAACCTATTTTACCTGGCTGGAGTTCCTTCAAATGCTTTATCGGCTGCTTCTCCCAGTATTTCAGCTTTTAGGTAGTATAGCATCCGGACTCGAAGGAGTACCCTGGGAAAGGTGGACACGGTAAAGAAACACGTCAGAGCCCATCAGCTGCCTGCGTGCTGCCATTCCCTCAGTGACCCAGGGCAATTCTGGGTGCTCCCAGGTCGTAAGTACTAGGAAAAGAGAGCATTAACAGCAGACGTTACTGTGTCATTCCCATTTCACACACAAAAAGGTTACCTTGTCAGTTATCTGTTAAGGTTACCCTGTGAGCCATGGGACGACTTGCCCCGTCCATGTGGCCACTCGACCTCTCGGGCAGAGCTGCCTTCCAAGAGGCTCGTTACCAGTTTCCTAGTTAAGTGATGAGTGGCGTATGTTGAACGGTGATGTTTTCAAATAGTTTCACTTGTACACGTGCCTGTTGCATGCTCAGTCGCTTCAGTTGTGTCTGACTCTTTGCAACCCCATGGACTGTAGCCTGTCAGGCTCCTGTGTCCACGGGATTCTCCAGGTAAGAATACTGGAGTGGGCTGCCATTTCCTCCTCCAGGAGATCTTCCCCACCCAGGGATCAAACCCATGTCTCTTGTGTCTCCTGCGTGTCTCTGTGTCAACTGCATTGGCAGGTGGATTCTTTACCACTGTGCCACCTGGGAGGCCTGTAACACCCTTAACTTTAGCCAAACAAAACCTAGTAATATTTGGCAATGGCAACCCACTCCAGTACTCTTGCCTGGGAAATCCCACGGACGGAGGAGCCTGGTATGCTGCAGTCCATGGGGTCTTGAAGAGTCAGACATGACTGAGCGACTTCACCTTCACTTTTCACTTTCATGCAGTGGAGAAGGAAATGGCAACCCACTCTGGTGTTCTTGCTTGGAGAATCCCAGGGCCAGGGGAGCCTGGCGGGCTGCCGTCTATGGGGTCGCACGGAGTCGGACACGACTGAAGTGACTCAGCAGCAGCATTGCCTTTTCTTTTTCCTTTTTCTAAAAATGACTGTTCTCTTGATATGAAGTGTGTTTTGCACAAATGCACAGCTTGATGAATTTTCACATACCGACTGCACATGTATATCCAGGATCCAAATCAGGAACCAGAACATCTTCCCACAAGGTCCCCCTGGTGTTCCCTTCTGGTCACTTTACCCAACCCTGAACACATCATCACTGTCTTGACTTCTTGAGCTTAGATCTGAAGCAGCTGTTTTTCAGCTTTTTGAAGTTCTTCTGATAACAACTTCATGCACTCTCAGTTACTCTCATGATACTAACAGCAAACAGTAGTTTGAGTACCCACTATGTGCCAGCATGTGTTAGCTCACTTGATCCTCAAATCAATGCTAGGAGGTAGGAACTATTATAAAGGAAATCAACCGTGAATATTCACTAGAAGGAGTGATGTTGAAGCTGAAGCTCCAATACTTTGGCCACCTGATGTCAAGAGCTGACTCACTGGAAAAGACCCTGATGCTAGGAAAGACTGAAGGTAGGAGGAGAAGAGGGTGGCAGAGGTTGAGATGGTTGGATGGCATCATTCACTAGGACTTGACTTTTAGCAAACTCTAGTAGATAGTGAAGAAGAGGGAAGCCTGGTGAGCTGTAGTTTATGGGGTCACAAAGAGTTGGACATGACTTAGTGACCAAACAACAAAGAACTACTATCCTTATTTTTAAAATAATTCACCTGCAGGTAAGTAATGGGGCCAGGATTGAAATCCAGGCAGTCCTGACTCCAGAGCCTGTCTTGACCCTCATCTGAAATTGGTGGTGTGGTAGTTTAGCCACTAAGTCGTGTCTGACTCTTACGACTCCATGGACTGTAGCCTGCCAGGCTTCTCTGTCCATGGGATTTCCCAGGTAAAAGTAGTAAAGTGAGTTGCCATTTCCTTCTCCAGGGCATCTTCCCGACCCAGGAATTGAACCTGGGTTTCCTGCATTGGCAGGAGGATTCTTTACCACTGAGCCACCCAGGAAGCTCATCTGATATAGGGGTGGCAGTAAATTTACTAGCGAAAGAGCCCACAATTCTAGAAGCTCACAGGCCAGCTATGCTGAAGTAATCCTGCCTGGTCTCTGCTGCAGAGACCAGGACCTCATGAGAGAACCAGAATCCAAGAGCAAAGGGAGAACAATTCAAGGAGGCAGGTTGTAGATTCGATACACAGAAGGACAATGAGTTAGAATCATCTGGTAATTCAGTGGTAAACTCCCATCACTAGGAAGACTGGAGTGGAGGCTGGAGAACTCCCTGTTGGGACACTGCCCACAAAACTCCCAGGCTACATGGGGGGCGCTGCAAGCACCCACCAGCTCTGAGTCTCTGGGCCTCAGTGAGCCAGAACAAGAGGACAGTGGTCTCCACCAGATTCAGAAGAATAAACAGCAGTCAGCTTCTTCAAACCCAGAGGACTGCTTTACTGTTTTATTCTCTGATTCCTGGGGTAAGGCTTGCACTCAGGAGATAGTTGGAGCTGGTGGTAGAAATGTTGAGAATTTCTCCAAGGTTACAGTTAGTTCTGCTCAGCATCTGTGATGACCCGTGCAGGTGTGAGGGAAGTTCTATGTCAACCTCTCCAGCTTAGCCTGTTTCCAACACTCCAGATCCCCATCTGCAGCTGGGGACAGGGCAGCCAAGTGTTGCTGCTGTAACTTAATAAGGCAAAACCGGAGTTGGTCCTTGGCTTTGCTCTTCATCATTTAATGAATGTAACGATTCTGTCATGGAGACAAGCACCACTGTTCTCCCAGTCCAGAAGGCTCACAACCGTGGAGTTACCAGCTTTTCATGTCCCTCATCACACATGGTGATTGTTTCTCCTTTAGTCACACCTCTCGTAGTTGACACTTTCTCCCCGGTTCTACAGTCAGCATCCTAATCTAGGTCATCACGGTCAACATTTATGATGACAAAACTCTTGAGTTGGCCATTCAGCTCCAGGTAAGCACCTACTCCATCTTGCAAATTGTTACCAGATTATTTTTCTCCCCAAATACCATTTTTTCAATCATGTCTGACTTGTTCAAGAAACATGGCTGCTTAACATTAATACTGACTACAGACTCCTCAGGAGCCTGGGGCACCAGGTCTCCCATCCATCAAGGAGTCCTTGTCCCTGCCAGCCTCCTTTCTGTGTATCCACGTGCAAACCTGTCACTATTTGTGGCTGATGCCCTCACTCCCCACAACAAAACTTCACAAGGACGGGTTCATTTTCTATCACTTGTTTCCTTTATCTCTGCCTGCCCCACCCTAGCTGTTAGCCCTGGGATATACAGAATGCTATCTCAGATGTGTGTCCATCACACACCAGGAGGCCATGGATGTCACAGCAGGTGGGAAGAGGAGAACCTGGCACGGCGAGGGGGCAGCTGAGCATGGTGGCCGCCAAGGCCAGTCTCTGTTCTCGCTAACGTGCCCGTGGCGATGGAGGAAAGGAAAGCAGTGCAATCACCAGGGTCCTCAGTGGATCTTGAGAGTCACGTCAGAAGATTCTGTATGAACTCCGTTGGTGAGAGAGGCCAGGTTCCAGAAGAGAAGAGAGATGGTTAAAGGAGGTAGAAAGGGGACCTTCCTGGTGGTTCAGTGGCCAAGACTCCTGTGGCTTGACTTTGATCCCTCGTTGGGAAACTAGATCCCACATGCCACAGCTAAGCAACTAAATATGCCACATGTCCACACTGAAGATCAAAGATCCTGGTACAGCTAAATTTTTTTTTTCAAAAAAAAAAAAAAAGGAAAAAAGAGAGCTTTCAGCATGAATGAACCCTGACCCAGCTTCCAGCATAGAGCCGCCTGCCTTTCTGACCTTGCACGGTGGTCCAGGGGCACCGAGTGACCAGGGGTGAGGGGCACTCACTTGTTGCAGTGCTGTTTGAGGTGCTTCTTGTAGCCGTCGTCATGTAACACCACCTCGGGGTTGCAGGTGGCCAGCCAGTCTGCATTCTTTAACTCTGGGAGCAGCAGCTGGTTCTTCGTCTTCTTCCCCTTCCTCCCTCTGGGGACCGGAGCGGACAAGCCTGAGACAGAAAGGCAGGGAGGTGAGCCAGGGTGCCTTCAATGTGGTTGTTGGAACAAAGCTGGGCTAGGGCGGCAGGGGGGCAGCGGGGCTGCACGTGGTGGCCCTAGACAAAGGACCCTGCTCCTCAGCCCCTAGGCACGGATGGTGAGGGAACACCCAGTCCCCTACTCAGTGAACCCCTGGTCCATTCAGTCAGTTAGGAAGAATCTACCAAGTACCCTGTAGGATCAAGGAAGGTGCAGTCCTTGGGGACCCCACCACCCAGCTGGGGAAAAGGAACACTGAACCGGAAGATGAGAAGGTGAGCGAGCTGTCGCTCAGCACAGGGAAGGAGCAGTCCCAGGAAACACACACACAGAGGTGGAACTGGGGTGGGGCATGCCTTGGGTCACAGGAGATGCTGTGACCCTGAGGGCAGAGGGCAGGAGTGGAGAACTTCAAGAGGGCCCAGCCATACTTAAAACATCCCAGGTAACATGGATGAGTGGGAAGGAGAATGGAAATGAACAAAAATCAGCATCCTTTCCCACCGGTGGCATTCTGAAATACACCTGAGAAGAGAGAGAAGTCCCCAAAGCACAGCGACGCTGACCAGCACGGAAGAGGGAGGGAAGGACACCCTGGCGCCCCGCACCTGAGTGGTTCTGGAGTGTCTGGGCCTGCCCGTCTTTGGTGGGCGTGATCAGCTCCCAGATGAAGCTCTTGATCTTCTCGTCCCCTTTGTAATGCTTGACACAGTACACCAGCAGGGCCCGGCAGATCATCTCCATGTCCTTCTCGTTCAGATGCCACTTGAACCGCCCGTGCGTCAGGATGTCCTTCCACCGGCCCCAGCTGAGGGCGGACCCCCAGAAGGGCGTTAGAGGGAGGAAGGGCCAGCCGTGCCCTCGACACGGCGGGACACACAGGAGCCAAGTGCTGTGTCTTGACCCCTGGTGGGGCCTATTAACCTCCCTGAGGGCTTTGTCTCCTGAGAAACCTCGGAGGCCTGCACACTGCAGTCCAGCAAATGCCACTGAGGGGACCTCGACACTGGACAGAGAGCTTCGTACGGCCTCTATAATGTTAAGAGAGGAATGACAGTATCTGGAGTGCGGAATAAATGTGGAATTAAGACAGAGTCCAGGTGCAGTGTTGGAAAGTGATGGGGAGCTCCCAGAAGCTAAACCCTCGGCTTCTAACAGCGCCAGAGCCCGGCACGCATCATGCTGTAACGCTAACATCTGCTGCACTGATTCCTGTACGTCCTCAGGGGGAAAAGGCCGGAAATCAGTACCAGGCTTCAAATGAGTCCCAGAGATGTGCTGTGACAAACACATGAGAGAATCACGGCACGTCCGTAAAATGGCGGCAGAGCGTACTGACTGAGGGGCCCTCGGGCAGAAAGCTCAGTTCCCTCTTCCTCTAACAGACCCTCCCCCTGCCCAGACCCCAGAGCGGAGGGGAGAGCCACGCCGGACACATCTCGACTCAACAGAAGAGGGGGAGATGACGAGGGCGAAGAGGCGAAGCCGACACCCACCCGAAGATGAGCAGGTTCTTCTCCACCCGGAAGCACTCGGCCCGGAGGTAGCGCCTGGTTTTGTCATTGAGGCGCCGGGACCTTGTGGGCCTCTCGTCAGAGTCGCTGTCCAGCTCTGAAAACTCCATGAGCTCGTCCTCCTCGAAAGAGTTGTAGTGTTTGGTCTGCTTCCGCACGCGCGGGCGGTCGAGCACCAGGCTCTCCTGGAGGCAGAGGGGACTGCTGGGGAGAAAGGCCCTGGTCTCCCTCCGCCATCACGGCGGACCCTGCTGTCGCGCCTCAGGACCGCGCGGGGAAGAACTACACCCCTGTCTCGACCCCCAGCAGCAAAGGCCCTTTCCAGCACACCTGCCGGGTCCACGGCAGGCAGAGGGGACCTGTTGAGGCTGGCCTGTCCCCCCCGCCTCCCTCCAGGGCTGGCCGCCACCATCTGCTGGTTCTGCAGTCTTTCTACCAAGGGCGAGGCCCCCAGCGCTGGAGTGGCTGCCTGGGGCACCCCGGCTGTTCTGCCCAGCACGCGGAGGCGGCTCTGCAGACAGGAGTCAGAGAATTCCACCTGCCAGGCAACTTTCGGAAGACAACACATATTGGCGCTGCTTCCTTTTGTGCCTTCCACTGGTGCCCGCTAACCTTCTGTCTTTCATGGAAGAGAGAAACGCACCCACTCGGTGGGTCCCTTGGCCACAACCGTGACCACTTCTCTAGGCTCTATCATTTCATGCTTCTCACCCCCTCCGCCTAGGCCTCTTCCGGAAGCTCGGCTAAGCCCCTGCACACATATCTATGAGGCCTGGATGTCGTCCCTGCTTCAATCATCTTCCCTTCTGCCTGGATGCTCCAACTGCTTCTGACTGTCTCAGGGCAAGGCCTTTCCTTCCCCCTCTTGCCCACCACCCTGTACACAAGTCACTTCCTGACCGTGACACTGGACAACACTAGAAAGAGGTTACTAAGGGGACGGCAGAATCCTCCTGTTAGGAGAAGAGGCCGGACTAAGCAACCTCTGGCCATTCTACAGAAGAACTGGCATGGTTGGATGCTGGTTACTGAATCAAAAGGGTGTAAGCAGGGACTGTCTGCTGGGTCTGTGAGCCCAGGAGACTTCAACATGCATCTGAGGACAAGGGCAGACAGTGATCTGTGCTCAATCCCAAGGGAGGTGATGGGGTCAGAGATGGAGGGTAGGGCAGCTAACACTTCTGGGAGCCTCACAGTGGGCTGGAGGCAGCTGCCTTTGCAGTGTTACCTCCAGCTCTGCAAACTGGGTACCACCAACTCCTTTGTCCACATGTCTCTCTTTTTTCACTTTCTCAGTGAGGTCAAGTACCTTGCCCAAAATACAGACAGTGGATGGCAGAGCCAGTATTCAAACCCTGGTTTTATTCCAAGGCCATTCTCTTCCTCATGTTCAGAAATAGAAAAACTCAAGATACTGAAAAGAATGGAGGAGAACCTAACACACTTTTCTACATCATGCTTTTTTCCACTAATGCTTGTCAGACGTAAAATTCCTTGCATAGGAAGTGCTGAAATAAAGGAAAATAGTCACGTGCGAAGGACAGATGTTGGCTTGGGTCATGGGGCTGATCTTGATCTGTTTGGTTAGTTCCAGTTCAGTTCCAGTTCTAAGTGAATTTTTACTAAAATTGGAAATTCCAGTTTTAATAGAATTTCCCAGGTGCCCATTAGGTCATTTTAAATACAGTTAACATTTCTCAAGCTCTGTCTATGTGGCAAGCATGTTTTAAGTACATTACATGTAGCATCTCATTAAATACTAAGGCTCAGGAGTGAATCATGGTTTGACCTGGTAGGAGTTTATGGCCCTATGAGATATCTGTGAAATGTTCAATGAAATAAAATATTCTCAATGCTGTACCTTCTCACTCTTTGCTTCAGTGTCCAGTTCAGCTATTTTAGCCCACTTCTGCCAAAAGTTTGGGTCATCTAAGGAAATATCCGTTCTGTTTCCTGAAGCCACAAAGCTAGCCTGTGAAGAAGAAAGAACCAATAAACCATATCTGAACACAATCAATAAAACACCCTGTGATCTCCAATGCACCACAGACACAAGTATATGCTCCATTTGCATTCAAAATCAAAACCTCTAACAGAGCTGCCAAAATGTTAAGTGGAAATCTCAAAGCTATTCTTTTAAATTTTTATTTCAAACATTGGGCGAGGAAATTACAATTTCAACCTACAGGATCATTTTTTTGTAACTTAAACTCAGTGGGAGACAATGGCAAGCATATGTCTAGCTGCCTGTGAAAGGGTTGATTCTTACAACTTCCCTGGATGTGGTTTCTCTTTCAGTTCACCAGGTCCCAAGTGTTCATGCTGGGACAGGCCATGGCTGGGCAGTATGAGGTCTGCAGAGATGAGTTATGTCTCTTAAGTGCAAAACATCCCTGGAAAAGCCCTCCCCCTATAAGTCACCAGACTGGTGATTTACAGAACAGGTCACGAAGCTGAGAGAGCCTGTGGTGAGGGAACTCCAGAGGGATCTGTAAGCGGTTTGGTTAAGTTGAATTCTAAACCCAGTGACCTGACAGGCAGAGGAAAGAGGCACCTAGGCTAGAAGCTGGGATTCTTGGATAAACACTCTCTCAAGTCTCATGAAATGAACAGAATACTTGCTTGAGTTTGAGGAATGGAGTGTTCACTGGAATTTCAGCTCTCTGACATTGACCAGGGAGTATCCTATAAGGGAACTGAGAGGACCAATCGAGGATTCTGGAGCAATCTTTGTGCAAATTGCAAACCCAAGTGTCCTCCCTGCCCACTGAAGATCAGCCAAGGATTTGAAGGGGTGAGTTCTTTTATAGCTTCTGACCCATCATTCACACCTCTTCTAAGAATCTGCACCTTCAGAGTGGCACACAGTATAGGCATATAGCCAGAAAATCTCAACCGTTTGTATTTAGAGAAGTAGGAGCCCAGCCACTGAGGGTCAAAGAATAAAGACTTTCCTTGTCACTGCCCGCCCCGCCCTACGTGAATGCTGTAGAGAAGGCCCTATACCTTGGCGAAAGTGGATCCTTTCCCCTCAGACTGGATGGTGATGGTATGTGTCCTCCTCTGCAGGATCTGGTCTATGTCTTCTTCACAGAACTTGGAGCCTTCGTCTTCTTCATCCATCAAGGCGCCGTAGGCACCTTTCCGGAGCAAGTCCTCTACCTCCATCTTTGAGAGTTGCTGTACCTGGATGGGTCACCAAAGGCTACTCACAAAGTGGGAAATGCACAGGAGGAAAACAGCCTCAACTCTGACCTTCAGGACTCAGCACCCAGTTCCTCCACTCATTGCTCATATCAAGAATAAAGACATGGACAACGAGCTTTAGAAAATGAAAACCCAGATAAAGACATGCAGGAGAATAATGGGGAGGGCGGGCAGACGATCCTCTATAGGGAGCCCTGGAATAAAACCCAGCCCAGGACCCAAGAGCCCTAACATTCCTCAGGATGTTGGTTATTATCAAATGTCACAAACTGTTAAAACTAGGCACCACCGGAGAGAATATGTTTAAGGTTTATTTTATGTTTCAGTTTGAGTCTGTATCTTTAAAAACCTCCAGATGGACCAAACTGAGCTAAAGAATAATGATTTATTCATTATTATAATAAAAACAATAGTATTGGAAATGATGTCATTTCTTAACTAAAGAGAGGATCCCATGCCAAGTGTGATCTGCTCAATTGCTTGCTGAAAACAGGAAATGGGAGTTCAAAACACCCTTTCCTGGTTCTAATTAAGAATCTGGTTCTCTTTATATCAGTCACAGGAGGGAATTCCATGACTCCCAGCGCTGTACCATGAAGTATTATACTTAGCAGCATATGCATAGCTAAGAGGATACAGAACATCTGGACGAAAGGACAGCTCACTTAGAGGGCCAGAGATTAAGGAGAGATATTCTGCTTTGTTTTCTTGGACTTTACTGCAACTCAAGAATCTTTGCAGCAATTTTTATCCCCTCCAGAGGTGGGAAAAAAGATTCTATTCACTGCTATGTTTCAAGCTGATTGATAATTTATTCATTCATTTCTTCATTGACCGTGATGCACTGAACGTCTTTAATATGCCAAGTACTCTTAGGGGTGCTGGGTATGGAATAGCTCACCTTCAGGGAGCTCCAAGTTTGCAGTATCAGATAAAGCATGGTGACAGTAGATAATTTATAGAGCCGAGAGCATTAAGATCGACTCATTTCCAAAGGGCAATGTTAAAAGTCTATTCATGGGGTGGGCGGGAGGGAGGCTCAATGGAGAGGGCATATATGTATACATATAGTTGATTCACGTTGTTACACAGCAGAAACCAACACAGCATTGTAAAGCAATCATCCTCCAATTAAAAATAAATTAAAATATAAATTAAAAAAAAAAGTTTATTTACTGAAATGTTATCGAATGTTGGGCAATCCTACCACCTAACTGCTCCTATGGATTCCCTTATCCATCTAGAGATGCAGAGATTCACCCTCAGTAATCCTCTATTCCAGGGGATTGACCATCAAAGATGTGTGTGCGTGTGTGTGCTCAGTCGTGTCCAACTCTTTGTGACCCCATTGACTGTAGCCCGCCAGGCTCCTCTGTCCATGGAATTCTCCAGGCAAGAATACTGGAGTGGGTTGCCATTTCCTTCTCCAGGTGGTATTCCCGACTCAGGGATCGAACCTGTGTTTCTTGCGTGTTCTGCATTGGCAGGCAGATTCTTTACCACCATGCCACCCGGAAAGCCCCCAGAGATGTGTGGCCTGACTCAATTTAGTGAAAGGAAACCTTCCAACAGCTGTAGGAGCACAGGCTTCTGGCAGGTGGGGGTGGAGGGGTCTGGGCTGCACAACAACCCCGTCTCCGGGCCTAAGAGCAGCCCCGGCATACTCACGCCATTCGTGCTGCCCTTCCGGTTGATGTCCTGAAGGACGGCCTTGTCCAGGCCCAGCTTCAGGCTGGCCTTGTCGAACATTTCCCGCTCGTAGGAGTTCCGCGTGATGAGGCGATACACCTTCACGGCTTTACTCTGGCCTATCCGGTGACACCGGGCCTGAGCCTGGGGAGGAAGGGTGGGCATATGTGGTCAGGGCACCAGACAGGACGGTGGCAGCCCAAGGGACGGGGACATGATGCTATGTTCCACGGGGTGTGAGTGGCTGGCTCTCAGAGGTGGGAGTCATGGGACTGACTGTGGAGCAGAACTTACCCCGGTGCCAGCCATCCCTTCCAGAGCGCTCCTTTCACCTCCCGTTATTTATGGGGTGACCCTCCTGTGCTGGGATACAGTGCCGAGAGGGACCTGGCTTCCTCCCTCCCCAGCCTGCGGTCTGTGTGCAGGCACTCAGTCCCCAGAGGCTGCCCTACTCTCTGCAGAAATGTGCCATTCAGAGCCAGCAGCCTTGCTTGCTAAGTTGTTTTCATTTCACCATAGACATTTTCACACATAAGACAAAAGCAGAGAAAAGTACAAGGACCTCTTGTGGTCATTCTTATTTCACGTCTCTGCTATGCCTTGATCCTCTAAGATTATTATGGATATCGTTTCATCTTCACATGTCCTAATACATATTTCTAAATATAAGGACTCTTGTAAGATATATTCCATGGCTATACTTCAGAAAATCAACACTGAGTACTATCTAGCCGGTGTTCCTATTTCCCTGCTTATCTCATATATATGTTTTTAAGTTCACTTGTTTGGATCAAGATTCAAACGAAGCCCATGTGTTATAATTGGTTGGTATATTTCAAGTCTCTTTTAATCTACAGATACTCCCTGCCTGTATTCTCTCCTTTTATAAAATGCAACTTCTTTGCTGAAGAGACCAAACATCTCTCCTCTAGTTTCTCACGGTCTGCATTCTGCCACCTGTGCTTTGGCTGCATTATTGAACAGATTCTTCTGTTCCCTTTACTTCTTCTAAACTGGAGTTATACCTTGAGACTTGATGAGGTTAAGATGTTACCTTTGGCAAGTGTATTTCACAGGTGGTGTATAAATTTCCATCCAAAGGTATATGATGTCTGGTCTGTCTTTCTTTCGAAGCTGATGATCACTGCCTAGACTCATTATATCATTAGGGGTTACAATTCCCCTCTCTGATTTTTTTGGTGACCCTGATGTACAGTTCATAAAGGAGAGGCAAGCTAAATGTCTGGCTCTTTCTCTTAATATTTAATCAGTTTCCAAAATGAACACCCTCCAGAAGTGACTAACAAAGATCTTTGTAATTAGTTTTTTAAGTAATACAATGAAAGTATGCATTTTAAATAATACATGTGCTATTTTTTTTTAACTGCATTTACTGCTGTTATTATTCCTAACGCTGTTCAAATATGGCCTGTGGGAACCTCTTCGTTGGCTCCTGGCTTTCTGAGGAAGACTAGAAAAAATTCTGATATTGTACTTGGAGGCATCAGTATAAACTCACAGTTGGGGTATGCTCTGTGTAAAGAAAAAGCTATGGATATGTCTACACTTATGTTCATATGTTACGCCAAAGATGAGCAGTCTCTGACAGCTCCTTGCTTTCTGGTATGATAACATGTTCCATGCTCCCACTGCATATTTCTTGCCTAAACCCATATTCAGCCCTCTTTTCAAGGAGTCCAAGAGCCTCTTTTGCTCTAGTGGCAGTGAGAGACAACAGTCTGGATGCTCACTGCCACTCGCTTGCTTGGTCACTGGTCCTGGGTCTACTCAGTGGGCAAAAGTACAAGTGTTTGTGTGTGTGTGTGTAGTGTGTATGATCATGTGCACACATAAGACCAAACACATCATGAAATCACATTGATAACTTTTAATTCCAGTTTGGGACTATGGGATTTTATCTTCCTTAACCACACACCTGTATCTCTTTTTAACCATGCTGAAAAGCTCAGTTCTCAACCATGCCAATATCATTACCTATTTGATCTATCCCACAATATATACCAGAAAAATAGCATCATGATCCCTTCTCCCAAAAACATAATTACCGAAAACAATGTAAGACTTATTGCCTTCCCACCCTAGGCCATATCTCATTAAGTATGTACAGTCAAACTGCAGTGTTTTATACACATACTTGCAAATAGGTTTCTTTCTTACAGTGTCAAGATTGGCAATTCTAGAACACTTTCTGTGAAATCTAGGGTTAAGCGAATTAGTGAATATACTGAGGGTAAGAGGAGTCAGGCTTTTCATTGTTGACAAAGGAAGTAACAAATATGGAAAGAAGAAAAACTAGAAAACCTCTCTGTGGTGTCAGACTGGATTTGGAGGTTATCGGTATTGTCATGGTTAGGTGTGCACGTGTGTGTACACAGCCACACATATACAGACATAGAAACAGACATAAATGTGTATTTATGTTTACACGTTTAGGTAGACATATGCATGTATATACACACATATACATATGAAGGCATCGTATGTATTTATGTGTATCTGGATTCCCTTTGTGTGTGTGTATTCTGGGTCTGTCCACTGAGAGGGCCTAGATGCAATGGCATCCTAGTAGCAAAGAACATAACTAACTCTCAGATCTTGGTTTCTAAATTCCATTCTCCGTAAGAAGAACAAGGCCTGTCAGAGAAGTGACTAATTCTAGGGCTAGGGTAGGCAGTCTGAAACAGATCACTATGCCAGAATGTGAGGAAGAACTCAAAGGATGATGGAGACACATCAAAATACTACCTGAAAGTTGAAGAGGCTAGACCCACTGGCTGGGTCTAGGACTAACTCAACATCAAAATAAATAAAATGATGGACTATAACCCACTGAACAGAAGAAGAATCCATGAGTACATACTGACATAAACAAACTAATGGGAGAAAAGGGAAGACTTCCATGGAGTAGAAAGTCACTAACAAATGTAGAATGACTGTTAGAAAATCAACACTTTGCAACCATCACAGTGATGACTGATCCAGGCAAAAAGGATCAATGGAAACTGAAGCCACTGGGTGAAACTTTGATGAGGAAGAGTATATTTACATACTCTCAAAGCATCTCTCCAAAATTCCTTATTAATTTCAGAGGGAAATGAGCAACTTCACAGTGGAGAAATCCAGCAGACGCCACTAACCGAGCTCAAAGTGCTTATTATCGACAAATGAACGTTGTGTTCCTGTAGACGTGACACCCTGAGAACGACCTATCACTGAGAGGTGTCACTGAACCCGGGCCTAGTCCTGAGGAAATGTAAACACAGAACAAGGGACCATCTGAAAAACATACAACCTGCACTCACCAAAGACATCAAGGGGGTGAGAGAACAAGAAATATCAAGCAGCTGGTCCACTAAAGGAGACGAAAGAGGTAAGAGAACCAACTGTAATGGGTGGTCCTGATTGGGATCCTGGGGAGGAACGCTGGGTTGGCCAAAATGCTCATGCAACTGTGCAAAAAAAAAGAAAAAAAACCTGAACCAACTTTTTGGCCAACCTAATAGCTAGAAAGGATGTTGAAAGAAATGATAAAATCTGAATATGCACGGTGGATCGGAGTTGTTGCTGTTTAGTCATTAAGTCGTGTCTAACGCTTTGTGACCTCATGGATTAACGTGGGGAGAAATGAAACAAACCCTAAATATCAAAAGCAAAATCAAACAGTTGAATCTAGCTGTATATGACATGGACAGCATAACCCCAAGAGAGAGATTACAAACACTTCCAGTGTTTGTATTTAATTTTTCAATACCTTCATTGTGATATAATTTCAGTTTACAATTCCAATATGCCCTTTATCCAGATTTACCATTTTCCCTCACTTACTGTACCATTTCTGCCCTAACTCTCTCCTGTCTCTCCGAGTACACACAAAGACATACACACACGTGTGCACACACACAGGCCACTTTTTGTCTGAAACATTTGAGAGTAAGCTGTCCCGAGTGCTTTAGTCTTGCACACTAATGTGTGCAAGGACAGTCTCTTATATAACCACAGTTCTCAGGATCAAGAAATAAGGATAGTGTCTCTACATTAATTTAACCATGTGAGAAAGAAAAAAATTAAACCAAGTAACTTTGGAAAATGGTATTTTGATAACATACTTTAAGCCTAATGAACACTTTGGTCCAATGAAAAGGAAATCCAGACAAGAGGGGATATGTGTGTAATTACAGCTGATTTACTCTGCTGTACAGTAGAAACACAACACTGTGCAGCACCTATACTCCAATAAGAAATAGTTAAAAAAAAAACCAAAACAGTTTAGTCTGAGACTGCTGTTGTTTAGTTGCTAAGTCTGGTCTCTTTTGTGACCTCATGCATGGACTGTAGTCCTTCCAGCTCCTCTGTCCATGGGATTGCCCCAGGGTAGGATACTGGAGTGGGCTGTCATTTCCTTCTCCAGGGGATCTTCCTGATTCAGGGATCGAACCTGTGTCTCCAGGGCATCTCCTGCATTGCAGGCAGACCCTTTACCACTGAGCCACTGGGAAAGCTTTCATAGAATATGGGTTAGTAATTCTGAAACTACTTGATCTATGCGTATACTAAGACCGAACAAGTGAGTAAAGGTATCGTATTATGATAATGAGACCAGGCTTCTCACAGCCAGAGAAAGGAGTTACAAATATGGAAGAGTGCAGAAGGCTACAAGGAGTCCTGCGGTGTTGGGATGGGGATCAGAAATCTCAGGACAGATGAGCAGATACAGAAGGAATACAGGTGTGTGGCACATGTGCTTGCGTCGGCACGCACACCTGTGTATCCTAGCTGTCTGCCCAGGGAGTCTAGAAGCAGTAACACTCCAGCAGCAGCAGGGCGTGCTCAGTCACTTCGGTCGTGTCCGACTCTCTGCAACCCCGCGGACCATGGCCCGCCAGGCTCCTCTGTCCGTGGGATTCTCCAGGCAAGAACACTGGAGTGGGTTGCCATTTCCTTCCCCAGTGATTAAAGTGTGAAGTGAGTGAAGTCGCTCAATTGTGTCTGACTCTGCGACCCCACGGACTGGAGCCTACCAGGCTCCTCTGTCCAGTAGCAGTGGGCACACTTACAAGCCAGACCTTGATTTCTACAAGCTGTTCTCAACTAAACGGGAACCAGGGAGCCTTTGAGACAGTCAGTTCTGTGGACCTGAACCTGAACGTCTCGTGGTGCCAGGAAGTAGAGGAGTACTCACAAACTGACGGTGCTGGTGGTGGTTTAGTCATTCAGTCGTGTCTGACTCTGGCGACCCCACGGACTGTAGCCCACCAGGCTCCTCTGTCCACGGGATTCTCCAGGCAAGAACACTGGAGTGGGTTGCCATTTCCTTCTCCAGTGGATATTTCAGACCCAGGGACTGAACCCGAGTCTCTTGCATTACAGGCGGATTCTTTACCAACTGAGCTATGAGGGAAGCCCCACAAACTGACGGAACCATGTTTAAAGGATAGGAGCCAATCTAAAGGGGCTCCCAAAAGACCAAATCCAAACAGCAAAATAATGAGAGAAATGGATTCTAACCTGCAAGATAAAACAAATATTCAGGAATCCATACCGATGTGGGGGACAAACAACAGCTGTTCTTTATAGTTAAGAGTCCAATTCTGACTGCAGAAGGAATGACTAAAATAGAAAATTACCATTAGCCAAACACACCATGGTATTACTGAAGGCAAGAACCACTGGTGGATGCTAAAATTAATAGGTAAAAGTATGATAAGAAAACAATATTTATAGCATCTCAAAATATCTCCTCCCAAGAAACTGACTTTGTTTCAAGGTAAAAATAGTAACTTTACTGTGGAGAAACCTGGCAGACACCACCTCAACCAAGTAATGAAGCTTAACAATCATTAGTAAGACATATCAACATCACATACCCCCTGAGAAGGACATAACATCACTTCTATGATATTCATGCCAAAAATGCATAACCTCAAATCTGATCATGAGAGAAACATCAGGCAAACCCAAAGTGAGAAACAATTCTATGAAACACCTGGTCAGTACCCTTCAAAAGTGTCAAGGTCATGAAAGATGAGGAAAGACAGGAGCTGTCACAGATTACAGGCGGCTAAGGAGTTGTAATTTCTAAAGGAAATGTGAGATCCTGAACTGGATCCCAGACCAGAAAAAGGAACATTTGCAGAAAAATGAAGGAATCTGAATAGGGTCTATAGATCACAGTACTGTACCGATGTTAATTTCCTGGTTTTAATAATTACACTATGGTTATGCGTGCTGCATGCTTGTCACTCAGTCGAGTCTGATTCTTTGCAACTCCATGCCTGTAGACTGTCAGGCTCCTCTATCCATGGGATTTCCCAGGTAGGATGCTGGAGTGGGCTGCCATTTCCTTCTCCAGGGGATCTTTCCAACCCAGGGATCAAACCTGCATCTCCTGCTTGGCACTCGGATTCCTTACCACTGAGCCACCTGAGAAACGTATATGGTTATACAAAATAACATTAAGGGAAGCTGGGCAAAGGCTCTTAGAATGTTGCACTATCTTGCACTTTTTACTTAAAATGACTTCAGAATAAAAAGTTTTTAAGAGATTTTGTTCTATAATGGTATATTTAGGATGGTTCCAAAGCTGAATATACAAAAAGGCATTTTCAGAAAAACTAGTTTCTATACATCACTTCTCTGTTCTCTCACCCTGACCCCCTCCCCCAATAGGTAACCATTTAAAATGAAGGCTTTTGTTTACCTCTCCATGGCAGGGGAGGCATGACAGATAGACAGACATCCAGCCTTTTTAGATAAAGGCTGGCATACCGTATTTTTTCTACCTTATTTTTTTTTTCAGCCAACAATATCTTTAGGACATGACTCCAGAGCAGTGTGCAGAGATACTTCTCATTCTTTTATTAGAGCTGAGTATATTATCTTAGTCAATAAGTCTCCTACAGATGGACAACTAAGTTGTTTAGTTTTTGGCTTTTACAATTAGTTGCCATACCTTCTTTCGCTGTCTTTAGTGGTAGTAAATCTTTATTATTATTAGGAGGAAATCTGATGGCCAGCTCTGGTAAATAAAGGACATGATCAAGGTACGTAATATACTTTTATGGATTATGGAGACTATAAAGCAGTAGCAATATGTGGTTCCTGCCAAAGCAGGAGACGCAGGTTCAATCCCTGGGTCGGGAAGGTCCCCTGGAGGAGGAAATGGCAGCTCACTCCAGTGTCTTGCCTGGACAATTCCATGGACAGAGGAGCCTGGCGGGCTACGTCCACAGGGTCACAAAGAGTTGGACACGACTGAGAGACTAAACAGCAACAATATGTGATCATTAAGTACTGGCATTGATTTTCTTATTTTTTTTGGTTCATCTGGTATTGAGTGAAAATTACAACAGGGAGTTTCAGAAATGTTCTGAGCAAAGGTCTAACAGAGCTGCAGACATCACCAATTTATGACCTTCTTAGAACCGACATCCTTGCTACCAGCATCCTGACTCTTACACAAGGGCAGCCACGTCTTTGGCTGAGACCATTTCCAGCCTCCCAGAGTCAGCCAGGTCATACGGTTCTGAACAAGGACATGTAACAGCAGTCAACCTTGACTAGCTGGAAAAGTTCTGCTCTTCTGAAAAAAGCATCACGCCTTCCTTATTTTCCCTACCCAGGGTTTGAAGTGTCCATCCTGGAACCAAGAGCGTGTAAACCACACTCATGGAGGCTGATAGAGCAGTGAGACAGAGGAACCCAGGACTCTCCAGTCAGCATGAAGCCACCTGACTAGTCCTGGGATATCTATCTCTGGAGTCCTTGCCAATTAAGAAAAAACACACCTCTGCTGGGGGTACAGGGGTGGGGGTGGGCAGGGGGTGCTGTCACAAGTAGCTGGATGGTACCAAGAGACCAAGATGACTTACTTACAGGGTGAATTCTGTCCCATTTAAGAGATTGTTATTTCACAGTTCAATCTCATATACTCCTTATTTTCCTTATCAGAACTCATACACACACACACAACTTGGTAGAGAGAGGAACATTCAGAACTAAGGTAGCAACTGAGATGAAGTCCAAATGAAACACATTAGCAAACGTATAAACACAGAACCTCTGCTGGAGTCAGGGCCCCTGTCCCTGGTGGTGGTGCTACCCCTTTACCCCACAACCTCCACCCAGGGAAATCAGAGCTCCAGTGCTCTCTGCATGATTTGAGAGCTCGTAGGTTGTTCTCTACTTTTTAATACCAAGAACTTCTAAGAAACATATGAGATACAAGTAGTCATGTTCAGAAAAATTTTAAACGGGTACAGATCCCAATGACTGCGATGGGAAGACAGAAGAAGTCTCAGATTTCCAAATGATTCCAGCTCTCAATTCACGGTGGTTAAAGGTCCAAGTATAGAACCTTATATCACGTCTCTACAATCACATGAAAATTCAAAGGTCGATATGAAGAATCAGGCATGCTGTTCATTTCTCTCTTGATCCTTATACTACTTCTTCAAATGATTAGCTCTATGACATTTTAAAGGCATGTTTTAAAAAATACTTTAAAATACTACTTGTACCTTAAAGAAAATTTACATCATCAGAGAGGTTAAAAGAATTTCCCAGAGTGTCTTCTAACTGAAGCACTGTGAGCATGCTGGGATACTCTGCCAGTTCATGATACACGAGTTACATCTCAAACCTAGCGGTTTGACATTTCTCCTGATACTCTCTAGTCTGTGTCTGCAGGCTACCTACTCATCAGAGGAGGACTCAAGGGCTCTCAGTGCAGTATGAACAGGGCCCCAGGAAGCTGCCTCCCTTCAGCCATCACCTTTGCAGGCCTACTTTGGAATCTGATTCCATTCCTCCAGGAATAGATTCCTGGGGGAAAGGCACATTCCCTCTGATGGAAACATCTCTGGGGAAGAACGCAGGTATCGGCCCACCACGCTGTGTTTCCACTGTGTGGTTCCGAAGCCCTGCACGCTTCTGCCTCCCCAGGGCCTGGCCTCGTGTGGAGCACTCCTAAACATGTCCCCTGGTCAGGCAAGAGCTGGCTGAGGACAGGAAGGAAGGAGAGGTAAGCAAACCGCCTGGGAAAAGGGAGCTTTGGGGCAGCAGAAGAGGAGCAGGGAGTGAGATGGAGAGTACACTGAAGAGAGGGGCAGGAGAGACCTCAAAGGAGCTTGACGCACTTTCTCGGGGACACACGCTCTGCCGTGAGCACCTCCACCTGCGTCAGGCGTGCCACCGGCGCTCCCTCCACTCTAAGTGGCCACACATCTTGTCCCCTCTGCCTGGAACATTCTTCCTACTGATTTTGTATCCTAAGATTCCCACTCTCACCATTCAGCTCTCCCCCAGGATGTCACCTTCTTGAAGAAGGCTTCCTAGGCTACCCTCTAAATCAGGGCACCTAACCCCCATCATTCGTGTCCTCTTATCCTGTGCTGTCTCTGTGTATTGCTGTCTGGGACTATATGACTTATTCTTCCCTGTTTATTGTCTGCTTCCCCCACTAAGACGAAGGCTCCAAGGGAGCACACACCACGGGTCTTGCTCACTGCTGTGTACTTGGCAATTTAAACATGCCGGGCACATTCTGGCACATCTCAGCATTCAGCAGTCACTGAGCACCTGGACCACATAACGGAGCAGTCACAAAGTCTTCCTTTCTTCTGGCAAAGAAAGTAAACTTGATGGAGCTCACGCACACTATCAGTATCAAGAGGTGGTGCCAGCAGAGGCAACGGCCCCGGGGACGAGCCCCTCTCCCCACTCAGAGCAGGGAATCAGGTCCCTGCTCCTCTGGCTGGGTTCCCTCCTCCCTTCCAAACCCTCTGCAGAGGCCACATCACCTGTGGTTGTGCTCTCGGCCAGGATGCCTCCACCCAGGCTTCCTGAATTCCCCCTTTTGGGGCCTTACCCACAGGAAGGACGGGACCTGGGCCACCTTACCATTGTTACCGTGCAGCCTCGGCAAGGGTGGCACGTGCCCTCAGAGCTGGAGTGGTGCTGGCTTTTTAAAACATATATATTTCTCCAGCAAGTCCTAAAACATATATATTTCTCTAGTTCAATCCCCAAAGCACAGAAAGCTCCAGCAAAAAGATCAGAAGGCTGAATGAATGAACTTTCAATAATCGTTAATGAAAAAACACTAGAAAAGGCACACTGCGCTGACTTGGGCTGAGTTTGCAGACAGTGCAGCTCTGTTTCACGGCCATGGACGCTGGCTTGTCTGCAGCCCTGCCTTGGGGACTTGGGCTGACTTCAGCTGAGCCTAACTGTCACCCCTGCTCCCGCCCCATCCCAGCCTGGTCGGCTTCCTTGTCGAGGCTCAGAGGGGGTCTGCCTAGGGTCCTAGCAGTCCCTGCCTCCCCACACTGCCCCAACTCCGCAGAAGCACGGATCGCACCAGATCTGCCCAGGCTGTTTGAGACCACAGTGAACACTGAAATTCACTATTTGAACCTGACCTCTGGAGCTGTGCTAAAATTTCACTAGCATGGAAGGTAAGACCATGTTCATATGGGACTCTTTCTTCATGGTCCTGACGTTTTTATTGGGTAGAACGTGCTTCAATCCACTCGTAAAGGAATGTTCTATGTCACACCCATTTTCCAAGAAGAATAATGATCATCGTCAATCAGGGTAGGAACTGTGGCTCTTCAATAACCATGAAGAACTACAGATGACTGAAAACTCTCACTCATATACGGAAAATGTCAGAATACGGGCATATGTGTGAACGACTGTGTATGTTGATGTGACCTAACTGGCTAGCAAGGGCAGTACCCGGGAACGGTCAGGTTGAGTTTTCTGCTCTGTTAGGGACAGGAATGCATTTCACTGATGTTCACAGCTGATTTAGCTGCAGTCCTGTGAACCACATGCTGGTCTCGGCACCCCAATCTCCAGACTTTGTCTTCTACATCACATTCCCAGCACGTGGGTGAAGGGTAAACGCCAGGGAGACTGTGCTGAATGTGCATGGTTTGGGAGGGGTGTTGTCTCGGCCCTCGTACTCCCCTCCCCATGCCAGGCAAGCCGAAAACACCCTGCTCCATCTCTGGGGGGCAACTCAGAACAGCCCACCATAACCACAGACCCAGTTCCCTGCCCTAAAATTACTCTATGTATCCCAATTCTTTCATTTCTACCTAGTCTGATCAGATGTCTCAAAAACAAAGGAGAGTTCCCCCTTGGTTACAAAACTGTAAATAAAAATAATCCCAAAGGCAGCCAGTCTGGGAGACCACAAGTTGAGGAATTCCAGCTCTAACATGGACCTGGGGCTGTTCATTGACACCATCATTCATGATCTTCTGCACGTTCTTGGACAAGTGCCTGCCTGAATCGCCCAGGCACTCACAGCCCTTGTTTCTCCACCAAGGCTGAGTGTTAGAGGAGTTCAGAAGCTGACTCGGCATATGAAACCCGCACACAATCCAACTTCAGTCTGGACATCCCCACTAACTCCTTAACGCATCTCTTGCGACTCCCCCAGCAGTGGACACTAACAATGGCCATTCCAAAGCTGCTCCCTTCTCCCTGTGAGAGCCCTGCCCACCCTACCTGACCAGACAAATCCATCACTTCAGGGGTGACTCATCTACCTCCTTCAGGCCTAGACATTCTCACTCTTGCTCATTCCATTTCTTGGCACTGCACCACCAATGTCTAGATGCCTCTGGCTGTGACCCATCTCTAAATGCCAGCCCTATGCTTTTAATTTTCCTCTTGCCAAGTCCTTCAGGCATGCCCAGCTAACAGAGCCTCCAAACGGCCACCCAGCACCGGCCCGGGTACCAAGCCTATTGTCAGGGGAGCGCTGTGAAGGAGCACAGAACTTTACAGCTGTTGGGAACTTACGACTTAAGGAACCATCTGCTTCAGGGTTGGCAAACATCTTCGCTAAGAGTAAATATTTCAGATGCTTTGGGCTATGAGGGCCCTGTTGCAATACTCAACTCTGCCACTGTAACATGAAAGCAACCAGAGATAATACAGACACAAATGGGTGGGGTTATATTCCACTCAAACTATTTTTAAAAACAGGCAGCTAGCCCAAGGCAGTAGTCTCCCGCCCCCTATTAGGTTCCCGCTGCTGACCTTGTCAAATACTAGTTTCTACTGATTTTTAGCACCGTGGTGTTGAGTATGTTAACTCCTTTAAAAATTGGTTATTCATTATATCTAGCAACTCTTTGTTGTTGTTGTTGTTTTTTTTTGGTGGCCTTGCAGCTTTGGTGGGATCTTTGTTTCCCCACCAGGGATGGAACCTGCACCCCCTGTGTTGGAAGCACAAAGTTATAATCACTGGACCTGCCAGGAAAGTTCAGCAACTCATCCTGGACCCAAATATCCCATCACCAGCAGAAAGGCCTGACGGTGAGCTGGTCGTAGCCGCTGATTTTTCAAGTTGGATGCTGAACAATGTGCCACAAAATTTGTTTTACGATGATTTTTTTTCCCCCTGAGTTTTATCCAGTTGTCACCAACACGATAATTCAGAGCACTGCTATTTTAACTAGGAGACTGTTTTCTTCCAATAAAACATTATTTGGAAACTCGTTAAATGAAAAAGATCAACAGAGTGACTCTGTGTGACGTGGTGGGCAGGGAAGAAGCCAGATCCCATCACCTTAGCTCCCTTTCCCTGCATCCCTTCCCTGGCAGCACCCCCTAGGGCACCTCTTCAGTTTTGTGAAACAGCAGCCTTCAAACTTCTCCTATCAGTCACTCTTATCAGTATCACGAAACAGGCTCTGAGGTCCCACCGTTCTCCCCACCACAAACTCATACTCTGATTATCAGCAGATATTCCAGGAGCCAATACACAGGTGGGATGAAGCGTCTCATTAATGGTAACGAATGTAACTCTGGGATCTAAAATGGTCTTCTTGACAAGTCAGAATCTTTTGGACTGACTTACTGTGCAATCTAGTTAAAATGTCTTTTTTTTTTTTTTAACTTTCAAACACGGTTGATAAGGAATTCTGAACCAGAAGGATCAGCTCTGTCATTTTCTTGTTTGTTTACATTTGCTTTTACAATGCATTAACTCCAACCCTTGCAATAATCTTTTAAAGCCAGTCATTTTTTAAAACCAAACATTATTCAGTTTGGTTAAAACTAACAAATTTAATCTTCAAATACAGTTAAGTCCCCTACAGGTGAACCTTCAGGTGGTGAGTTTTCAAAGATGCGAACATGCGTCTGGTTCCAGCAAGGCCCAGAACCTGAGTGAAGCTGCAGCTGGCCCCCCGCCTCCTACTGTTGACGACCCTTCAGCTCTGCCATCTCCTACCTCCTCTGCCTCCTCCAGTCAGTAATTCTTCTTGCCTGTTCACTCGATGCCAACCCATTGGCCACTTGTTGTACCGTGCTACTGTACTTTTCAAGGCACTGCAGTGTCAGATTAAAACTACTTCTTCTATTTTTGTGCTAGTTTGTTTTTATTAGCTATTATTTGTGTGAAAAGTTATTATAAACCTATTGCATCACAGTACTGAATGTGTTAGTTGGGTACCTGTGGTCACTCTGCTGGACTTAAACAAACAAATCAGACTTAGAAATGGCGCTCTTGGAAAGGAACTCATTCATATGTAGTAGGCGACCCATACTTAACTGGCCACACTGACTCTAATGTGCTACATTAAGTGGGGAGCAAAGGAACTAATGTGGATGCCTCAGTCACCCCAGCCACACCAGGGAACCTTCCCACACCTCTGGGTCATCTTCCTGTACTGTAAACGACATACAACTACCTCACAACCAAAGTGAGTGAAAATGCCAGAATCAATCCATATGTCAAGAATTAGAAAATTGCTCAAGCTTAGTATCTTTCTTTATATGTCTGATAATAACAATGAAGAATAGCTCTACTCTACATGTTGGAAGCTATCACTGCAAAATACCATTTGATTTATCATAAAAGAAAAAAAACCCACTCTGATTAGTGGGGAGGCTCGACATTTACTTCTTCCTTAGTTGTACCCGCTGACCGAGGCCCTGAGCCTGCCATCCGGCCAATGCTGCAGCAGTAGCATGGAGCGTGGCAGACTCTGTCTGTAGCCAAGCCAGGCCCTGCTGTGAGGTTCTTAGATTCAGGGACACCTAAGGCAAACAGCAATCATCCTATGGTTACCTGCAAGTCATTTTGTGGGTTCCAGTCTGAATCAAATATGATGCAGGTATCAGCAGCTGTGAGATTGATCCCCAGGCCTCCCGCTCGGGTGCACAGAAGAAAGACAAAGCGGTCTGAGTCTGGCTTACAGAACCGGTCGATGGCTGCCTGGCGCAGGTTTCCCCGTACTCGCCCATCAATTCGCTCATAGGTGTATCTGAGGGGACCCAAACGAACGAAAGCCCAGGCGTTAATCATGACTTCAGTGGAGAACAGGCAACAACGCAGGAAGCTGGTGACTAACGGCCTTACACCCCTCACTTCTACATATGGACCCAGTGTCACAGTCTATAAAGAATCCCCCCCTCTCTGTATGCAGCAGGGCAGACACCTGAAACCGTGCTGCAAAATGTCCCCCCCTCTCAAAACAAACAGAAACCAAACCAAAACAAAAAAACCAGCCACAGACTACAGAGGACTAGAGGAGCTGTGAACAAAATATCAATCCCCACTGCCTGGGCAAATTTACTCTCAGTGTTTCCCAACTTTCTTGCACTGAATCTAATCATAAGACCGGGAAAGAAAAATAAAAGCCTCAACCATCTTTTAGTTGAGCATGTAGCATGGAATCAGAGTTCGAATCAGGCTCTATATGCTTTCGGATGGACTGAGAATGGGAGGAAGACAGTATGGACAGGCTGTCCTGTTACGTCTCGGTTGGTCATTTCTACCCTAACAGTTCCTTGAGGTTCTAGAAGCAGAAAGCAACGTCTCCAAGTTTATAGCTGAAACCAGGGTCTTCTGGGCAGTATGTTGCCAAGCACATAGGGAGAAATTGCAAGAAAGGTTTCTGAGCTGAGTCAGGTTGGAAAGAAGCCAGAAGAATTTTTAGAGGAAAATAAAGTGAGGAAGTAAAACTGAAAGTTATTAAGAAGGCACGTACCTGTGTGGAAAGTTAGGAAATAAAGGTGGACAGCATTGTGTAGGAGAAGGTAAGAGAGTAATTACTTTGGGAGCCTAGAACCACCTTCAAAAAACCAGAAAGTACCTTTAGGACGGAGATCATGTAATTAGCACAGAATTAAAACAGTGCCAATCTGGGTAGCTGCTGAGTCTTATCTTTTCTTATTTACCCCTTGACAACGGACAAATTAATATGAGGATGCTACCCTGGGCCCAATTTTGACCAACAAGTAAGAACTGGTTGGTAAAGTATAAGTAATAGGAACCAAGTGAGAAAAGAATCAAGTTACCCTAGACTCCACCATAGCCAAGAACGTGAATCCTGATGAAAATCTCAGTAGCCCAGAATCTGGGAAACCGGATTGCTAAAAATTGAGATAAATGACTGGTAAGAGCTAAGGATAGATCCTCTAGGAGTAGACAGCTCTGGGTGGGGGTAGCTCTAGATAACTAAATTTGGTGATACAACCCTGCCTTCTTTGAAAGTGAAAGTGTCAGTCACCCAGTCATGTCTGACTTTGTGACCCCATGGACTATAGCCTGCCAGGCTCCTCTGTACACAGGATTCTCCAGGCAAGAATACTGGAGTGGGTAGTGATTTCCTTCTCCAGGGGATCTTCCCAACTCAGCGATGGGACCTGGGTCTCCTGCATTGTAGGCATAATCTTTACCATCTGAGCCACCAGGGAAGAGGAAAATCCACATGAGAAATCACCCAAGGAAATACAGGGAGAGACACCAGACCAACTCAGGCTCAGAAGAGAAATGTACAAGGCAAAGAGCCAAGTCCAAAAAAACTGCCTTCCTTTCACAAAGCTATAGTGCACCCCTATTTGGAATTACAGATGCAGATTTTTCCTTTCTTCTTCTTTTTTAATGCAATTAATTTAAGAAGAATACATGAGGCAATAGAAGCAAATAAATAAATAAAACACAGTACAGGACTGTCATGAAGGTAGACTAAGGAGCTTCTGAAAAGCCATTACACTAAAAGCTAGTGGTCATAAATTGAATTCTACAAAACTATGAAGCAATCAGATATATTATCATTGTTATTTACAACAGCCACGGCAACAATATTCACAGCAAGCTCTGAAGTGTCAAGCTCGGTGCCGGGCGAGTGTCAAGCTCGGTGCCGGGCGCTGTGATACATGCATTCTATGCATTTTTATATTCACTTCTTATAATAATCCCGTGAGGTAGTTTCCCATTTTACATTTGAGCAAACATCAAAACAAACAAACAAACAAACAACCCCCCAAAGACAAAATGACCCTCACAAACAAAATAACCTGCTCAGTCACCTAGCTGGCAAGTGAGATCCATCTGACTCAGAGTCCACCCTCTTAGTCAGTTTGTAATGTACCCTACGTGTCAATGCAGCAGAAAGATTTCCCTAAAAACTTAGAAGAGAAAATTAAAGATAAAGAAGCACCTCTGGAAACCAGTTAATTCTAGTAGAAGGTGAGAACAGAAGCTACAGATATCAAACTGACTCTGATGAACCGATGCCCTGAGGACCTGTACTGAGTTACTCCTACGTTTGGCTGCATGTGTGATGGGCAGTGGAAGAAGCAGAGCACGTGGAGACAGAAGGCAGGACTGAGATTCAATTAAACGATGGCTGCCAGCGCCCCACCGTCACACATGTGTACAATCAGTGCTGCAGGCACAGAGGACTCGATGTTCTTTGACAAGATACCCCTAAAGCATCAGAGAGGAGCCAGATGCCCGAGGATCTGAGTGAGGCAGGGAACGAGCATCGTATTAAGGAGGCGGAGGAACCAATAAATAGTGATGATATGGTTCGGCAATCACCTAGGAAAACATTCCCATAAAATTAGATAGTATTTTGGCCAGAGATGATAGAACATAGTTTTAGAAATTGTCCAGGATGAGTGGAACATTACTTCTCATTTCTATCACTTACTCGGTTTTGAGGGAGTGTGCTCAAAGAACACAAAACTGCAGTAAAAATCCAGTGATTTGAGAGTTCAATTAAATTGTTCCTCACTCCCCTGACTTCTGAGCCAGATCCTTTGGCTCTTGCCCACACCCCTGTACAAGTATGGCACAGAATTAAACGGGAACAAAACCAAACTGACAGCTGGCGTGGCGACGAGGCTCAGGAACAAAGAAAATCTTGAGGGCTAGTAAGTCTGAATGAGGAAATTACAGACATCATAAAATTTTCCACACCAAACATCAGTATAGCAGTTAACCCTCTGTGTCAACTGCATTCTGAGTGAAATCCCTAGGAGTTGATGTGGTTCATCAAAGGGTAATTGTGAGTCGCTGTCAAACATCAACAAGAAGCAGGTGGCACTCTGGAAAACCTCTGTGCGCTTGGGAGGGAGGGAGGCGGGGAAAGACACGCTTTTGGCACAACAGGAAATGCTGACCTCAGAAGGCCTGAAGGAAATGAACAATCTCATCTCCCAGCAATAACCCAGCTGGAAAAAATAAAGACTGGGGGGGGAAAAAAAAAAACCCACAGCACAACCATTCATGATTGCCATAAACATATACAATTCTTACAACTAATCTAAATAAGAAATATGTGGGACTTGGCAACATGACACCAGGGGTCATGTTGGTTTGGTCACCAAGTCCCTAATACCTACAGAGGTCCCATCACAAGGCTGGTACCTTATAAATATTTACCGAATCAACGGTGTATACAAAAGACCTGAGGGACTGCAGTGAATATCATGTTCTTCAATGATGCAAAGATGTCAGTCCTACTCTACAACATGTGTAAGAGCTGATCAAAATCTCAACAAATGGATAGAGCTATACATAGATAAATACAGATATGTAAATGTATAATCGTTTTTTAGTAGTGAGGACTGGAGTAGTAAATACATTAAAAAAGAATAAGTCTGAAGTTCATCTGCAATAATATTGAAAATATTAATTTGCAAATAACAATATTGCAAAGCAATAGAAATATTGATCAAAAGAATAGAAAGGTTACATATTACACCCAATATACATAACATCTCAGTATGTTTCATGGATAGTGTCTTATACAAATGGGGAAAAGATGAACTACTTAATAAACAGAAAATCAGACATATTTGGAAATAAATTAAATTAGACCCCCCCATTAATGTCATTTACCAAAACTGTAGGACTGAAGACTGAAATGTAAAAAAATAAAATAAACCAAAGAAATCCAATTAAAGATTTAGAATTGACATACACATTTAACTCTTTTATCTCCTCAAATGTTTAAAATGATAAGTAAAGGGATTTTTTTTTTAAATGCATAATAATACTCTCCCCCAAACAAACCTACAAATAGAACATAAGAAGCTGTAATAAAATTCTGGCAGTTGGAAAATAAATCAAGTGATACCTGATTCAAAGAAATCCCAGGTGAGAAATAGCCTAATTCAGCATGGTAGAATATCCAAAGGGATCAGGCATTGGTGGCACTAGGTGCCCCGAAAGTGGGGACACAAACAGTCTAAACATTAGAGAACTAACTAGTTGAATATTTGCTGAAGTATCTACTAGCCTATAGATCACCCACCTCAGCCTTGAGAGCGAAAAAAGACCTGTAGCTTTCTCTACCTAGGAAATACCACACAGTAAAGGCAGAGGTGTTACACTAAAAAAGGGAAGAAGGAAAGAAAGAGATGTTGAGACTTCCCTACCTCTCTCTACCCCTTCCCCACAAGTCAGCTCCAAGTCCAAATAAGTTCCCAGCCTTTGAGCAGGAGAGAGGAAGAAAAGCATCCCAAAGCACTGACACTAGAGGCTTCTCGATGAAATGGTCCAGCTAGATGGACAGCGTTCACAGGTGGAGAGGAAGGCAGCCAATACACTGGCCCACATGCCCAGAGCTTCTCATCTCTGGATGGTGCCTACCATCTGGCAGCCAAACCAGATATCTGAGGAAAGCCTCTGATCTGAAACACGAAGGCGAAGGCTTTGCTTCTGGTGTGGAGGGGCAAGGTCCTAACACACTAACCCTCCAGTAAACAACCTCAAGACCCTGGTAAAATACAGAAACAAACAAGTGAACAAAAAAACCTACCTGAGAGCTAAGGAAAGCAAGCAGATTTGGGGAAACAACAGGAATCTGTGGTTTTGGCCTTGAGGGGCAGCAGGAGTTATGGCAAAGGTGCAGGACAGCTACAAATCTTGATGAGAAGCCACTGTCTTTCTGGCCAGAGGCACCAAGGAAAGCAGTCTGGGGCAGCTAGGACCACCAGAGGGTGAGAGGGGGGCCTCCAAAAGGGACAAAGATGGTGAACCCCAAACTCTGGGTATAACGGCACCCCACTCCAGTACTCTTGCCTGGTAAGTCCCATGGGCGGAGGAGCCTGGTAGGCTGCAGTCCATGTGGTCGCTAAGAGTCAGATATGACTGAGCGACTTCACTTTCACTTTTTACTTTCATGCACTGGAGAAGAAAATGGCAACCTACTCCAGTGTTCTTGCCTGGAGAACCCCAGGGACGGGGGAGCCTGGTGGGCTGCCATTTATGGGGTCACACAGAGTTCGATACGACTGAAGCGACTTAGCAGCAGTAGCAGCAAGGGTCTGGCTGACCTCTGATGCATACATGCTTGGGGCGAGCTGAAAGCAGTCTGAGCTGAGACTAGACCTGCCAGACGCCAACAGCCTTTGCACTTTGAGACTCACCTACTTAACTGCCCCCAAATAGAAACCATCAACACCTCACAGCAATGTAACAGAATCCTGTATCTCCATAACAAAAATGTTCACAACGTCCAGGGGAAACGTGACCCGTTCTCAAAGGAACAGACAACAGATGTCAAATCTGAGATGTTCTGACGCTCAGACAAGAACTTTAAAGCAGCTCTTACAATCATGTTCAGTGAAGACATGTACATGATGAGTGGAAAGATACGAAATGAGAGCAGAGAAACAACACATCACACTAAGAAACAAATGGAAATCTCAGAAGTAAAATACAATCTTTAATATAATGAAACCAATGGCATAATAAGCATGATAGAAAAGACAGATGAAAAGAGTCAGTGAACTTGAAGACAATTCAAAACAAAAGGAGAGAGAGAAAAAGGACTAGAAAAAGAATAATAAAAAAAGAGAACAGAGCCTAGGGACTTAAAGGTCAAATATAGAGGTAATTGGAATCTCACAGGGAAACATAAAAGTTGGGCAAAAGGAAAAAAAAAAAAAGAAATCAAAGAAATACTGACCAAAAGTTTCCTAAATTTGGTGAAAGATCTGCTTATGGATTTAAGGAGGTCAGTGAACTCTGCACAGGATGAAATCCACACATGATAGTCAAGGTGCCACAGACTGAAAATTAAAAAGAAAATCTTAGTAGAGTAAAAAAACACATTATATATGGGGGACCAACTACTTAAATGACTGCAAAACTTCGCATCAGAAACCATGGGGGTGAGAACACAGTGGAATAGTAATTCAAAGTGCTGAAAAGAGGGAGAGAAAAAAAAAAAAAAGCCAACCCAGAATTCTAATATGAAAGACAGAGACATCAACAAACAAAAAGGAAAAAATCTGACTTGAGGAAACAGACACTGTAGGAAGAATGAAAAAATAAAAAATCTATCATCATCCATCTCAAAAGGACAAGACACTGAGCCTGTGCAATAACCAGCTGAATGCTATAAACACTGAAAAATTACAGAAGAAAACTCAGAAATTTATGGTATTCTACCGGAGGGAGATGGTGAAGGACAGGGAAGTCTGGCGTGCTGCAGTCCATAGGGTCACAAAGAGTCAGATGTGCCTGAGTGACTGAACAACAAAACCAAAGGTAAACAAAATGAGATGGGGAAGTAGAGCAAACAGAAAATTAGCCAATCAGTCCAGAAGGTTGGACACACGAATAACAAAAGTTCCACAAATTGAAAGCAGGCCAGAAAGAAAGAATGAAAGATAAAATACAAGAAAACACCCCCTAGAACTGACAGAGTATAATTTGCCATGGGAAAGAACTACAACACATCCAGTTCAACAGATGCCATACAAAACCCAGTTCACTGTCAAATGTCACAGTACTGGGACAGAGGACAGATCAAAGCTTCTGAACAGAAAAATCATGTCACATACACAGACCAGGAATCGGAAAGGCTCTGAATTTCTAGACAATCCTGGAAACTAGAAGACAACGGACTAACAACATCTTCAAAACTCTCTGGGAAAATTATTTCTAATCTACTCTCTCAAACTCAGCCAAATGATTGCTCACCGGTGGGAGTAAACATTCTGACAAAGTCTCAAAACCCACGTATCATTCACCCCTTTGCAAGAGCTCTCAGAAGAGGTACACAGGGTCCACCAGCAAGATTAGATTCAAGAGGAAAGGAAAAGAAAGCTGTCAGAGTGCTGAAGGAAGGGAGATCACAGATGGTGACAGCACCAGGCAGGAGGGGTAACTGGGCAGAGAGGAAGGGACCAAAGGCCCCGGGAGAGATGGCTCAGACGTGAAGCTGATGTGGCCGCACGTAACAAAGGGAGATTCAGACGGCCACAGTAAGTTTTGGACCTGAATTATAATGCGTATATTTAAAATTTCACACTGAATTAAAAAAAAAACTTATAGCTTCAGGAAAGATAAAAATCATGCAAGAAAAAAACAGTGAACAGCATACTACGTGGCTGAGCTGTAACGCATTGTTTACATAAGTCGCAACAAACACTAAATAGTAATTTAACCCAAAGGATTGCATGGCAGGTTGGGAAGATGGGAGGACAGGAGGCACAGAGGTGGTAATTATGTGGGGCAGTGAAAGAAAGGAAATATTCATCTTCCATAATGAGAACAGATAATATTTAAAATTGAAAAAAAAAAAAAAAAGAAATTGCAACTACTAACATTCTTTAAAGCTACAGCTATAAACACCAAAAGAAAGCACATAAGGAGCTTAAAAGCTTCAGGCGAGGGGAAGCTGGGGGTATGTGGTGGTATCAGGAAAATGCTGTTTTTCATAGGTCTAAAAGAATAATTTGCCGTGTCAAATTATGTGCATGTATAACTTTGATGAAAACAAAAAACTAAATTAAGAAGAAAAAAGTAATGGTGGTATTAAGGCCAGAAGTCCCTGCTGGGTACAGAGTTGGGATGAAAAAAACACAAAAGAGTGAAAAGAAAAATGCCATAAAAAAACGAAAAGAAAAAAACTTCAGACTATTTATATGATACAGTTGAGAGGTGGGGGAAGTCTTTTTAAGTATGTTAATTTAAGCATAAATAAGCACTTAAGTTTATTTAAAGCTGTTTTAAGACTGGGAGGTTATAAAATTTAAAACTTCTAAGAATAAAATAAATAAACAAACCCACAGCCATAAAGAAAAAGTCAAAAGCAACACTGGGGAAGCATTTGCACCATATTCTTAAGCAATTTTTATAAATTAATAAACAAAAAGGCAAACAGTAACAGAAAATGGGAGAGCATGACTAAGCAACGCACAGAAAAGAAATATAAACAGCTAATATACATAAAATATATTCACTCTCATTCATAATAATAAGTATAAATTAAAACAAGAGACCATAATTTAGGCTTATTGAATTAGCAGAGACTAAACGGCAAAAACAGGATTGATCAGAGTATGAGGGAAAAAAGAGCATTCTCATACACTATGAAAAGGGAGATAAAAGTGTCTTTCTAGAGGGTGTTTTGGAAATATGTATTAAATGTTTTTAAAAATGTACATCAGAATTTGTCCCAAGGAAATAACTGGCAACATTCACAGTGACGGAAAATGATATTCAGAGTTCCTAAAAATGTTGAAAAATTGGAAACAACCTAAATAAGAGAATATCATTCAAATCATCAAAACTATTGTAGAAAAATAAAGCAAAAAACTCTATAATATATCAAATAAAAAGGTGAGTTACAATGTAGAATGTAGCATACGATCCCAATTCAAGCAAATCAACAACAAAACTAAATATATGTAGGCACAAAGAAAAGAGACTAAGAAGATAAATGCCCAAGTATGAATGGAGTTTTGAGCTGGTGATGGTATTAAAAAGTATCGCTATTTTCAAGAGCAACTATAATACTTAGGTAAATTTAAAACAAAATGAGCAATAAGTGATAAAGGAGCTAAATAAAGACATTGGTACTTAGCAAAAGTCTGTTAATTACACTGTTATTCATTTGTGGGGGATCTCTTTAAAAAATCTTCAAACTAATAGTTATACAAGAAGCAAGTATTCTGGCGATTCATCTAGAGTGAATTATTAAATACAAAACTGCTTTCTAGTTTTGATATATTCCTCAAAGAAAAAAAATAATGCAAGTCTCAAGAATTCTTTACCTAAAGACCTCCACTACAGGAGTCTGAGAAGTTCTTTTAGTGCCTAATCCGATTTCAGATAATTATTTATGTATTGTTAAATGTGAGCATAACCCATAGTTAAGTTGGTCATTTCCTTTAATACTTTTTCTGTAAATTCTCCTATGTTATAAGGAGAAACAGAATCTTCAAAGATCAGAACATGAGGATTTGCCATGATGACTATATAAAAACAAAGAGGTACTCTAAACCTACCAACGCCTTGGCTAATAGTTTCTAAGATCTTGCGAAGTCTTTTAACATTAAGAATAAATTTTAAAAATCCATTTGCCATCTTCAGATCATTGGCGGATCCCAATGACTGGAAATGGATTGATATGGTGTAATGTAACAAATGTAGTACCCTCACAGAGCCCAAGCAACCCACATGATACCCCAGGCTTTTCACCTGCATGAGTAATGGAACCTAGGTTCAAGGAATTAGAGGAATACAAACAAGAAAATAGACTGGGATGCCATAGCTAGTGTGTCATAAAAACTTAGAGGGTTGGCCGAGAAAAAACATAAAGCACCCCCAAGTTTAACTGTCAGCTGGTGCTCTTTTAGCAACTTGATATAGTGATGCTTTCCAGGGTTTATTTTTCTTATCACAGGGCGGAAAGGGGGTTGAGGGGGTAGTAAATACACTATTTTCTTAACCTTCTGTAATGCTATTTGAACTCTGTTTCTTAAGAAAATATAAATAAATATGCAAAATTTATTTTTTAAGCAAAGCAAGGGCTCCTATCATAGGAAATTCACTCTTAAGACACTTAAACCTGGTCATAAGATTCAATTCTGAATTTCGGCCCATCTTTTAAGAGAAGATTTCTTTTCTCTATTTTCTAATACTTTTTTGTTGTTAAAACATAATTTCTGAATGAATCAAAAAGGCGACAAAGAAAAGGAACTGCCTGCAGGACCTGATGCCCAGCTTTGACACGAGGCTCACCTTCTCTGGATGAGATAATCTTCCAGGATGTCGAGACAGCGCACCATCTGCGAGAAGATGAGCACTTTGTGGCCGCCAGCAATCAGCTTAGGGAGCAGTTTATCGATCAGCACCAGCTTCCCTGCGGCCTGGATCATGGCCTGCAGCTGAAAGTCCGGGGCATCGGGGCTGTGGGTTTTCCGGAAGTCCTCCAGAATTTTCTCCTCTGCCCCTGAAAAAGGATGCAACAAAAGTATTCTTTGAACAATCTAGATGGGCAAAAGCGACTTTCTGTGTGACAGAGCCTAGAAGAAATGGAATGAACTCTTAGGCCCCAAACCACCAGCCCAGTGAGGCAGTGCAGTGTGTGCGCCCCTGGTCCATGCCCTCAACCATGGGCTCTACCAGTCAGGGCATGATTGTCCTGCAGAGAACACAGGTGACTTGCTCTCCTGGGAGTCAGACCAGGTAGAGAAAGGATCTGAAATACCAAGCTGACTCAGGCAAGTAAATAAACCTTCACAGGAAGTTGACAAAAAGGAACTTCCCTGGTGGTCCAGCGATTGAGAATCCACCTTCCAGTGCAGGGGACATGGGTTTGATCCCTGACCCTACATGTTGCTGGGCAACTAAGCTCGCACCCCACAACTAGACAGTCCCATGTGCTCCAACTACTGAGCCCATGTCCCCCCCTGAGTACCCCAATAGATAAAGTCTGTGTGCTGCAACAAAGACTCAGCATAGCCTAAATAAACAAAGAAATATTTAAAAGCGGACAAAAAGACATACCTCTTGGACATCAACACTAGCGATTGGCAAGCCATGTTTGGATTTAAAATTTCATCAGAAAGTTTTGTTTTTAAAAAAAGCTTCCAAAATGTTCTCTATCCAGTACAGTTAATTGTTAATTTATCTGCAGAGAGTTTTAATCTCACTGCCCCACGATCACTTTTTCAACGAAAAAGACATCTCCCTGATCCCAAGTGGGAAGTGTGGGCCAGACTGCAGGCCCACAAAAGACAGCAGTCAGACTCATCATCTGTCTTCTGATGGGCAGAGAACTGGTTCAAAACGGGGCTCTGTGTACTCACTGGCCAGATCACTGACGCAGATCTGCTGACCTCTTTGAACCTCAGTTTAATACTTGGTAAAAAGTTCAGAATTCACACCCGGGTGTCTCATGGGGACTCGATACGCAAGCTGGAAAGGCCTCCTCGCATCCCCACTCACCGTTGATCAGGTAGGGATGGTTGCAGCACTTCCTCAGCTCCATCATGGTGTTGATGAGGTTGGGCATGTTGTGCTGGTTGGCCCCCTTGGTCAGGAAGGAAAAGTTCTTCTCCAGGATGGCACGGTAGTACTTTTTCTGGATATTGGTCAGCTCTACTTCGATGATTGTCTCTTGCTTGGGAGCGAGGTTCTTTTCCACGTCATCTTTCAGCCGCCGAAGCATCATCGGTTTGAGGATAGACTGCAGTTTCTTCACCTGGCCAGGGAAACGAGACCTGTTTACCTGCCCGGATCCCCATTCAGTAATGGTTACTGGGGTGATTCCAACCTTGGCTACAGTCTCTTGAGCATCTAATCACAGAACTGCGGCCGCTGACTAAATGTAAGGTCAAGCCTGATGCCTGAACAGGAGGAGCTTACAGGAGGACTGAAAGGAAAAAAGGGATCTGGTTTTGATTCACAAGCAATTACTGAGAACTCATGTGGGAATCTTATAAGATATAAAGGGAGAAAGATACAAAAGACAGGACCTCTTCTCCAGGATGGAGAAAACAAACCTCTCTCTCTGACATGCACTTGTATGGAGCAACTGCCTGAGGAATATTTTCAGCCATGTTAGGAGGCACAAGTGATATATTACAAAGGGAAGATGTATATGCTGAAAGAAGAGAGTAAGAAGCAGAGGGAATCTGGGGGTGGGCCAAATGGATGAAGGTGGTCAAAAGGTACACACTGTCAGTTATAAAATGAGTAAGTCCTGGGGATGTAACAGACAGCAAAGTGACTACCGTTAGTAATACCATATTGTATATTTGAAAGTTGCTCAGAGTAAATCTTAAGACTTCTCGTCACTAGAATAAAATTTACATATGTATGGGGAGGCAACTAGATTTATTGCTGTGATAACTTTACTATATACTACTATATCACTTTACTATACTACGTATATTGAATTGTTACAAAACACATCCGAAACTAATATAGTGTTGTATGTCATTTATATCTCAATTAAAAAAAAAAGCAGAGGCAATCTGGAAGTGGATTCCTCTCATATCTAAATAATAGCAGCCAACAAGTTTGGGGGTAGTGACATACACAGGGAATGCGGTAAGGTGACACCTCCCACTCCATCAGGCAAGCTGTCATCTCAGGGGCACTTTGAGCCTGACAAGTCTTCTTTGCTATGATTTGTGTGTTCTTGTCCTAACAGACCAGGCCTAGACAGCAGATCTCTATGCACTTCACTGCACTGGCAAGATAACTTGCTCACTCTCCCAAGAAGAGGGCAGAGACGGGATTCAAGTCAAGGTACCTGAGTTCACCCTGAGCTAAAACCTGAGACCAGCAAGATTAATGCTGGTGGGAAAGTAAGAGGTAAGTGCAAAAGATCAAGTTATAAAGAGCTGTTCAAAAATTTCAAAAAGGTAGATTCTGCACAAATAAGCTGTGGGTTGTGCCAATGCTTCCTGCTGAAATAAAGTGATTTCTAGAGAGTTTGACTTAAAGGAGTTACTGGAGCAGGTTTTAAACAACAAGGAATAGGCTTTACTTTGTAACCAGATGCTTTCTAAAACTTCTATTTACTGGGATTCAAAACATACAGACATTTGGGGCCATTTTTGTGGCTTTTCCCTAACAAACCCCAATCTTCAATCTAATCCATTTAATGAACGCTTTATTTTAGCAACCACGGAACTTAGGTATGTAATCCCCCACAGGGATAAGGAATTACTACGTAAGAACCCAAAGGGGAAAGACACAGCTAGGGACTTGTTAAAAGACAGGGACAAATGCCAAGTCTGCCACACGCTGGGTTCAGCGTTCGCCCTTCACTTGGTTCGTACCTTGAATCATTTAGAGTATACTATATGCCAGACACTGTGCTGGTTAATACAACAAACACAACTTGGGAGGAGATGTGGGCCTTGTCCTCAAGGAGGTCATTGTCTAGGAAGAAGAGAAAACGCATACCACAAAGTAAGTGCAATGGGAGAAGAGGAAGCACTTCTAATGGTCCAAAAACAGAGAGAGGGCTGGAGTTGGCTTTGCAAAGATCAATAGATACTGCAAACGTCGAGAAGGGGAATGAAGTTTGATTACTCACTGCTCTCAAAGTCTGACTCGTCGCTGAAGTAGAAACAGACTGGAACCACAGCGTGTACTCTCGACATCTGTTAGTGAAATTCCCAAACTTTCTTCATTCCCAAATTATCTGCCCCAACCCACTCTCACGCCACTGCTAGATTAATTTAGCAGAACTAATTGCGTCATTGCCGCGATCAAAGCCTTGTGTTGCTTCTCTAATGCCCACCAAATCCTTCAACCTGTCTTTCAAGATGTTCCCACAATACAGTGCTAAACTCCTCTGCTTCATACTCCCCAGTTCATCCCCAGCTCAGCCAGATGATCCCCTACCACTGAATAAATTCCATGGCTACTGCTGATTGCTTTTTTCCCCCCATGCAAAGTAGTCATTATCACCTCTCTCTCTGCCTAATGAAAACTTACCCACCCTTTAAAGTTTATTCTCCAACTGTACTCTCTCCATGCAGTTGTTCCAAAGTCCTAACAGAAGTGACTTTTCTTGCCTTTAAAGTCCTCAGCTCTGTTCATTGTTCCTCTGGTGACCCTTACACCTGTCTGCTTTATTTCTGTAATGTCCAGTGGAGATTCCTACACACCGTAGATAGATATTTATTAATGTTGGTTTGTTTCTAAACAGCTTTGAGTCCAATAAGCTAGTCTCAGGACCACATCTTTGAAAACAGGAAATTGAGTTGATCTGGACAAAACTGGACTGACCAACTACTCTAGTGTACACCTGCCTTCTGTTCCTCACTATCTGTGTTATTTGGTGGTACTAAGAAAATGAGCCTGGAAACATGCTGCAGGTGGTGGAGGAGGAAGGGCGAAGGATGAAGGAAGCAGAGGAGGAGGGAAGCATGGCCCTGAGGGCAGACGATGAAGAAAATCATCGTGAAGTTATTTATACATGAGATTAGTGAAAGCAAGAGGCTGGAGATTAGGTATTTTGGATGCTGATTCATTTATTGTTTGGATAGAAACTGCTAATGATCAGTTGATCCTCCTCCACATAAATTAAATAAAAGGAGGTGATGCTCATTTTACCAGGGGTGTGAGAACTGGCTAACTCCTGTCACCATGGTGACTTTGCTTTTTCCTTGATGGTGAAGGTAGCGATCACCTTGACTCCTCCAATCCTTCAGGCCCCTATTTACCTGCTCCTCTGTCTTCAGATCTCCAAACTCTTCCAAGAAAGCAGTCTCCGAAGGGAACTGTGATGGCTCCAGGAAGTTGAGCAGACTGAAGAGCTCCTCCACCGAGTTCTGCAAGGGCGTCCCCGTGAGCAGCACCTTATGCTCCTGCACAGATTCACAGCACGGGGAACAGGTCTGAGCCACCAAGACAGCAGGTTTGGGTGGGAAAGTGACACCAGGGCCTCTTGGGCTCAATTTGGGGGCAATTTTGTTTTTGCTTTTATGACAACATCGAGTGATAACACCAACAAACAGATCAACCTTCCTTTCACATCCCTGAGTCCAGCAGCAATTCCATGTTAGTTAAAGCACCCATTCACTCATTCACATTCTGGAGGGCCTGCTAGCCAGAGACTGGGCACTGTGCCAAGGCAGTAATGTTCAAGGCTATCATCTTTGGTACCAGATCATTCAGGGACCTGGAAACAAGCCAAAATAACTTACATTTCCAGGTTACAAATGCCATGGTACTTAAGATGCCCCTGGGTCCCCCTGGGAGTCAACCTGTGGCAAAGGTCAAATTGCTGACCCAGTTTATAACAACAACAACAAAAATTTGATTCCTGCACCATCGGAGCTACAAAGGGCAAGAAGAAAATCTAGGGTAAACAGACGGTGCACAAGCAAGCTGCGTACAGATGGCTAAAGAACGCTTCCTCCACCGTGAACAGGAAGGGACTGTTTACAGCAAGAGCTCGCCAACTCTCACCAGGGCCATGAGCTTCAGGCCCTCCAGAAGCTTGCAGTTCCTGTTCTTCAGCCTGTGGGCTTCATCGATGACCACACAGCTCCAGTGAATCTTCTTCAGCTCCGGGCAGTCCGCCAGGATCATCTCAAATGTTGTGATGACGACGTGGAACTTGAAGACGCCTGACAGGGGGTTTCCCTGAGGATGACACAAGCAAAGGCAGAGCTTTACACATGGCTGGAGAGCGCAGCTGCTGGGTTACAAGCTGGACTGGAGAAGGTGGCAAGATAGACAGTCAGACCTAGGTGAGAGGCCAGTAAGCACAATCTTCCTCTTTGAGAAGAGAAAGAATAGGAGAATCAAACCAGCTGTTCTGACAAGAGAGAGAGCCCGTTAATTCAAAGAAACAAAAATCAAGACAGCATGTACCCCCACAAAAGTGAGATGATAGAGTATGGAAGGCCAAGCAAGGAAGCTTTTTGTTCATTACTTGCCATGATAAGGAAAGCTGATGGGTGTTGATCCACATGTTCCTAGCCAGCAGGTGGTCTAAACCACACAGAGCTTGAATGCCCAAAGAAAACCCTCTTTGCTAGTTTTCAGGTAGAATTAATTTCACCTTGTAACTTGGGTTCTAGAACAGATTTAACATCATGATCCTAATTCACCTGGGACAAGTGCTACCAGGCAGGACATACTTTTGTCTTTCCGTTTGTCTTACTGCTACCATCACATTTAAAAAGCAGAGCTGCGTCACATTAGAACACATCTTGAATTTCTCCTGGGTGTCTCCTGCTGCCTGTGAAAACTATGGGATGAGCCCTGCCTCTCCTGTGACTGCATTCATTTAATTTTTACCTTCTTTATGAAAACCAATGCTCAGGACAAGCCTATAAGGATACTGAGCAAAGTGCTTATACTTAACAAAATCTGTTTGCAAAATCCTGCTGTGCTTTAAACTATTTGTTTTCTCTTTATCCTTCAACCTCAAATCTGTTAACCTCCTTTCTCTCCAAACTCCCTGGCTGAGGATCCTTCCTTTGTTTACAAATCCCCCTGCTCACTTTCTTCACTGAGCACATCACAATTCAGATAAAATTTTCTGCATGTAAAAGCAACTTCGTAAGCCAACCAAGAAGCCAAGCTTTCGCTGTCCTAAAAAGAGCCTCTGGTGTATGTCAGAATGGAAAGTGTGCCCTTCAGTTCTGTGTTTTATCACAGATGAAGTTACCAGGGAGGAGTGAGACGTCTGCCTCAATAAGTACGTGACTACAGAGTAAGCCAACAGTAATTCCACGCAGGGCATTGGACTCTGGAGGACAAGGGGTAGAGAGAGGCTGCTGTGAGCACGATGGCAAGCTGCCCCTGGACCTCTACGATGAGCGGAGGGCCCACCTGCGCGTCTCTGTATACCATCTCGTACTGCTGGATCATCTGCCTGCTGATCTGGCTGCCGTGGTACACGATGGCGTTCATCTCTGTCCACGTTCGGAACTCCCGCTCCCAGTTGGTGATGGTGGAGAGTGGGGCAATGATGAGGAAAGGGCCGTGGATGCCCCTGAGGAATATTTCTGAAAGGAACGTGATGGACTGGATGGTTTTCCCCAGGCCCATCTCATCGGCCAAAATGCAGTTTTTCCTGCAGAGTAAGAAACAGACCATTCATCGTCAACGTCGGAAAGAGGCGGAGGTTGGTTACAATGAAAAAGATACTACAGAAGCGTACCTTGACCTGTAAGGTCATCGGTGGAGGTTTTATTAGCATTTTCCAGAGATGCAACTGAGGCAAGTTTCCATTATCGTTATTTACACCCTGCCTACTTCCAGAAGGGAACTATTGCAACTTGTGAGAAAATACATGAGATGCATCCATTCAAATGGAAACTAAAGATATTAAAAATTAAAATAATCGTGCGGCAAGGAGAAAATTATAAAATGCCTCAAATCTACGCCAGTTCTCTACCTGACAAATTTCATGGAAGCTAAGGCAAAAACAGAAACACAAGTTACACAATTCTCATTGTCTATCACCTGTGTTATCAAAGGACAGACTTTCAACCCCTACCCTAACTTCTGTGTCAGAGTGAAAACACTGGTCTCTTGCGGTGACCCAGAATCATGGACTGCACACAGCGGTCATCACTGAAGGTGTGGCCCCTGTTCAGTCTCGCTCATCACTGCACAGGTGGGCAACCCCAGACCTGCTGTGTTTCAGTGAGCTATGCCCTGAGTCCCACTGTGAGTGACAGAGACAAGGTTGGAACACAGGTCTCCAGAGTGCCAGCTTGGTATGTGTTCCACTCCATGTGGTCTTTAAAATCAATGCTAGATTGTTAATAAGAATGTTAACAATTCTTATTAACCCTAGAATGTTAATAAGATCTTAACCCATCTTTCTCAGATGTCATCTGCTTCACCTAGATTCTCACAGGGACTGAAGCTCAGGGTTGAAAACAACAAGTCGAGGCCATCCATGGCTCACAAACAGATGGTGGAGTTGGGACTAGAATGCAGATTCATTCTCCTTTAGAGCCAATCTGTGTTGAAGACTTGGGAGATAAAAACACAGTTTAAAGGATCTTTGGGGTTTTGTTTCATTTAGGTTGAGTCCAACCTTCTAGTTAGACTGACAAAGGAAATAAAAGAACAATGTTGATGACATCTAAAGATCATTACTCTCTGGTCAGAGAAACCAAACCAAACCAAATCTGACACGAAAAACAGAAGTCCTGGTACGTCTGATGTACAGAGATCACCCAGTAAACTGACAGCTCCATTGCACTCCTCCACCACTCTGCTATTGCCCCTCTGTGCTGGCTAAGCCCAGCGTCTCTCTCCTGGCACAAACGTTTGGTAGGAAATCAGCCCTGAAGACAGGACCGGTTCTGGTTCCACACCTGTTATACCAGTTAAAAAGAAGCCAGTTCATCCCCTCCAGCTGGTACTCCCGGAGCTGGTTACTGTTCTTATACTCTCGCGACTTCTCAAGTTTCTGCCAGGAGTCTGAAGCGGGTCGCTCCTAGGGGAGGGAGGGCAGAGAACACAGGACACAGAGCGATGTCTCAGCAGCACGGTGTGGAGAGGGATGCGGCGGGGGGGATGGGGAAGGTGGCGAACCTCACAATGCCATCCTAGAGCTACCTGCAAACTGCAGCTGCTATCTTCTGACGAGCAGGCCCTGTATTTTCTAGATTTCAGCAGATTACACTAAGAACACCTCTACAAGATTTGCAAGCAATTAATGAAGAAGAGAAACAGATTCACCTAAAATCTTGGTTAAGTGTTATATTGCTTTACTGAGACTCTTAGAAATCACTCCCACTTACATTTTAATTTCCCTACAAGCCAGCACCAAGGTTTTTAGTTTTCTATAGATAGAATTTTTTGTTATTTGTCCCTGTGGTATTAGCTCAGGAAAGTACGGTGGGTCAAATATTTTGTTGATGAGTTTCTAAAGCTAAAAAGCTTATATAATCGAAATTATAAATTCCTTATATTCACCATAAATGTAAGAGCAATCTTACTGCTTTACTTTTCAATATGAAACACCAATTTCTAAATGTAGCTGATCTCTGTTTATATGAAATGCCATTTTTATCATATATTAAGTTCTAATATATCCAGGGAGCTATATCCAGAGTCTTCATTCTGTTCCACTAAACTGTCTCATGCTGCAGTAAAATCACACTTTTGAATTACTACAGCTCTACATCTGATGGGGAATTATTTTTCAAAAATGTCTTGGCTATTTTTCAATTTAGGATTCTGTGCAACTGTAGAATCAATGTCAAATTCCCTTAAGTTTCTATTGGAATTTCTAATCCGGGGAAGTTTAAAATTTTTAAGTATTAAGTCTGCCCATCTAAAAACTTTGTTTATTTAGGTTTTAATTATTTGGACATAGATTTGATTATTTTGATTCTAGACAAATTGAGCCCCTAGACTGACACTTTTAAGATCTCAAAAAGAAAAAAAAAAAATCTTAGCTATGCCTGTAATTACATAGAGAATTTTGAGACTGCAGCTTTTCTAACAGGAGTTTTAGTTTGGGAGTTTTACTTTGGGGTATTACAGAAAGTTTACTCCCAAAATATGTTATTATCTAAAACTAAGCCATTTGCATGTGAGATTTAATAAAATATCCCCAATCATATTGTATCATTGATATACGGAGGTAAATATAATGGTTCAATCTGTCCAGACTACTGAAAGTGTGGAAACTTTCAGAAACTTACATACCACAACTTAACCTACAAAATTACGATAGCTGTACTTAGGCTAAGCTCCTTGAAATACAACTCTGTTGAATATTACTATCAGCACATAGGTACAAGGTGCTTTTAGAAATGCTGCTGCTGTTGCTACTAAGTTGCTTCAGTCGTGTCCGACTCTGTGCGACCCCATAGATGGCAGCCTACCAGGCTCCCCTGTCCCTAGGATTCTCCAGGCAAAAACACTGGAGTGGCTTGCCATTTCCTTCTCCAATGCATGAAAGTGAAAAGTGAAAGTGAAGTCACTCAGTCGTGTTCGACTCTTAGCGACCCCATGGACTGCAGCCTACCAGGCTCCTCCGCCCATGGGATTTTCCAGGCAAGAGTACTGGAGTGGGGTGCCATTGTCTTCTCCGTTTAGAAATGTAAGGGAAAATAATTTATTATGTCAAAAAAAATTTTTAAGAGAAAGCTTTTAATCCAAGATATTCTCTTATAAACTCTCTTGCTCTATTCCCTTAATTACATTCTTATCCCCTAGGAATCATTCAGCCTGGCTTCCTGAAGTTCATGTAGCTCATTTTAATGGCACTCTACCTGACACTATGGGGAGACTTTCTGGAATGTTCCTCATCTCTAGAGACCGAAGGGGCTCACTTTTAGCATCACAGGTACTGTAGAATAGACTTTCACTGCAGGTTTCTACTTTGCTGACCTGGTAGCACTCCAGATACAGAGGCATCACACACTAATCCAGTCCCTCCTCTGGGTCTTTCCGCTTTCTCCAGATTTTAGTTTTACATCACCTACTGCCCAGAAACTTCAGCGATCTAAGGATGAGACTTGAAATCAGCTAGAAGTTTCTGATGCCTAGTCTGGCTGGCTCCTCAGTGGTATCACAGACGACAGGCAAGCACCTACCCCGGGGCTCCAAAAGCTTCAGAGGCTATTATTAAATTCAAAAGAGAATTGATATTTGGAGTCTCCAAGGTGGGTCTTGACTATTAAATGACTGCTACTCTCTTTGCAAAGTCGTTACTGACACTCATGTCTCACTCTCCCAAAAACAGGCAACCAATTTTTAACCAAAAAGCTTTTAGGGATAGGATGTCCTAGTCATTAAGACAAGTGGTATAAAAACAGCAATGAGGAACTGGATAACAGTTTTTCATATAAAAATGTGGTTTTGGTGGGGCGGGGGCAACATTTCCTGGTGGCCTAGTAGTTAGGACTCTGCACCCCCACTGCAGGGAGCACAGACTTGATCCCTGGTCAGGGAACTAAGACCTTGCACACCATACAGTGTGCCCACCCGCCCCCCTCCCCCGTAAAAAAAAAAAGTGACTTAGAAAAAAACAAACTGATCATTCCAGTCTTTAGCCATCTTTAACATCTCTGATTCTCTTCCCAAGTTAGTTACACCTTAACTGAGCTCTATCCCAAGTCTGCCTCTTTTAATTACTAGGTACCCCGTGACATTTCTGCAGCTTGGTGGTAATAAGCCAGAATAAGAAAAACTAACCAATTCAACACATATGGAAAACTTATGTTTTCTCTGCCAAGTCCTAGGGATCTTTTGATAAAGGAGAGTTTGTCCCTTTAAGAGTAGTCTGAGTAAAAACAAAGGATAAAACCAAAGAAAAGAGATCACCGATGAAGAGATAAGAAACAGGAAACAAAAAAAGATACCAACAACTTATGGAGCTTCTTTCCAAAGCCAGGCAGTTCTTACACCTTCTATCTTACTGACTCCACGTGACAGCCCTATACCAAGAAAACAAAGCTCATAACCAAGCTTCTTAAATGTCACATCCATCAAACTACAGCCCAGACCTAAAGCTGACCCAGTGCTAGCAAAGTGTGATGTGGGCAGAAACACACTCTGAACCCCAGTTCCAATGGGCACAACCCACAGTAAGATGCCAAGAAACCACTCGGGAGAACCGCCTGGGGGACACCCCGGATCGCTGCATTACAAGAGACACCAGATAGTGATGTGGGTACGTTACCACGTGCTTGATTTCGGGGAGCACTTGCAGAGATTCGAATTCTTTTACTTTGGCAGGATCCACGTCCTCCTCCAGTTCCCACGTGCTCTCTTCGTAAGGCAGTGAGCACCACTTCACCAGGTAATGCGTCACCTCCTGGAGGCAAACGGGAGAGGCGCTTATGTTCTTTCTACTACGTCAGCGCAATCGATCCTGTACTGAGGACCTAGGAAACCCTCCCTATGACACAGCACACAAAGGCCATTAAAACAGAGGGCACGTGTTGACAAAACAGGAGACAAGCAAGGAAGACACTTTGGAAGAGTTAAAACAGAAACACCCACCTCTCCGGTTTCTGCATCCTTGGTGTGGGCCACCTCTAAGATGCGATCGACCTCCACATAGTCTGGGTTGAATAAGTCTTCGTCAGGCTAAGGCAAACAGGAAAGAAGAGCTAAGAAGTGACTCCCTTCCTGCCAACCCAGCACCCAGTGTTTTATCTTTAAGTGATCCCCCCAACCCTGGGCTCTATCGGGGAATGCAGCATGAAAAGGTCTGCTTGAGTTTACTTAGGTCCCATTTATTTTTATTTCCATGACTCTAGGAAGTGGGTCAAAGAGGATCTAGGTGCAATTTATGTCAAAGACTGTTCTAAGTTGTCCTCTAAGAGTTTTGTAGTTTCTGGCCTTACACTGAGGTCTTTAATCCATTTTGAATTCATTTTTGAGTATGATATTAGAAAGTAATCTAACTTCATTCTTTTATATAAAAGAATGCCCAGTTTCCCAAGCACTACTTATTGAAGAGGCTGTCTTAGAACACTGTAAAGCAATTACATTCCAATAAATTTAAAAGACAACAAAAAAAAGGAGGTTTGCTTAAATAAGTCAACTCACCAACTTTTCTTACTGTCCCCAAATCCTGCCCTTCAGAACTACATTTAAAGGCACAACCACACCTTCCAGGTTGCACCACAGGTAAGGATTTCCTACTGGTCATTTCAATGCATGCATGCTAAGTCACTCAGTCGTGTCCTACTCTTTGGACTATAGCCTGCCAGGTTCCTCTGTCCATGGAATTCTCCAGGCAAGAACACTGGACTGGGTTGTCGTGCCCTCCTCCAGGGTTATTAAGTACCGAGCAAAAATCAGCACAAAGAGGATTTCGAGAGATAACCCACGGAAATCCAGAATGTTAGTTTCTTTTTCTTCTTCACACCAATAACAGTTAATAACTGGATGGATGCATGAGGGGAGCTTCTGGGGATACTGATAATGTTCTATTCCTTGATCTAGGTGGTGGTTACATAGGAGTGTTTATTTTGTAAAAGTTCATTGAGCTGTACTCTTAGGACTTATTTACAGTTAAATAGACCACGCTTCCCGCACCGCCCCCTCTCCAAAGTGTACCTATAAGAACAGTAATAAGCAAGATTTAGAAATAGTCAATGTGTGTCCAGTGCTTTCATCTAAGCCTCTAAACTACTTCATGAGTAGTAAGTGCTGAAAATACTTTCGAGATGAGAGAACTGACTCAGAGAGGTTGAGTATGTCCTGTGGCCAGGGTCGCAAAGCCACATGGACTGGAGGAACGCTTATCCAGGTCTTTCTTGCCCAGAAGCCCTCCTCCAAACTGTAGGGGTGTTCTCACTGCCCCTTAAGCTGGAAGGCACTTTAGGAGCTATATAGTTTCACCTTCCAATCTACACAGGAACACTTCTTACAGCAACCCTGGCAAATCCACCCTTGGATTCAATTACTCCTATGTTCAGGAATTTATTGCCCTCTGAGACCTGACCCATTGCCAAGACAGCTTTACCTCTGCCTGTTCAGTAGTAGCATCACAATCTTTATCATTATCATTATCAAATTACTGCCTAATTTTCCTCCTGGAACTGTGACTCACTGGAGTGAACTGCTTCCTCTACAGAAGCAGCAGCCAAGTGACTCTCTCCTCTTGGTCTGAATACCTCCCAACCCCAGGTGTTCAACGTTCTTCAGATGCCATGTTTCCAGATCCCTCGGTGATGCAGAGAGCTAACGTTTGTGGAGCAGTGACCGTGGGCCGGGCGCCATGCTAAGCACTTTCATCAACACTGTGTCATTTAATCCTCCCAGGTATCGTGAGGTTTAGGAGGATTTCTGATTTATGAAAACAAAGGATGCTGAGTCCAGAGGAGCTATTCAGTTGGCCCAAGGACGTTCAGCAGTGAGTGGACACCGGTGGGTGTGGGTGTTGGGGGGGGCGCCAGCACTGGGCATCCACTGCCCACCTTTGCTCTCGATCACTCGGACATGCTTCTGCCCACTGTTAACAGTTCTCCTCCAGCTGCCCTCAGGCTTTACAAAGTCTCTCACTGAATCCTGGTACCCACATCAGAACAATACTCAGGAAAGAATACAGCATGGCAAGCAGGATGCCATCTAGGATTACTGGCAACTTTTAAGCCCCACCCTACTCTTGCTGATGTTGTTCAGTCGCTCAGTCACATCCGACTCTTTTGTGACCCCATGGACGGTAGCCCACCAGGCTTCTCTGTCCATGGGATTTCCCAAGCAAGAATACTGGAGTGGGTTGCCATTTCCTTCTCCAGGGGATCCTCCCAACCCAGGGACCGAACCTGCGGTCTCCTGCATTGGCAGGCGGACTGTTTACCACTGAGCCACCAGCTCTTGGTTCACAGTGAATTTTGTCCCTTGAGCTGCGATCCAGCCATCTTCCCCACTCCAAAGTTGTACAGATCTTCACAATACCAATGGAAGCCATTACACTGACTTATTGCCATTTGCAGGATTTACGTCATCCTTGCCTGTCCCGGTGAACCTGAGCTTGGACTCCGTTCCTCGTTCTCCCAGTGCTGGGTCTGGTGCTGAGGAGTCAGGGGCTAACAGGCCTCCGGCGCCGTGGGGTGTGGGAAACACTCAGCCTTCTAGCCTGACTCTCCTTCACACGTGCCCCTGGCTACCTCATGAAGCAACTGGAAGTAATGTGTATGAAGAAGCTCTATTCAGAACTAGGTTATTATTTACAAGAATATCATTTATGCAAGTTATGAGTAAAACTGTCGACCAGGTCAAGAGTGAAGACAGCATTACAGCAACTACTTCCCAATTTTCCTTCCTCTCATAGTGGCCTCCAATCTCCTCCCATAACTGTCAGTTCTCACCAGGATCTCACCAGGGACTCCCACTATGGTATTTCTACACACCCTAACAGTTTTCTCTCTCAATACCCAACCAAGGGAAGAAAAAAAAGAAAAATCACTCTCTTGGGCATAAATCAGAAACAAGACTCATGGGGCTTCGTAGACTGCATTGAGGAGTCTGGATTCTGTTCCAGGGAGACAGGAAGTGCTACAGGGTCTAAGCAGGCAACCCTCCTCACCGGCCTGGGCACAGCCAAGTGGTGACTGAGCACGGAGCCTGCGCCTGGTGTCCTGGAGAGAAACACAAGGAAGGCGAGGCCCCGTCTGCCGCACAGGGCTCAGAATGGCAGACCCAGACCTGTAAACAAGTCGCTATGCTGCAAATCCTCGCTAAAATAGACGTGTGAGTGCGATGTTCTGGGAACCCAGGGAGAGCATCCAACAGGGCCTCAGGACGGCTTTTCCAATTCCAGCCCTTCCTTTCCCTGATGCTCTATCAGAGGAATGATGCCATAAAAAAGAGTTCTCACAGGCTTTACAACGAGCCGGAGAGGCCTGGGGCCAAACGTTGAGGCTAAAGAGAAAGGACTCCATATTGGGACAAAAAGAACACTTACTGACACCGTCCTAAAATAGGTTTTTGGCATTTGCGGGAAAAGGAGCACCATGTGAACAATGAACTGGTAAGTTATGTGTGGCAGTTTGCTATGATTTGATGGCATCTGAGTGCACTCTTAAGGTTGCTTATTTGTGACTACATTTTAAAAATAATTTATATTGTTTTTTCTTTTAAGTTGTCTGTATAAAATTGAAAAATTACACGTTACAGAAAATAGAAATCACCATGATCCTACTGAATAGAGAAAATTAGGTCAGTGATTTCACATAAACTCAGACATTTTCTATGCATTATTATGGTGATTCTTTTCCCCTGCACACCCACCTCCCACTCTCACCCCCAATGCTGGAAAAGATTGAAGGCAGGAGGAGAAGGGGATGACAGAGGATGAGATGGTTGGATGGCATCACTGATGCAATGGACATGAATTTGAGCAAGCTCCAAGAGATGGTGAAGGACAGAGAGGCCTGGTGTGCTACAGTCCATGGGTTCCCAAAGAGTTGGACACAACTAAGCGACTGAAGAACAACCAGCCCCAAAACAGAACTCTCATATGCTGTAGGAGCCTAATGTTTTCAATTAACAATAATTTACAACATTAATCCCCTTCCTATTGACATTAATAATCGTCCTCCAGTATCACTTTTACTAGCTGCGCAGTACTACACTCTGTGAAAGGTATCATAATTTAATAGTATTTATTACCTAACGTTATGCTTATTTTCAATTTTTCACCAACATAAACTGTTTATCATAGCTAAGTCTTTGCTCTAAGATCTGATAGTTTCCTTAGAAATAAATGATGGAATTAGAACTGCTGGGACAAGGGCTATGCAAATATTGAGGCATTTGACATCTGTTGTCAACCTGCTCTCCTGAGAGGGCATCCTAGGTTATGCTCCCAAGCCGTGATGACAAGAGGGTCTCTTCCATACACCTTCACCAGCAATGGATGATACTTATTTCTAAAACCTTCCAGTATTTGCTAAGTGAAAACTAGAAGATTCTCATCTTAATTTGCATTTCTTTGGCTGCTAATGAAATGGATTACTTTTTTTGTATGATTAGTAAATAATTTTCCCCCCTTCCCTGAATTCCCCAATAATCTGTCCATTTTTTTCCATTTAGGATTTTGTATTTTTCTTAATTTTTATTGGAATATAGTTGCTTTACAATTTTTAGTTTCTACTGTACAGCAAAGTGAACCAGCTACAAATATACATAAATCCCCTCTTTTTTTGGATTTCCTTCTCAGCTAGGTCACCACAGGGCACTGAGGAGAGTTCCCTGTGCGATACCATAGGATCTCAATAGTTACCCATTTATATACAGTAGTGTAAGTATGTCAGTCTCAATCTCCCAATCCATCCCACTTCCCTGTATCCATACATCTGTTTTTTATGTCTATGTCTCTATGTATTTTCCTTTTTGAATTATAAGAGCATTTTTTATCATTACAGCTTTTTGTCATATGTATATGAATGTATATCATGTCTGTGTCTATGCAAATATAAGTAAGGTTTCCATACTGGATAAGAATGCATGTCTTCTATGTAGATGCATCCGACTCTTCATGACCCTATGGACTGTAGCCTGCCAGGCTCCTCTGTCCATGGAATTCTCCAGCAAAGAGTACTGGAGTGGGTTGCCATGCCTTCCTGCAGGGGACCTTCCCAACCTAGGGAGTGAACCCCCATCTCTAATGGCTCCTGCACTGGCAGGGAAGTTCTTTACTACTATAGTGCCACCTGGGAAGTCCAAAGTGAAAGTGTTAGTCGCATCTGACTCTTTGTGACCCCATGGACTACTGGAGCACATCAGGCTTCTTTGTCTATGGGATTTCCCAGGGGAAGAGTACTAGAGTGTGTTGCCAGTTCCTTCTCCAGGGGATCTTCCTGACCCAGGGATCAAACCCAGGTCTCCTGCATTGCAGGCAGATTCTTTACTGTCTGAACCACCATGGAAGCCCAGTTGTATGTAGGTATGCATGTACACAATTAGGAAATACATATATGTACCTATGTACTTACTTTAAGATTTGTGGTTATTTTCCAATTTATAGACAGTAAAGATGCTCTGATATCCAAATCCATCAATCCTTCCTCTTACTACACTTAGAAATTCCCAAGTTGATATATTTATTTACTTATTTTCTAACATTTTGGCTTGGTTTCTATTTTACACCCAAACATTAATTCTTGGAATTACCCTTTTGGGGAAGCGGAGGAAGGACATGAAAAAACTGTGCACACATTCCTTTTGCCATAGAATGTAACCACAATGCAGATTCTTAGGAGTTATCATTTGTAAAGTTTGAGCCTTATTTCATTTTGACTTAAATCTGGACAACTTGTATCTCAAATCAGGGCACGCCTAAGCAATAGATCTGCATGGGACTTCAACTTAAAGAAACTTAAACCTGGGATCTAATACTGCAGGAAAAGCAGTGATGAAATTAATAAGTAATGCTTCACCTCAGTAAAAATGTGCTTCATCTGGGCTTGCTTATTCCTAAATCGCTTGATCTTCTGTGCGATGCGAGGGTCCTTTTCGAGTTCTTCCATTGTGGCCCATTTACAGTGTAAGTAGGAACTATCCAAAGACACACAGATTGTGAGAACCGGCAAATAATCAGACTTTAAAGTTTCAGTAACGAGGGTGACCATCTACCATGGCAGCAGCGGAGTGGCTTGCTGTGGAACTGCTGGAGACTGAAGGGGCCATGCCCTTCAGGACAAAAACTGAACACAGGACCAGGCAGCAGTTCCAAGCAACGGGTCACTCTGTGGCTTCCAGAGAAACTGGCTCCCAGTTAGAGGCAGGACAGGTATAGGGAGGCTAGCACTCATGCACATTAGTGGAAGTGGGCACATAGCAAAGAAAAAAGGGAAAATGCAAGAGAGCAGAAAAGTATAGGCTATAGGACTGTGAGTCTCCACATTGTGTGCAAACAGGAACTGCACAGGGAGCTCTGAAAACACGTCAACCCTTGGGAACTATACCCAGAGAAGTCAGCTGGCCTTGAGGGCAGCAAGGGCTTCAGTAGTTTTAAAAATTTCTCCAGGTGACTCTGAACAAAGTTGAGCACTGCCCTCTAAGGTGAACTTGAGCCAATTAAGGTCTGTGAGTCACACCTTAGGGGCCATTCTTGGAAAATATAGAAGATAATGATGGGATGAAGGAAAGACGTTTTATTCATATAAAATCCAAATAAAGGAATACATTAAACAGACGTACAAATTTCTATACTTGACGTAGAACAGCTCCAGGTCGAATGGGGGTTCTCCCGGGTGGACCTGTAACCCAAAGCAAGCCGTTATCAGCCTAGACCCCTGTGGACCACTCTTAAGTACCAAACAAAAAAGGTAAATCAAGCGCTCCTTCTTGGTTTAGAATATCTCTCGAGGACATTTGCATTTTACCAGGTCGGGTTTTTTTGGCAGCTCTGGAGCAGACTTTCTAAAGGTTGAACACACAGCTAAGCTACAACGTAAAAAAAACAAAAAACCTCCTGGTGTCACTCGGAGACCTCAGCTAGGAGGGCACTCAGCTGAGAAACCCCAACTGGCCCAGGGCTCTGAGAGCTGCTTCGAAAGCGAGAACATGCATTTTCAGCGTCCCTGCCAACCCGGGCTACCCTCCCCCCACCCCCTGCTTGTTCCCCACACACTCCAGAGGGGTTCACTCTCAAAGCAAGAAGTCTTTCATAAATCCTCCAGGTAACAAAGAAACCATGCTCTCCTCAACTCTATTTTCTTATGCTCTTTCACACCAGGGATTTTCTCTAGAAGTTCCCTATGACAGCCCTGAAGACATCGAAAAGAAAAGTTGTTTGCACTGGGAGTCTTTCCCCATCTCTTCTTCGTGGCTCCTTGATGACTTTCAGTGAGTTGTGGCAACTAAGAGGTCAATACCTACTGCTAGGATCACAGGGAAGAAAAACATCAATTTGGGTCATACTCAAATATTTAAGAATTTCATGTCCTAAAATCTTCTACAGAGGTAAACCTAAGTGTCAACTAGCCCAACAGCGCTCCTGCCTAGCTCTCAGTCCAGCTGAGAAGGACCATTCCAGAGACATCTTTTAACAGAGGGTGTAATGTGCGCTAGAGACACACAAGCCAGAAACATCAGCCACCAACCTCCTGGACAGTCTTAGATGCCAGGATCTTCTCAATGATGTTTGCGTCATCTTCTGGAGGCTCCTGAAGACAGAGGTGAGAGAGAGAGAGTGGATTACTGGCACCACAGAAGCCATGAAATAATTCTACAAGAAATGCTACAATAGATACTACTTGGTCCAAAGGTTCACCTTTGAGTACAGAGGCCTCCATCCTGCCAGCTCAGTGATGCAAAGATGGTACACAGTCTAACCTCTGTGCACGACCTCCCCCTTCCCCTCCCACATGAGCAGGGAAGTTACTCTGCTTTGCAGATTCTTGACTTCAGAGCTGCCTTTAGCATTACTAAAATTGGTCCTGGGACCTCCCTTCTCTGCCCAAACTGCTTACATGTTACTGCATAAAATTTTCAAAAAGGCATAATATGAAAGAGTCTGGGGGCTTCAGAAGCAGAAGGCCCCAATTCTGACACCTTTCAGCTGTTGACTTTGGGCAAGTCAATTAACACTCTTAGTTTCAAATCTATTAAAATAAGAATGAAAATACATATATCACTAGGTTACTGGGAGGATAAGATGGCATGTGAAAACATTTTTTGGACAGTAAGCATTAGGCAAATGTAAGGCGTAACTATTCTCTACTAAATGGTACCACTGTTCCCCTCTGTATCTGGAAATCGCTTTCTGTTTTACTGATCATCCTTTGACTACAAATCCCAACTGGAAACAATTTAATTACTTCCTTTCTACTTACATATCAACATTTTCTAATCTCCATGAAATCTCTTTCTACAGAGGAATACTTGATTTAAAAATATTTGCATTTAAAAAAAACAACAAACTTGGGACTTCTCTGATAGTCTGATGGCTGAGTCTGTACTCCCAAAGCAGGGGACCCAGGTTTGATCCCTGGTCTGGGAACTAGGGCTTCCCTGGTGGTTCAGATGGTAAAGACTATGTCTGCAACGTGGGAGACCCAGGTTCAATCCCTGAGTCAGGAAGATCCCCCGGAGATGGGAATGGGACCAACTCCAGTATTCTGGCCTGAAGAATTCCATGGACAGAGGAGCCTCGTGGGCTACAGTCCATGGGATCGCAAAGAGTTGAACATGACTGAGTGACTTTCACTTTTTTTTCTTTCACTGGGAACTAGATCCCACATGCTGCAGATAAGAATTCACATGCTACAACTAAAGGTAAATAAATAAAATTAAACAACAGAAATTTAAAAATAAAAATAAAATAAACAATAAACTTACAAAAGGATACACTGGGTCAGAACACTCCTGTTAAACGTTCTTCCTAAGATTTCAGTTGAGCAGTTTTATTTCAGTGGTTTCAACGGCACTATATGACTTTTCCAGGTCTAGCATTTATCACAATAAGAACAGTGTATGAACAGAACACACACCCCAACCCTAACTCTCAGAATAACTAGTTGGGTTCCTTCTCAGAACTTTCCAAGAGGATGATTTGCGCTGCATTATCATTGCCTTCAGTCTACCCACTCTAGGGCTCAACTATCCCAAAGTCATACCATTACAGAAAACATATTTTCTAAGAACTTAAATCAAGCTTTTCCCAGAAAATTGATAGTAAGAAACGACGAGCAGGGCAGATGGTGGAAGAGAAGTATGGAAATCAGCAGACGCTGACAGCTGCTCCCAAAGGCTACGCATATTCATTATGTCCCCCTGGACACATGGCACTGTGAAGTTAATCCAAAATGACAAGTCTTTTCCCACTGCTCAACCGGAAGATCAGTGAACTGGGGCTGGATACAGACTCAGCTTTTGATTTCCTCTAAGTATATTTGCTCTGCTTGATTCTTACGCAGAAGAAAAGGAGGTGGAGGCAGTTCACAGTGGGTTGCCGTCTTCTCCCATCACACTAGCCTGTAATGGCAGGGATCCTTATTTGTTTTACTCACTGGTGTAGCTAGATACCTTGAGAAAGCCAGACAACAGTGGGTAATCAATGAATATTGGTTGAATGCTAAATAACAGGGAAGACAGATGGAATACAAAGGAAAGATAAAGGGTTATTCTTAATCTCTATCATATAATTAAAGCCTCCCTCTTTTTCCATATACCTGAACTTAACTTCTCTTGTCCAGATGGCTACCAGTGAAGGGCCCAAACTAGATGTCCTTTCCTGAGCAGTAAAATCACAACCCCAATCTTGCAGCCAACAAACAGAGCTTGGACTATGACAAGTGGACAGCAAGCAAAGGAACAGGGGCCGGGTTAAAGGAACCTAATGACCCAACTTCCTTCCCCGCCACTTCATTTCCTTCCTAAACTTACCCCCCATTAATTACTGTGTGTCTTTTGAATTTATGTACTGGTCTTACAGAAATAAACGCGCTATAGTCTTCATCAAGGAACGGCCAGGCTTGCCCACATAACGCTGTAAGTGACTGAGGTACGGTACACATACAGCACGCAGAGATCTCAAGCATACAATTATTGACGTTTTATATGTACACATGTACAGTAAAGTTCCCCCGAGGTAAAGTTACATTAAATTTTCAACATTCTTGGAAGATCCTCACGCCCCCTTCTAGACATAACCACTCTCAGACTTCTACTACCATTGATTAGTTTTGCCTATTATTAAGTTTCATGCAAATGGAATCATATAGCACGTGGTTCATTCTCCTGAATCACTGTGCAGTATTTTATTGCATAAATTACTTATTTACCCACCGCTTATTTATCCATGCTATTGCTAAGGAATATCTGGGTTGCTTTCAATGTTCATATAAACACACTTGGTTACCTTGGATATATACACAGGAATGCAATTACTAGATTATCAGGTTGGTTATATGTTTAGTTTTGAGGGATACTGTCAGAACTTTTTCCAAAGTAGTTGCAACCATTTTTACATCCAGCAGCAGTGCATGGGAGTTCTAACTGACTTGATATCATGAGTATTGAAAACTTCAGCCATTCCAATGGATGTGTATTCAGTTCAGTTCAGTTACATCCGACTCTTTGGGACCCCATGGACTGCAACACGTTAGGCCTCCCTGTCCATCACCAACTCCCGGAATTTACCCAAACTCATGTCCATTGAGTCAGTGATGCCATCCAACCATCTCATCCTCTGCTGTCCCCTTCTCCTCCTGCTTTCAATGCCTCCCACAGCATCAGGGTCTTTTCAAATGATTCAGCTCTTTGCATCAGGTGGCCAAAGTATTGGAGTTTCAGCTTCAACATCAGAACGAACACCCAGGACTGATCTCCTTTAGGATGGACTGGCTGGATCTCCTTGCAGTCCAAGGGACTCTCAAGAGTCTTCTCCAACACCATAGTTCAAAAGCATCAATTCTTCAGCACTCAGCTTTCTTTACAGTTCAACTATCACATCTCCTCAATTCCCATTTCCCTGATAATTAGAAGGTGCTGAGCATCTTTTCATATGCTTATTGGCCCTCAGTTCAGTTCAGTCACTCAGTCATGTCCGACTCTTTGCGACCCCATGAATCGCAGCACACCAGGCCTCCCTGTCCATCACCAACTCCCGGAGTTCACTCAAATTCACATCCATCACAGCTTTCTTCACAGTCCAACTCTCACATCCATACATGACCACTGGAAAAACTATAGCCTTGACTAGACGGACCTTTGTTGGCAAAGTAATGTCTCTGCTTTTCAATATGCTATCTAGGTTGGTCATAACTTTCCTTTCAAGGAGTAAGCGTCTTTTAATTTCATGGCTCCAATCACCATCTGCAGTGATTTTGGAGCCCCCCAAAATAAAGTCTGACACTGTTTCCACTGTTTTCCCATCTATTTCCCAAGAAGTGATGGAACCAATGCCATGATCTTCGTTTTCTGAATGTTGAGCTTTAAACAAACTTTTTCACTCTCATCAAGAGGCTTTTGAGTTCCTCTTCATTTTCTGCCATAAGGGTGGTGTCATCTGCATATCTGAGGTTATTGATATTTCTCCCGGCAATCTTGATTCCAGCTTGTGCTTACTGGCCCTATGAGGCTTCTATTCAATTCATTTCCCTATTTTAAAAACTGTCCTTTTTTTTAATTGTCAAGAGTTCTTTATATTTGCAAGAGTTTATATCTTTATATATTTCTGAATAAGAGTCCTGTGTTATGATCTATACTTTTTCTATCAATCTATGGTTTGCCCTCTCAAACTGGAGATGTGTCTTTTGATGAAGAGAAGTTCTGTATGATTCACCTTTTTTTCTCTTTTGTATTTTTACGTCCATTGAATGAATCTTTGCTGCCACCAAAGCCACAAATAAGCCACATACATAGTTTTAAATTTCCTTATAGCCACATTTATGCTGGGAAAGGTTGAAGACAAGACGAGAGAGGGGCAACAGAGGATAAGACGGTTGGAAGACATCACTGACTCAATGGACGTGAGTTTGAACAAACTCCAGGAGAGAGAGAGAAAAACAGGGAAGCCTGGTGTGATGCAGCTCATGGGATCGTAAAGAGCTGGACATGATGACTCAGCGACTGAATGACAACAGCAGCAGCTACATTTAAAAACAAATGAATTTGATTTTAACAATATTTTAACTAACATAGCCAAAATATCATTTCAACATGCGATCAATATAAAATTATTAATGAAATAGTTTATCCTCTTCTTCTCATACTGAGTCTTTAAAAATCTGTTCTGTACTTTGTTGAGCAGATCTCAGTTTGAACTAGGCTGTTTCAAATGCTCCATAGCCACATACAGCTCTATTTTTGGCCCACTGGTCTATGTGCTCTTATGGCAACACTACGCTGTCTTCATTTTTGTAAACTGATTACAAAGTATGGATTATAAGTCTTCCCCCTGGGTTCTTCCTTTTCAAGATTGCCTTGGATAGGGTAGATCTGTATTTCCATCGTCAATTTCCACCAAAAAAGCACTCTGCCTAGATTTGGACTGGGACTGAATTACAGATAGCTTAATTTTGAAAACATGTATATCATATTATCACTCCATTTACTTAGGGCTTCTTTCCTTTGTTTCAGCCATGTTTTTCATACAGAGGGCTTATATATCTTTTGAGAGTTACTTCAGGGTATCTAATACCTTGATACTATCATAAGTGGCATTTTACAATTTTCCATTCCTGATTTGATGTTGCTAGTTTATAAAATAAGTATACTGTAAAAGGTATATTGTAATATTACTATATTATAAATGGTGCCAATACATTTGTTTGATCCAAGGTTACCATAAACCTTCAAACTTTAAAAAAAAAAGTATCTGTAAAGTGCACTATATCAAAGAACAATAAAACAAAGCATGCCTCTATTTCTTCCCTTTCCTTAGTGCAGGACCTCCAATGTATTTCTGAATATAAATGAGAACAGTGGAATCTTTTTCTTACTTGCTAATTCAGAGGGAAGGCATTCAGTACTATACCATTTAATATAATATCAGCTGTCAGTTTTTATCTAGTGCTTTATAAGATATTCTTTTAGTATCTGGTTTCTACAGTTTAAGATATGCCTAGGTATGGTTTTCTTTTGTGTGTTTCTCCTGCTTGGGGGTTACCTAACATTGAATCTACTGATTGATATCTTCCATCAGTTTTGGGGACTTTTTGGGTCTCCACTAACCCAGGTGTGATCCCAGGGTGGAGAAGATCTCCTGGAGGAGGAAATGGCAACCTACTCCAGTATTCTGGAGAATCCCATGGACAGAGGAGACTGGCAGGCTACAGTCCATGGGGTCGCAAAGAGTTGGACATGACTAAGTTACTGACGTTTGCTTTTCTGCACCTAGGACGCTGAGCAGAGCATCAGGCCTTTTCACTGCACCCCAGTGGTCTCTCTATGCATTTATGCTTTGCTCTGTTCTTTCCATCCACTTTTCTGTGTGTCAGTTTAGAAACTTTCTACTGATCTGCCTTCAAAGTCACTAATCTTATCTTCTATTATATCTAATCTGCTTTTAAACTTACCTATTGTGCTTTGAATTTTACAAATTTTCAGTTTTACAGAGTTGATCTGATTCTCTTTAGAGCTTCAATTCTCGGTTGGAATTCTTTACTTTAAAACTTATTTTGTCCATCTTTTCCTCTATTTTCTTTAACTCATTAATCATAGTAATTCAAAAATTTTTTTTCTGCTAACTCCATTATCTGGATCATCTGGGCTTTGCTTCCATTAATATTCCTGATTGTTAGTCAATTTCTCAGCCTTTTCAATGTCTAATAATGTTTTATTGCATGGTGAATATTGTGAACAAAAGAATCACAGCAGCTCCAAATGCTTCCTATTTTCTCCTTGATGAACAGGGAGAAGGAATGGGTCCCACTGGTCCAGTCCAATCAGGCTCTGCTGGGTCAGGACTGGGTCACCGTTCTGTTAAGACTCAGTCCATCTCTTGTTTGATCTATTCCTTGAGACCAAATGCTCACGGTCACTTGACTGTAAGCTCGGCAGGTCTTTTTACTCCTCAGCCCTGAGTCTTCCAATCCCAAGCAGGTTAACAATCTCTCTTAAGGCAGAGTCAGTTTTGTTTTGCAGTAGACCCATCCTTTCAGTGAGAGTTTATCTCCTAAGTAATGCAAGACTTTGAGATTTCAATCTGCTTTCTGGTTCAGCCACCCACTTCTTGTACTACCCCAGAACTCAGCAAATGTCTTCTGGGGAAGGCTCCTTGCTTTGGGGATTTCTCTAGTTCCCAATCATTTCATCAGCCCTGCATAATCAACCACCATCAGGGTCAGATGGTTTCTCGTCAACCCAGAGTAGGCCTCTTTTTGGGCCCAGCCTAGTGCTCAGCCCCTACCCAGAATTACAGAATGCTTCCAGAGAAGAAAACAGTCAGCACCGGTCAGCTCATCTAGGAAGAGCTCTTTTCTGTCTGGAATTTTAGTGCATCTCATTCTTGCTGCTTCCACAGCTATCTGATGTCTTTAAAAATATGTTCTTTGCAAGTTACCTTTTTCTTCCCCCTTGCAGCAAGTGTTGGCCTGCCATGCCCGACTATTTCTTACCTGAAAATAGAATCCTCCAACGCTAATTCTTATTTCTGCAGTTCCCTAGGGCCTAGTTTGGAGCTTTCATTTTTATCTATATTCATTCTCTAGGTGATCCCATCCAGTCTCATGGTTTTAAATACTGGCTATATGTGTCTTGCCTGCCATATTTATTTATCCTGGGCTTCCCAGGTGGTGCTAGTGATAAAGAAGCCACCTGTCAATGTAGGAGATACAAGAGATGCAGGTTCTATCCCTGGGTCAGGAAGATCTCCTGGAGGAAGGCATGGCAATCCCCTCCGGTGTTCTTGCCTAGAGAATCCCATGGACAGAGGAGCCTGATGGACTACTGTCCACATGGTTGCAATGAGTCAGACATGACTGAGGCAACTTAACTCGCATGTGTGCATGTTGTCCGGACTGCCATATTTATTTAATCCAGCTTAGAACCCCATAATTACAGACTCCTTTATCCAATTGTTATTGGTTATCACCACCTATTTCAGAAATATACCACACTTCAGATGTCCACAAACAAAACTCCTAGTGTCTTAGCCAAGCCACCAATCCTACCCCTTCAAACTACAGTTCTCTGACAAATGGATTAAAAAGAACTCTATCCCTCTGGATGTTCAACCCCAAAATCCTGTAATTCCCAATTCCTCTCTTTTTGCGCCACACACCCTATCTCATCAGACAAGAGATCTGTTGAGTTTACCTTCAAAGTATGTTCAGAACCCAGCCATTCCTCACCACCTCCACTGCTTCTACCCTGGTCTAAACCACCTTCATCTCTCACCCAGAGTATTCCCAATCATCTCTTAAGTAGTCACCTTGTTACCCTGCCTGGCCTACTGGTCTATTCTCAACACAACTATCAGAATGGCCCCTTCATTTAAGTCATCCTTTTGCTTAAACTGCTTAAAATGCTTTTCTTTCAACTTGGGAGTAAAACCTCAAGTCTCCCAAAGGTCTTCAGAAGCCCACAGAACGTGTCCCCAGCCTCTCACCTCCTGTCATCTTTCAACTCCTTGTCTGTCCCTCATACACACCAGGCACGTTTCCACCTTCAGGACTCTGCTAGTCCGTCTGCCTGAAATGCTCTTCTCCCTACACGACTCCCTCACTCCTTTACTTCCTTCAGTTCTTGGATCATATACTACCTTTGTGAGGCCAACACTGATCACCCTATCTAAAATTGCAACCTTCATTCTTGAATTTCGTTAACACTCCTACTCTGATTTTTTTTTTCCATAGCACTTACCACCATGTACACACTACACAATTTTACTCTTTCCAGGTTGAAAACCAGCCTCTCCCGAGTTATTTCTACCCTTTGGAAGTTCTGAGCTTAGCCCTTTGGCCTGACACCCCACATAGGCTGAAAACCCGGCAAACCTCTGGAGGAGGAGATGGGCTGTGTGCATGCCACAGGCTCCCTCCACAAGGGCGGGGACTGCCGGCTCTTTTGTTCCCTGATGTTATCTCCAGCGCTCAGAACAGTCCTTGGTACCCAATAGTAGTAGGCGCTCAATAATATTTCTGAATAAATAATGTTAAGAGATTTTATAACACAACATGGGAACAGCAGTATAGAGCAAGTGCTACGGGCACACAGAGCCAGAGCGGCTGGCCAAATCAGAAGAGGCTTTGAAAAAAAAAAAAAAAAAAGAAGAGGCTTTGGAAACAAGTTAGATGTCTATTAGCCTTAGACTTTCATCACTGCCAACTACCTTTCCTACCTACTTCCAAGTCTGTACGAACCAGACTAACAAGCAAGCGTTCCCACGAGTGTACCCACGCTGAAAGAACCACGGTCTCTCCTCACCAGCAGGCGACTTCAAATAGGCTCTCCCTCCTTAAAAGAATTTTCTTTATTTGACTCCGTATTTGGGGGAGGGGAGCTTCACCGGGTCTTAGTTGCAGAGCACAGGCTTTTTCCAGCTGCAGTGACCAGGGGCTACTCTCTGGTTGTGGTGTGAGGGCTTCTCGTTGCAGTGGCTTCTCTTGTTGCAGAGTATGTGCTCTAGAGCGAGTGGGCTCAGAAACTGTGGCCCACGGGCTTAGCTGCCCGATAGCATGTGGGACTTTGATCAAATCCATGTCCCCTGCACTGGCAGGTAGATTCTTAACCACTGGAGGTCCCTTCAAATAGTCTCTGATTCTTAACTACCATGAAAAGCAGAAAAAGATGGCTTCTGATGGAAAGATGTTGATTTCTCTTTAGTTTTTAACCAGGACCCAATCCACAGAAACATTAACATGTGGATGAAGAAGGCTCAGAACTTTACTCTGAGGGTTAAAAGGATGGAGGGCTTAAAGCATTCTTTATTATAGAAAATTTATAAGTAAAAATTAAGGAATTTGAAATAAAACTTCAGTTTGCTTTTTGGCACTAAAGAACAGGGGCTAACAGTAGAATTAAAAAAAAAAAAACAATAGTTATCATCAAAATCTGACAACAGATTTTTTTTTACTCTATCCTAATAAAAGGGAAAAAAGAGGCTAGTGTTACCAAAAACACACATCAAAGTAGGAAGAAGACTGGAAAATCAGGATTTCTTTTTCCTAAACAGAGACTGTGCAAAAGCATGATCATGTGTGTATAAACACTCAGTGTATACAGATACACCCAGATATAAACTAAATCTGCTTGCCGAACACACTTCCATAACAGCCATCTGTTCCCAACTTCTTGGAATTTTCTCAAATTATCCTTCAAAGAAGACCATTTTAATTTGTTCAATTTCATGTCAGAAACTCATGAAATTCATTTTTTCCCTTAGGGAAAAAATTTTCAACTCACATCACTCCTAACCTCAACCAACTACCTGATTCACTCTATTCAGCTAGAATAAGGAGAGCCTCTAGTGAGACATAACTCACTTTTCAAAACATTAAGTATTTACCAAGTGCTACGGAAGGTCCAAAGTCGCATCAAACAAGGTGCCCAGTCTCAGGGGCTTAGCTCTGAGTGGAAGCAAAATAAAACATAATTTTCTTAGAAATGTGCCAGGGGTAAATCCTAATCAGTGCAACAGTAACCCTAAGTCCAGCAAGAGAGCAGAAAGCATTAACAGCTTGAATTTCAAATAGTGTGTTTTCTTTCAGCTGGGCCCTAAAGGATGCTGGCTCACAAGAGGACTGCAAACAGCAAGGAAAGCTCAAACGTACCCATGGGATGAAAGGACCAGTATAGGGGAAGCAGGATGCCTATTTGGGATACCAAGGAACAGTCTTAAAAGAAAAAAAACATTACACAGAATGGGGAGTGGGGGTAGATGAGAACAGAACGCGGCCACATTCCTTAGAAGAAAATCAGGCAGGAATTTTGATCTAAAACAGGAGTTAACAGGCAAAATCATCTTAGATTCTTGAGCGGGACACTGAGAAAAGCCAAAAACTGCCCTGGGAAAATGAGAAAATGGGAAAATGAGCCTAGTAATGGAGCGGGAAGGACAGAGGGCTGGGGCAGGGAACGACAGAGGTGCAAACCGCAGATGTTTGAACGCTAGAAGCCTCAGCAGGACTGGTGGCCAGCAGCAGCCAAGAGGAAACAAAGACAGGAGACACTCGGAGGAAAGACTTGGGATGGGAAACGGTGGTGCGGCCAACGAAGAAATGGAAAGAATGAAAACCATCCTCCCGGGCCGAGTGGGACGGCAGCCTAAGTCCTGAGTCACCCGGGCTGGTGCAGAGCTGCTGTCACTCTGCCCCGGGGCCTGCCCATGGCAGTCAGGGCTGGAGTGAGAAGAGGGCGAAAGCCAGCAGGAAAACAGGCCAGTACAAAGAAGCGGAGGAAACAAGAGCCTGAGGAAGAAAGAAAGACACCTCATTCTCATCTTTCTAATCCAGGAGTTAAGAATTGTACCTGTTTCTACAATGTTTTAAGCATATTTATTCATTACTTACATTCAGTTCAGTTCAGTTCAGTTCAGTCGCTCAGTCGTGTCCGACTCTTTGCGACCCCATGAATGGCAGCATGCCAGGCCTCCCTGTCCATCACCATCTCCCGGAGTTCACTCAGACTCACATCCATCGAGTCAGTGATGCCATCCAGCCATCTCATCCTCTGTTGTCCCCTTCTTCTCCTGCCCCCAATCCCTCCCAGCATCAGAGTCTTTTCCAATGAGTCAACTCTTCGCATGAGGTGGCCAAAGTACTGGAGTTTCAGCTTCAGCATCATTCCTTCCAAAGAAATCCCAGGGTTGATCTCCTTCAAAATGGACTGGTTGGATCTCCTTGCAGTCCAAGGGACTCTCAAGAGTCTTCTCCAACACCACAGTTCAAAAGCATCAATTCTTCGGCACTCAGCCTTCTTCATAGTCCAACTCTCACATCCATACGTCACCACAGGAAAAACCATAGCCTTCACTAGGCGGACCTTAGTCGGCAAAGTAATGTCTCTGCTTTTGAATATGCTATCTAGCTTGGTCATAACTTTTCTTCCAAGGAGTAAGTGTCTTTTAATTTCATGGCTGCAGTCACCATCTGCAGTGATTTTGGATCCCCAAAAAATAAAGTCTGACACTGTTTCTACTGTTTCCCCATCTATTTCCCATGAAGTGATGGGACCAGATGCCATGATCTTTGTTTTCTGAATGTTGAGCTTTAAGCCAACTTTTTCACTCTCCTCTTTCACTTTCATCAAGAGGCTTTTTAGTTCCTCTTCACTTTCTGCCATAAGGGTGGTGTCATCTGCATATCTCAGGTTATTGATATTTCTCCCGGCAATCTTGATTCCAGCTTGTGTTTCTTCTAGTCCAGTGTTTCTCATGATATACTCTGCATATAAGTTAAAGAAGCAGGGTGACAATAAACAGCCTTGACGTACTCCTTTTCCTATTTGGAACCAGTCTGTTGTTCCATGGCCAGTTCTAACTGTTGCCTCCTGACCTGCATGCAGATTTCTCAAGAGGCAGGTCAGGTGGTCTGGTATTCCCATCTCTTTCAGAATTTTCCACAGCTTATTGTGATCCACACAGTCAAAGGCTTTGGCATAGTCAGTAAAGCAGAAATAGATGTTTTTCTGGAACTCTCTTGCTTTTCCATGATCCAGTGGATGTTGGCAATTTGATCTCTGGTTCCTCTGCCTTTTCTAAAACCAGCTTGAACATCAGGGAGTTCATGGTTCACGTATTGCTGAAGCCTGGCTTGGAGAACTTTGAGCATTATTTTACTAGCATGTGAGATGAGTGCAATTGTGCGTTAGTTTCAGCATTCTTTTGCATTGCCTTTCTTTGGGATTGGAATGAAAACTGACCTTTTCCAGTCCTGTGGCCACTGCTGAGTTTTCCAAATTTGCTGGCATATTGAGTGCAGCACTTTCACAGCATCATCTTTCAGGATTTGAAACAGCTCAACTGAATGCATGTCTTTATGTTACTTACTACCCAGTGTCAAGTACTACCTATGTTAAGTGAAAATTATGATCAACTAAAAAGTGACACTTGTTTTTGCAAAAGTTTACAGTGTGATGGCGCACACAATCAGGAGTGATATTCAGAGCAATTCGGCAGGGGCGCTGACCCATCGGTGCAGTCACGGGCTGTGAACAAGAGGTGGGTGGGTTCCAGGGATACTGGGCATAATGAATACACCACAAAACAGAGGAGGGACGCACCATACTTTTCTCTAAATAGTTCCTGGGGCTTAATGTACATTTTACTTTACTGAAGCCTTTTCATGCTGGAGAGACAAGTTAAAAAAAAAAGAAAAAGATTACAAGCCCTACCCTAACATGGTTCATGGCTTCAAAACGGCAAACAAAAACTGGCAGGTGTTTAAAGGACAGTGACATAGTTAACCATACCAGAGTGCCATGGGAGCCAGAGGAGGTGCACTTACCTCCAGCTTGAGGGGAAGCAGGGAGCTTCCTGGGCGAGGAAACCACTGTGCTCACCTGCCAGGAGCAGGCAAAGACCAGACAAAGCAGAGGGTACTGTCTGCAAAGATGCAAGAGCGGGCACAAGAGAGCACTGGGCAGTGATGCCTCGTTCAAATTCAAGTCCTTATGTCTCAGTGGCAAAAATCACACAAACCACACCAATTGCAGGAAGCAAAAACTGAGACTACCTTGTAAGAATCTATATGTTGTAAATGGGCCATAACCGGGCAAGTTTGTCTCTGTTCCAAGCACTGCCACTGGTTTGACAAAGAATGAGAAAGCAGGGAGTCACAGTGAGGATGGGAACATATTTCCACCCCTAATCCCATACCCCAGCCAGCAGACTGTCCTTTAGTCTCCAAGCCAGGTGTCAATGCTGATCTGCCAGGCCCGAGCTAGAATGAATCATGTGTAAAGACATTTGCAGCAACTCACCACTAGGCAAGCACTGCTGAGGTTGCAATTTGGGGTTGGGACAGGGGCCAGGAGCCACACTAGTGGGCTAAACATGCCAATAAGACACTGCAAAGAAAGCACGGAGGGAGCAGCAGGGCCTTTTTGGTGCTGACTGCACACCCTTCTCTGCCCCTTCTCTGCCTGTCTGCAAGCAGGCGGACACCCTTCCAAAGGGCCTTGGGAGAAGGATGGAAGAAAAGTCTAATCTTCTTCTACTGGTTTTCTGTGCCCTTGGACGCTCTGAGGATTGCCTGGAATCCTAGATGAGATCCCTGACTTTCGGGCTTTGCTTTAGTCTGGGAAGTCTTTGTTCAGACTTCCCCAGAGAGCCCACTATGTAAAACAGACACGAATAGAGGGCTCCATGGAGCACTGATTCGGGTCAGTCGCTCAGTACCTGGCAGGTGATCGGGTCTGTCCTGTGGTGTGGAGGCCAAAGCCACATGGCTACCTTTTCTGAACATCAACAACAAAACTACATTTTGGGCCTCTTTCTTTTTTAAATTTAGTCACAATCTTTGAGGTGTAATTAATGCAAATTCAGATTCTAGCTTATGTTTCACCACATATAAACTCTTTCTTGAATGTACCCTTCATGAGGATAAAAAGAGCCTTGTGAAGATAAAAACTTTTCAAGTTATTTCTGTCTGATCAGCTAACACTGCCCTTTAGGTACAGGGGTAGAAGTCAGAACAACTATTAAAATACAGTTAATGACTTGGGCTAAATGGATTTTATTTACTAGGAGTAAATAAATTCCCTTATAGTGTTTTAACTACCAAATCAACCATAAAATTGCCAAGGAAGGGAAACCCACTGTAAATATTCATCTGGCCACACTGGGTTTTAGTTGCAGCACACGGGATCTTTGATTTTCACTGAAAATGTGGGCTTTCTAGTTGTGACATGTGATATTTAGTTCCCTGACCAGGGATCGAACCTGCGCCCCCTGCATTGGGAGCATGAAGTCTTAGCTACTAGACCACAGGGAGGTCCCAGGAAACCCACTGTAAAGCAACATAATCCTATCATGTCAAAGAAGTCTTGCAAGGACTACTTTTAACTATTTGTTTGTACTACTTCAAATTATTATTCCTATTAGGTGTTCTATTCATTAGCTGGATAACCCTGATCCAGAGAGAGACACGAAGTCAGTTCTTACATGCTCATCACTGACCCACTGCTGCTATGTAATGCTATGACCTGGACTGTTCTGTGCTTATTTCCTGATTGTTAACATAGGCACAAGGGCCCCTGCTCCTAGCTACTTTCTATGCAGACACAGAGCAAAAGGCTGTGAGAAATCACGTGAGAAAGCTTGATGCGGGAGTCAAGGTGGATGGCAGAGATAATAGCATCCTCAGCTCCAGGAGCCACACTGGAGTCCAGGAGGAAGCACAGGTATTTGTGCTGTTGCTGCGCAGGCAGAACGTGAATCCTGCCAAGTCAGCAACAGGGACTCCATAACGACAGATAGCCTGTGTTCCAGAATGTGCTGCCGGCCGTCAGGCGCATCCCACACGCACAGCCTGCTGCTTCTTTTGCTTTTGCTTTCTCCTCTGCAAGCTCCTTGGCTCAGACCTCCTCCTTTTCAACATGTATTCCCACCCCCTCTTCCTTGGTAGCATCTGAGGGTACCAGGACTAAATGCTGTCCTCGTCTTCCCTGACACTGCTGCCAGTGGAAATTCCTCAACTGCACAGATGGGCATCCTGCTTCTCTGACTGCCCCAGGCCCCTTGTACCATCTACAGGAGGAAGGCCAAATACTTTAGCTGAGAGCCAAGGCCTTGCATAATGTGGCTCTCCCTACCACCCCGGGATCATCTCCCATCACTCCTCAAATCACACCTCAACATCTGACCAAGCTCATTAAACTGTCATATCACAACCTCTGGAACTCAGCAGGCTATGGGGCTGCGGTTCAGGTCGGAAATGCCTCTCCTAAAACCCTGACCTCCCTTTCCTGTCCGTTCCTCCTCCAGTGACCATTCCAGCACACACTTCCAAGACCGCACTTAACTCACAACACCAGCGTAGCCATTCGCTCCTTCTCCCAGATTAAACTCCCTGGAGGCAGGCACCACGTGGTGATACTCCTCCTGGTGTCCTAGGACCTGGCCCTGCTGTGGGCTCTCCATACACATTTGTAACCCCAGTCCCAACTGTAATGGCTGCTTTATGTGATTCTGTTCACAGAGTACCTATTTACTCCATTTCAGATTTCTACATTCTAATGGGAGAGACAAATAAAATGAAATCAGAACACAATTATAAATTCTAAGAAGTGCTATGAAAGAAACAAATAGGAGTGAAACAAAGAATCATTAGAGGATTTCCCTGGTGGTCCAGTAGTTAAGACTCTGTCCTTCCAAAAAAAAAGGCCCAGGGTTCAATTCCTGGTCAGAGAACTAGCTCCCACAGGCTTCAACTAAAGATCCTGTGTGCCACAACTAAAGACCCAGTGCAGTCAGATAAATAATAATTAATTGGAAAAAAAAAATCATTAGGACAAGGGGCAAGAGTCGACTTTAAATAAGAGTCAAGTGAAGCATGCGGCAAAGAGCATTCCAACCAAAAGGGACCACACAGGCCAAGGGCAGTAGGTGGGAAAGAATGGCTGACACATGGCTTTAAATGAGTCAAGTCTTTTGGCTGGAGAGTAATGAGAGAGATGGCGCAAAGTCGTGTATCTGAGTGAATTCGGGAGAGTATGATGACAGAGGGACCTGCTAGGCCCAGACAAAGAGTCTGAACTTTCAGTTCAGCAGGAAGCCACCGAAAGGACAGAATCTGAAGTTAAAGTGATCGAACTTATGCTTTGAAAAAGAGCCACAGTACAACTCCATCAGGCAGTCAAAGTGACTGTCCAGCGGAGGCCAGCGGGCCCGTCTCAAGGCCGTACCTCCGCCTGCCAGGCCAGGGTCGAGGCTGAGAGGGCGGGCGTCCGGCCGGCCCCCAGCACGGCGATGGTCTCCCCGTCGTCGTCCACCACCTTGAAGTCCAAGTCCTCGTTGTATTTTCTGCGCTTCACTTGCCGTCCTGAGCGTCGTTTCTGCAGGACAAACACACCGGCCAGAGACGCTCAGTGAGTCGGAGGGAAAAGCATGCACAAGGACACCCTCGCCTTACTACACTCGCTCACTCTCTCCAGCTTTCCAAGAAGGATCTGCCCTAAACGCAACTCTTTTCAGAACGAAATGCACTCAAAACGGGAGCCAGCTGAGGAGAGGGAGCCACCCTCCTGGATCCATAGAGTAGGAGCTGTAGCCTCAGGATCCAGGGAGAAGTGTTTTATTATCTCTGCCTGTGCTTTCCCCCTCCTTTCTGGAATCGGTTTCCATTCCTGTGAAACAGGGATGGGAAGTAACTTCATCATCTCTGTGGTCCCTTCCAAGCACAGCCTGAAGCTCCAGGTTTATGACAATGATTTAACAGGGTTTTTTTTGTTTATTTTCAATTTTCCAAGTTCACCAGATTTGCCATGTACTTCCAAACACTAAATAATACCAGTTTCATTCGGACTTACTTTGAGAATCTCCTAACACCACCCTTTGAAATTCAAGCTGACGTCTTGAGTGTGACAAAACGAGATTCGTGACTCACCACGTAAGGACTTGACTATAATTAAATAGCTTATGACCTTTAAGAGAGATAACATTCTACAGCAAAGCAACCCAGTGGCTTTCCTCAAGTAGAAAAACACATGGTTCATCTCTACCCATCACATCCAAGCAGCAGAAACACTTCCGGGAACTATCCACTCAGCCAGCTGAGTCTTCAATACTTAAACCCTACAAAATAAAACCAAAAGCCAAACCTCACCCCCACCCTACCCCCGGCCCTTATCGTCTAAAAGATGCCTCCTGGGCCTCTATGTTCATTTCTTTATTGCATCACCTCAATGACATTTAATTTTACAGGAGGGATTCCTCATAAAAAGCTCTCCCTCAATGCCACGTGCAGATCACCATCCTAGAAACAATGAACTACCTGCTGACCCTCATGGACCGCATGTACTTGCTCCTCTGCCAGTCAGGATACTTGGGAGTCACTAACCCAAGTATATAGGCAGTGAAAGGGGGTCTCGGATCTGACACCCCAGACACCAGGACTTATTCATCACTGTGATGTTAGGAGCTGACACTTTCCTACAATGAAGATCACAGGACTTAAGTTGATCTTATCCTAAATGGCCCCTTGTGGGGGCAGAGCCCAGATAAACTGCTGCGGCTGTCAGAGGAAACAGCACTTTGAAATATCAGAATTCAGGTCCAATCTGGGATTATGAACGTGTCCTCACACAGACTGGCTTATTAGCACCCCGAGCCATCAATGCATCACCTACACAGCGAGAGGGGCCCTCGGAGCCTCACCTACTTTGGATCACACTTCCCCTCTCCACGTTCCCTCTCCATGCAGCCTGATACCATGCGACTCTCCTGGAAGGAAGCCAACACTGCTAAACAGCTGGGAGATTGTTAATCTAAGGGCCAGGATGCTAGGGAAAGAGCCTGGTGGTCACCCACTAACACAGGGAAAGCCCAGCCCAGGTCTGGGTGCGAGCGAAGTGGGCTGGAGACAGGGAGAGAGGAACACCAGGATGAGCGTCAGCGAGACCCCGCCCCGCAGCCGCAGTGCCCGCCCGGGCTCCTGGCACAGCGGTACCTGGCTGTCTGCAGACTCAGTGGACTCCTCGGGGCTCCGCAGGGATGGGCTCAGCAGGCCCTGGTCCAGCTCTGAACTCTCCACGGATGTTTCACTTTTCCTCTTTCCTTTCTTCTTTTTCTCCACTGGGGTTGGTCCTTGCTCCTTGCTACAAGGAGAAATTCAGAATTAAAACTGTTGGGCAGTTCTTAAAGCCAAGATTCCTCATGTGATTCAAGTTATGAGGGTATATCTTGGAATTCTGGGGCCAGGAGAGGCTTTAATGGGAAAGCGACAAGAGTTTCCTGTCAGATTTGCAGGAAAAAGGGAATACACATCTACATGGGTTGATGTAAAATTCACTTTTTTTTTTTACACCCCTATCATGACTACTATAGAGAGGATTAATGTGATATGAAGTAAAATGATACAAACATCTCCCCGCCCCCCAAAAAACCCCACTTTCAAATAATCGTCTTCTCTAGGAAGTTGAATTGCTTCACAGATATTGAGAATCATCTACTTTCAAGCTCCCTTTTAGGTACATGGGAACATCTCCCTAAGCCGTCACCATCCTCTACTGAGAATTATCTATGTAAGACTCAGAACGAGAGCTAGGAGTTCAAAACTGAAGACAACACTGCCACAGCCCTTGAGGAGGTCACAGGGATAAAATTCCGACCACCCAGAGCCATCGCCCATGGCAGGAGATGGATGCTCCTTGAGAGAGGTGGAGATGGGCAAAATTCACTGTGCAAAGCCCTACTAAGATGGCAACATCTCCAATAAGCCTTTCTGGCCCCTCCTGGCTGATAAAATCCCTTTTCTACACTCCCAAGCACCACAACGGCATCCCTTGTGGCTCAGCTGGTAAAGAATCCACCTGCAATGCAGGAGATCTGGGTTCAATCCCTGGGCTGGGAAGATCCCCTAGAGAAGGGAAAGGCTACCCACTCTAGTATTCTGGCCAGGAGAAATCCATGGACTGTATAGTCCATGGGGTCCCAGGGAGTCAGACACGACTGAGCAACTTTTACTTTCCTTCAAGCACCTCAACTGTGCTTTGCCTAAGGCATTCAAACTTTGATCTTCCACTAGAGTTAGTCATTACACGTGACACCAGGCTCAGAACTAAACAGGACCTCGGATCCTCTGCAGTGACTCGATCAACATGTGCTGAATGGATGAACAGTTTACACTTCTCTGCGCTCTCCCATCAGACACTAAGTTCCCAGAGTGCAGGATGCGCTTAAGTTCTGTATTCTTCACAGCGAGTAGTAATCTTATGCTTAGCATATATCAAGGATTCGATAAAATATTCACTGGATAGATGGATGCACTAATGGATGGATACAACTGGGAAGATTTGGGAAAAACACACTTGAGCAAAGATATACACAGAATTTTGATAGAAGACAATAATAAGAATGATAACTACAGCTAATCTGTATGTAACACCTACTACATGCAGGCACAGTTCTCTAAAGTTTTACAGGGCTCCTCCGTCCACGGGATTTTCCAGGCAAGAGTGCTGGAGTGGGGTGCCATTGCCTTCTCTGTTACATGGATTATCTCCTTTATTCCTCAAAGCAACCATTTAAGGCAGAGAGTAGTATTATCCTAATTTTATCAAGAAAAACAGCGAGGTTAAGATTTCCAGGGTAACACACTAGTAAACGGAAGAGAAAGTATTTAAACCAGGCACGCACATAGTCACCATGACCTTCTCGGGGAATGGAAGAGTGTGAAAAGGCAGTCTGTGTGGCTAGGTGACAGGACAGGTGAAAAGAAGCACCAAGCTGATGCAGCTGGAAAGAACCCAGGGGTACGTGAGGCTGGAGAGCTTAGACTCATTCTGCACGAAAAGGGCACGATGGCAGGACTGGGCAAGGGAGAAAGAAGACTCAAACGAGACATGATCAGAGAAAATGCAAGGGTATAAATGATGTGAAAGATTCGACAGAAGCAGAACCAGTAAGTCTTGGCAGAAGGTGGAGATGAGGGAAGAGCCACAGTTACTGGTACTTCCCATCCGGTGAGCCACTGCAAGGTGTGGGGGAAGACAGGCACAGAAGACGGAAGATCCAGTGGGGTGCACCCTTGGAGGGACAGCGCCTGGCATGGACCAGGGGGTCTGTCTGCTTCTCCCAACACCCTTCACCCTTTCACACGCGGATCACTCATTAGGTGGGTAAAGACCCAGTCTTACCCTTGATTCCGTAGGCTGAAGACTGGCTTGCCTACCTATTAGCAAAGTTCTTTATGAGATTGTTTTGATCCAAAGTTAGGAAATGAAACTTGGGGAGTGGGGCTGGGGATCAGGGGAGAAAGACCACTTCCTACCAGTTTCAGGACAGAAGACTCTGGTGAAAAGAGTTTTTAAAAAGATGTCCAATTTTCACTGGAATATTTATCTCATGTTACCTGGCTCTCACTAAGAAAATTACATAGCAGTTTATATTCTACAAAGCACTTAAGTGTTTCCTGTCTCGTTGAACTGTAGCAACTGCGATTCTGCGAGGGGGCCAGGGCAGGTGAGCCTCATGTTCCAGATGTAAACAGGTTTAAGAAGCACAAAGGCCCCAAAGCCAGCAGCCAAGCAGAGGCCGGTGCTCAGCTCAGCTGACTCACAATCCCCTCACTGTTTATACTTTATCATGTTTCCTGCCTCCTTTTTTTCTTTTTAAATCCCCAGTCTCCCTTTCAACAAATGCAAAAACTTCAAATTTCTCTTAATCTTCTTGGAATTTCAAAATAATCACCAAAAGAATTGGTTACAAAACATTCCAATAACTCAGATATACCAAAAAAAAGAAAAAGAAAAATTCATAACTCCATAGTTGATTCTCTCAACAGAAGAAGGTGTGTGCTTCATTTTTTGGACACACATTTAGAGATAGTAATATAGATATAATATAGTCACCATAATAATCACATGCTTGGAATCCCATTTAATCTTCTGTAAAATCTTAAATCCTTCCAACATTTGAAATCAATTTTATCTTTCTACTAAATACAATTTCATTTTGGAAAACTTTATCTATATATGTTTAATCTCCATTTTAAATATTCATTATATAGATGGGCTAGAACCATGTGCTTCATTGTGAAAATATCCTGCTCAAAACTAAATTAAGCTTAAGACAGAATTAGGGAATAGAACCTCCTCAAAATACTAAACCTTACTATAAGACATGTATATATTTGCCTTCCATGTTTTCAGAAACACATTAAATGATGACAAGGAGGAGCCGTAGTGAGGCCCCTCCGAAGTCAAGCTTGGGGCACCACAGGTTTCCTAGCCAGAGGCTGGGTATGGGGTGGGATGGAGAGAACAACTTCTTAAATACACATGAGTAAAACAGGAACAAGTCTAGTGATACCTGCTTACCTATTTGGGGATATATAAGAAGAATACTCTACTGAGAAATCTTCATAGTGATTTTCTGAATATTACCTTTGACAAAAGAATCAATTTTGATTTTCAAAACTTTTTGCTGGAGCTCTTCTGATAAAGACAAGTATCAGGAAGAAAAGTTTCCTTGTGAGCTTATAAATGGGACTTTCAAATAGGATATCAAGAAAATACCACCTGAATTCATCCTCTAGGAAGACTAGGTGAAATGTGTTTTCCCCATCTTCGGAATGAGTTTTAAAAAACTTACACTTGAGAGTTTTATCAAATGAAGACATTTTAACCCCCACTTTGCTACAGATGGATTTGGACCATGAATGTACTATTTTCTCCTTTGGTTTCTAGGTTCTTCAAACATAGTAGTCAAATAATATGTAACAAAATTACATATGTATGTACCCTTTGATCTAACAATTCCATTTATAGGAATATATTCTAAAGATACACCTCCATCAATATGAAACACATATGCATGTGGTTATTCAACACTGTTTGATAATTTCAAAATAACAAAAAACAACCTAAATGTCCAAACATAAGTGATGAATAAATGAGGATACACAGAAAAAGGAGTACTATGCAGCTGTAAAAAACAATTAAGAAAGAATCCGATAAACTATCATGGAATGATTTCTAAGATATATAGTATACTAACATGCTACTTTTTATGAAAGAATAAAGAGAAAATAAAAAACCTTGCATATATCTACTTATTTTACAAAAAGAGACACAAAGATGATAAATCAAATAAAGCAAGGGGTAAGTATCTTTTTTATATAGATTTGACTTTTGGAAGCATGTTACCTATACAAAAAATTTTTTTAAATGAAAGATAAAAACAAGTTGAAATAAATAAATCTAGGTGTTTTTCAAATGAAAAACATAACCGCACTCAACAGATGGAAAAAGAAAAATCTCATTAATTTATAAACACAGAATCTGACTATATACTTTCAGTTTTGGGGAAAAGTGAGGAAAACAGCCAACAAAACGTGAACTCTCTTCAGTAGGCATATAAGGGAAGCAGTTCTGAAGCCATTTTAGCTGTGGTAATAGGAGTAAACAAATTAGTAAATGTGTTGATGTTAGGAGCTGTGGTTCTCACCCAGGAAGACGTAAATATGAGAGGTTGGAAGGCAAGGAAGAGATTGTGGGATGAATCTACACTGGAGGCTCCATGTGACGCAAGCTTTCTAAGGGAAGTATATGTATGAACACGTGCATATAAGCGTGTACGTGTGCAGTATGAGTATCCTGTGTGTGCATGGAGATGTGCATCCATGTGCATGGACATAACATACATACACGTGTTTGTCTTGTGTATTCTCCCCTAGCTTTGACAACTGAGAAAGCCAACAAGCAAAGATGATCCAAGCACAATCTGCACACACAGCTCTCAGATTTTGGTTTCGAATTCCAAAGTTCCGCACAAAAATGGCTGGTTCCAAGAGAAGGAAGTTATAATATCAGCCTGAAACATTTTGTGTCGTAAAGGGAGTGCCCAAAAAAGCAAAGGTAGCACGTCAAAAGGGCACGGGAGTCGGCTAAAAGAACTCTGTTAGTCAAAACTGGGGCCATGTGAGCATGAAAGTAATTAAGGTCAGTAATGAATTATAAGCCATTGAAAATGGTAAGAATCCACACCAATGACAGACAGACAGACAAATAATGAATAAATGAGGGGGAAAGGACTGCTTATTATACAATCCAAACAGTAAATGTAGACAGAGTGGTGGAGTTGGAAAATCATTTTGTAACCACTATAGTCAAGATAAGCATAGGCCAGAACCATCAAGGAATGCTACATCTGGAGAACAACTTGAAGAGACACAGGATATTTACATGGTTTTAAGCATGTCTCTCTACAGACTGTACGGAAACAGAAGCAGTAACTAAACAAATGGTTATGAAAATGGCATTACTCTTAGAAAAGGTACACTGGAGCATTTAGGGATAAAAAGGCATGATATTTGCAACTCATTCTCACAATGGTTGAAGAAAAACCATATAAATTATACACACACACATAAACATAAAAGGTATATATACCTATACCATTGCTGAAGTGGACATTCACTGCCCAGCACCTTTTTGCTGATAACCAGTACCGACCCCCAAATCCTGAGAGTAAGCAGAAAGTCAGGCTGGGTTATGGTGTCCTAGTCCTTTTACTGCAGGAATTGGTCCAGATATGGACACGCGACCTAGCAAGGCCAATGTGGGACTCAGTTCAGTTCAGTCGCTCAGTCATGTCCGACTCTTTGCGACCCCACGAACAGCAGCACGCTAGGCCTCCCTGTCCATCAACAACTCCTGGAGTTTACTCAAACTCACGTCCATTGAGTCGGTGATGCCATCCAACCATCTCATCCTGCCCTCAATCTTTCCCAGCATCAGGGTCTTTTCCAATGAGTCAGCTCTTCGCATCAGGTGGCCAAATTATTGGAGTTTCAGCTTCAACATCAGTCCTTCCAAAGAAATCCCAGGACTGATCTCCCTTAGGATGGACTGGTTGGATCTCCTTGCAGTCCAAGGGACTCTCAAGAGTCTTCAACACCACAGTTCAAAAGCATCAATTCTTTGGCACTCAGCTTTCTTTATAGTCCAACTCTCACATCCATACATGACCACTGGAAAAACCATAGACTTGACTAGATGGACCTTTGTTGGCAAGGTGATGTCTGTGCTTTTTAATATGCTATCTAGGTTGGTCATAACTTTCCTTCCAAGGAATAAGCATCTTTTAATTTCATGGCTGCAATCACCATCTGCAGTGATTTTGGAGCCCCCAAAAATAAAGTCTGACACTGTTTCCCCATCTATTTCCCACGAAGTGATGGGACCAAATGCCATGATCTTCGTTTTCTGAATGCTGAGCTTTAAGCCAACTTTTTCACTCTCCTCTTTCAATTTCATCAGGAGGCTCTTTAGTCCTTCTTCACTTTCTGCCATAAGAGTGGTGTTATCTGCATATCTGAGGTTATTGATATTTCTCCCAGCAATCTTGATTCCAGCTTGTGCTTCATCCAGCCCAGAGTTTCTCATGATATACTCTGCATAAAGGCTCCTTCCTTTAAAAAAAAGGATTAATTTCTGGCAGGAGTGGGCAGGAAAATGAATAATCTCTTTCCTCCTAGGTCCTAGGTCTGTTAAGCTATGAGCCCAGAGATATGGGCAGGCACAGTTCAATCTGGAGAAGGAAGGCAGTCGTCAAAGATGGAGCCAACACCCAAAGAGGCTCAGGAAGGGTGGGGGACAAAGACTTCTGTGGAGTTCTTGACTAGAGCCCTGGGTTCTGACTCCCTAAACCAGTGAACCCACTTGTTAATCTTTTTCTTATGTTAATTCAAGTTGGGTTTATGTCACTTGCAACCAGTGCAGTTCTCATAATACAAAGGCCTAATATTCTCATCGTTTAATGATACTTGAGGCCACATCAAAGCAATCTAATTTTTATAATCCTTGCTTTTCCAGCTTTCAGAGCTACAACAAATTACATTACAGGACAGGAAAAAAAAATGGCAGACAAGATTTTAGAGGCTCAAAGTACCTATTTTTAGTAGTAAAACTCAACTTGAGTTTATAACATACATCCATACATCCACTTTAAAGAAAGCATCTATCATGTATTTATGACATGCAAGAAACTTCCAACATATAATCTGTACCATCTATGCAGGACAAGGATCAGGTATGACCAACAGCATTTCATTAGCAGCCCTCAGCCCAAAATGCCCTCACATCCTGTCTACTACACAATCTCATCAGCCAAGATTTTATACATCTTGACTCTCCACAGTTTGCATTAGAAAAATAAGTACGCTTTTTTGAGGGGAAGGGATCGTTTAAGGAGTCTGGAAAGGACATGTACACACTGCTATATTTAAAATGGATAACCAAAGGGTAACTCTGCTCAGCCTGGATGGGACGTGAGTCTGGGGAGAATGCATACATCTATTTGACAGTCATCTGAAACTATCACAACATTGTTAATCAGCCATACCGTAATACAAAATAAAAAGTTAAAAAAAAAGAGAAGAAAAGTAAGTACCTTTTTTGCCTTCCACGTAGAAAATTATAGTATTAATCACAAGACAGACTTCCTCAAATTCTCCTCCCAGCTCCATCTCCAGTTCCCTACCTCCAGCTTTCTTTGCTTGAATTGAGAGTTAGAAATTGAGTGCTGGGTCTGAGTACTAGAAGAAAAGTCTGGGTGCGTGTTAGAACACTGAGATTCATGGCTATGAGTCTTTTATTAACTTTTCCCCATGGATTCCAGGTATTGAAAATTTTTTATCTACTGGACAAACTGCATTGTTTCAAAATGACTCATCTCCTCATTTTCACATTAAACTTGGCAAAATGCTCATCAAAGTTTTAGCAGGAAACAATCAGTTACTTCCACAGTGAGTTGCCATAATCCCCAAATTCAGGACAACTGAAAACAGCACATGAGGCCAATCACTGATTCCACAAATGTGCATGCACCTGGGAGCCCAGCCTGGGAGCCACTGCCCCACTCGGGGAATGACTCTCCAGAAAAGCTTCTATCCGGGCCTCGCCACAGGCTCAGAGCCTCTTCCAGGAAGGACAGTACTGAAATCCTGGACATTACTCCAGGGAGCTCATTTGCACACTTAATCCAACTTTTACTTGCTACCCATATTCGTTCCATCTATACTTGCAGGGCTGACTTAAGCACAGATTTTTTCAAGATATTGGTTCAAAGGAAAACACCCCCCCGAAACTATTGGTTTTGGTGTAGATGGAGTTATCTGTAGACATGATGTGAATCGTATCTCCCTGTTCTTGGAACCTCTAATCACATCATCAGCATCATCAAAACAAAGATTATGAAAGTTTGTGACGTCCTAACTTAAAAAAAAAAAGAAAAACATTACAGGGACTTCCCTGGTGGTTCAATGGTTAAGAATCTGCCTTTCAATGCAGGGGACGTGAGTTCAATCCCTGGTCCAGGAACTAGGATCCCACATGCTGTGGAGCAGCTAAGCCTGTGTGCCTCAAACTAACAGAGGCCAAGTGCTCTGGAGCATGACCACCACAAGCAGAGAGGAAACGGGCGCCACCTCGAAGAGCCCTGCGTGCCACAACTAAGACCTGATGCTGCCAAATAATAATCTTTTTTTAAAAAGTTACATACTTATAAGATGACAAGGCAGAGTTTTAACAAACTTATTAAAAGTGATCACAGCAAATGAAAAAAATTTTTTTTTTTTTTTTTTACCATAGAAGGGCTTCAAATGAAACATACAAGCCATTCCTACTTGCACCAAATCCCACTTGCCAGAGAGGTCTGCTCTTGACCAATACCTCTCTCACTCCAAATACATTCCTGCCTCTAGTTCTTTATTCATCAACATTCAGCAACCGCTACCCACATCCTAAAGTCAATCAGCTTAGATCTTATATATCTCCCCTATTCCTTTCTCTGCTCAAAATTTTTGATGAATGAGCGTGGGCAACCATGTTTTAAATTTTCATTCATTCTTTTTGTTTTCTGACTACTCCTTTTTCCTGATTACACATTTCTTGTTTTGCAGACATAGTATCGATCATCTTGGATCTGAGGACACTAATTTGAAATCTTTATGGCTTCTTTGCCTTGAGCTGTTTTTTCTGAGGACAGCTGTCCTGGTCATTCCTCTTCTTCCTGTTGCTCTACTGCTTTTCCTCATGGTCCGGGGATCTCTGGCGGCCGATTAATATTTAGCGTGAAGGAGGCTGATAACACAGGGGCTGGTGAGGCTCCCTGCTGCCGAGTTAAGTCACCTTCTCCAGCAAGCCTCACCCCTGAATGGGAGGCCTGACCTGGGACTCCACATACACAAGGGGCTGCCCCTCTTTCCCCCTTTAAGGGGTTTGGGCAGCCCTTCTTGTGGATGTCAGTCTCCCCAACTGGAGCCTAGACCCTCTTCCAGAACAAGCTGCTCAGCTTCTTTAGAATAACGGTCTGGAGCTACCAGATCACGCAGCCGCTCTGCAGACGGTCCCCGACCCGCCACCTCCAGCCCCGGCCCCTCTCCAGGGCTGCCGGGGCCACCATCAGGGGGAAGTACTTCCACCTCTGCTGCAGACACGGCTCCTGCATGTGCTCTGAGCGGGGCCATCCTCCACAGCATTCACCCATCAATACTTGACCAGGGGCCCCCACATCTGGAACTTCATAACACCTCCCATCTTTGACGACTTTATTCCCTTCTGTTCTTCCTGTCATTTCATTAAGTGAAAATCTGGTGAAGAAGGGAAAATAACAGCATGCTTGATCTACCATTTTAAAACTGGAAATCCCCTAAACATCACATTGCTGTTAAGTCTTTTCTCATCTATTAATTGCTTTAATAACTGACTCAACTGCTTTAATAACACAGTACTCTTTCAAGGGACTCCCTAGATCAGAACTAAAACACTTTTTTGGGGGGCTTGGGATCTCAGTTCCCTCACTGTGGACTGAACTGAGGCCATGGAAGTGAAAGCACAGGATCCTAACCACCATGCCACCAGGGAACTCCCTGAAATACTCTTAATTCTCTAAATCCTTTTGGCTCTTCTGTATATTAGGTTCTTTCACTTGTTTATATTTTTGCCTGTTTTGGGAACACCTGCCAGGCTGTTTCCCTAACTTGTGAAAGTCCCTCGATAGCAAGGCTCAGAGATACCTCTGAGGCATCTTCCTTCCTCCACTGTCCCATTCCCAACAGAAGTGCTCATTAACGAAGCAAGGTACGCAGGAGGTAATACATACATACTGGATAAATAAAGGAGCAGGTATTCATCTAGCACTACTGTTTATAAACTGTTTCCTTATGGACCAAGTAAGTTTCCTATACCCCAGACCCTAATTCAGAAAGCTCTGAGGGGACTTCTCTGGTGGTCCAGTGGTTAAGAATCCACCTGTCATTGCAGGGGAAACGGGACTGATCCCTGGTCCAGGAACTAAGATGTCATGAGCTGTGGAGCCACTAAGCCCATGCCCCACAACATCTGACCCCACACGCTTCAACTAGGAGGCCCACACACCCTGCAGCCCATGCTCTGCACAAGAGAAGCCACCACAATGAGAAGCCCGTGCACTGCAGCTGGACAGCAGTCCCTGCCTGACACAACTAGAGAAAGCCCGTGCGCAGAAATGAAGACCCAGTGCAGCCCCATTAATTAACTTTAAAAACTATATATAAAAAGAAAATCCTAAGAATTACAGAATAAGAACTCCAGGAGCTCGTACAAAAATAGGAACAGAGATTTAGCCCAAAGCCTCAGAGGTGGGTCTCTGACGTTATCATTTAGTTTTCTTCCCTACTTAACAGAAAGCCCAGTAGCTTCTAAGCAGAGGGTCTCTACTCAGAACTCATTTATGTCTTTATATTTGCTTCTTTCTCCTAATAAAATGAACAGAATGTAAAAACAAGTCTCCCAACAGAAAGAATTCTGTCAATGGACTCTCCTGAACCTAAGTTCAGCCTCCATAAAGATCTGTACTCTAAACAAAGACAGGTGATTCACCTTCGAGCAGTGAGGCAGAGCTGACCTGGTTGAATTTTATTACCCCTCCTGCTTCATAGTTCTTAGCTGACTCACAGCTCAAACAGTTACATAATCAGAAGGGTTGGGGCTTACCTTTTTTGAAGCGAGCGTCAAAGAAAAAAAATCAGAAAATGTAAAACCTTTCTCCTAGGATGTTATCAAATTTATTGGATTTGGAATAAAAATCTGCTGTGGGTTGATAGATCCAAACAAATGGGGGTAAAAAGCTGAGCACAGAAATTGGGGCTAATCAGAGCCTTCATTTCTTTTCATCATTTTGGCTTTTTCATTCCTAGCAGATATCACATAACCCTTAACTTAGACCAGCACACAGATTCATTTCTTGACTTTTGAGAGAGAATATAAACCACCCCCAGCTCTGACATGTGTGGAAATTCCAAAACGTATCTACTCTGCCCTCAATCAGCAACATGGACACTAACACTGAAGACCCTGGCTTACAAATGCGACCTCCCTCTGTCAAAGCACTTGGCTCCTGGTTTGCAAGAGTAACTCAAAGGGCCACAAACCTACCCCTCAGATTTTCTCTGGATATTGAGTAGGGCCTGATGGCTTCGTATACACTGGAACCACTTGTCCTTCCTGCTCACCAAGCCGCACTTTAATGCCATGAAGCTTTTACTAAAGGCCGTTTTCAAGAAAGAAATAGGAATTCGTAGGCACTCAAAAGTGTTTAATGCAAAAAAAGCCATTGAGGACAATATCACGTGATGCTGCCCAGTGAGAAATTTCTTTCTCAACTGGTAAAAATCTGACCTGCCTGACGACCTGGCCCAATGCTTTTCTAATCTCAAAGCATTTTCCCAAAGCCCTTATCAACATTACCTGGCCCCGCAAACCTGCCTACCCCTAGGTCCCACGCTACAGTTGTGTGGGCTATGGTGTCCATGTATGCACAGGTGTGTGCGTGTTTCTAAGAGTATTTATATCTCTGTGTGTCTGTGTCTCTGTGTGTCTTCTGTGAGAATGCCAGGAGCCCTATTCTCCTTAGGAAAGGTACTATAATTTAAAAAAAAAATTTCAGAGTCAGGGAAATGACAGAGAACCTAAATCAGCTTCCTTGAGGAGCTTTCTTGCTTAAGTTTTACATAATAAAGGAGTGAACCAGGCTCACACTTCAAGGTAGCTTGCAGGTAAAGGAAGAGAGGGTAGTTTTTGTTTTCTTAAAGGCTCCTGCTACCTGAGTTGTTTTTATCCCCTAAGCAATAAGTGAATATTAGTCACTATTAATTATCATCCTTGAAAAGGAAAATTTGCTAGACTCTATCATCTGTTAAGGAGAGAAACTGTGTTCAATTAGGTGCTGCCTCAAATGCAAAGAGAAATAGAACAGGAAAAGGTTGGGGTCATCTTTGTCCCTGAGAGGATCCTATCGAGTGTGCAAACTGAAATTCTGTAGAAGAGGGGCCGTGTCCTACAAATAAGAACCAGTTTCTCTGACACTAGGCTCTCCCCACTGTTATCCATGCAATCTTCCCTAGCAAGGAGAAAAGAAGCGCAAAGCTGCAGAGAACAAAGTGGGTTTTGTGGTCAGGGAAGCCTGGTGCCAAATCCTGACAGTGTTGCTCATTAGTTTGGCCTCCTGGACAAGTTACCTTTAAGTTTTCATTTCTAAAATAATAAAATTTATGGGATTAAAATATTTAATTATAACATATGCAGAGTACATCATGAGAAACGCTGGACTGGAAGAAACACAAGCTGGAATCAAGATTGCCAGGAGAAATATCAATAACCTCAGATATGCAGATGACACCACCCTTATGGCAGAAAGTGAAGAGGAGCTAAAAATCCTCTTGATGAAAGTGAAAGTGGAGAGTGAAAAAGTTGGCTTAAAGCTCAACATTCAGAAAACGAAGATCATGGCATCCGGTCCCATCACTTCGTGGGAAATACATGGGGAAACAGTGGAAACAGTGTCAGACTTTATTTTTGGGGGCTCCAAAATCACTGCAGATGGTGATTGCAGCCATGAAATTAAAAGATGCTTATTCCTTGGAAGAAAAGTTATGAGCAACCTAGATAGCATATTCAAAAGCAGAGACATTACTTCGCCGACTAAGGTCCATCTTAGTCAAGGCTATGGTTTTTCCTGTGGTCACGTATGGATGTGAGAGTTGGACTGTGAAGAAGGCTGAGCACCGAAGAATTGATGCTTTTGAACTGTGGTGTTGGAGAAGACTCTTGAGAGTCCCTTGGACTGCAAGGAGATCCAACCAGTCCATTCTGAAGGAGATCAGCCCTGGGATTTCTTTGGAAGGAATGATGCTGAAGCTGAAGCTCCAGTACTTTGGCCACCTCATGTGAAGAGTTGACTCACTGGAAAAGACTCTGATGCTGGGAGGGATTGGGGGCAGGAGGAGAAGGGGATGACAGAGGATGAGATGGCTGGATGGTATCACTGACTTGATGGATGTGAGTCTGAGTGAACTCTGGGAGTTGGTGATGGACAGGGAGGCCTGGCGTGCTGCGATTCATGGGGTCGCAAAGAGTCGGACATGACTGAGTGACTGAACTGACCTGAACTGAACTGACTGCTGTTATTTAACAATGGGAGTGACTGTGCGGTAACTTGTATGGCTCCTGTTTTTGGGAGAAGAGCTCTAACCATTTGTTCTAAGAAAACAATTATATTATATATGTATGTAATACTTTAAAATAATATATAAACTACACAAACACACACATACCTCCTTCTACGTGTCCAACAACCTGACAAACCTCTCTGCTGACAACCTCGGCTGTACGTCAAGGCTGTATATTGTCACTCTGCTGATTTCACTTATATGCAGAGTACATCATGAGAAACGCTGGGCTGGATGAAGCACTAGTTGGAATCTAGATTGGCGGGAGAAATATCAGTAACCTCAGATATGCAGACGACACCACCCTTATGGCAGAAAGCGAAGAACTAAAGGGCGTCTTGATGAAAGCGAAAGAGAAGTGAAAAAGTTGGCTTAAAACTCAACATGCAGAAAACTAAGATCATGGCATCTGGTCCCATCACTTCATGGGAAATAGATGGGGAAACAGTGTCAGACTTTATTTTGGGGGGCTCCAAAATCACTGCAAATGGTGGTTGCAGCCATGAAATTAAAAGATGCTTATTCCTTGGAAGAAAAGTTATGACCAACCCAGACAACATATTAAAAAAGCAGAGACATTACCTTGCCAACAAAGGTCCGTCTAGTCAAAGCTATGATTTTTCCAGTAGTCATGTATGGATGTGAGAGTTAAACTATAAAGAAAGCTGAGACCTGAAGAATTGATGCTTTTGAACTGTGGTGTTGGAGAAGACTCTTGAGAGTCCCTTGGACTGCAAGGAGATCCAGCCAGTCCATCCTAAAGGAAATCAGTCCTGAATATTCATTGGAAGGACTGATGCTGAAGCTGAAATTCCAATAACTTGGCCATCTGACATGAAGAACTTTGGAAAAGACCCTGATGCTGGGAAAGATTGAGGGCAGGAGAAGAAGGGGATGACAGAGGATGAGATGGTTAGATGGCATCACCGACTCAACCGACATGAGTTTGAGTAAACTGAGGGAGCTGGTGATGGACAGGGAGGTCTAGCATGCTGCAGTCCATGGGATCACAGTTGCAGGACTGAGCAACTGAACTGAACTGACAACCTCGGGGACACAGAAGACACAAAGCATGGTGGTTCTGACCTTGGGCACTTCACTTCTGTTGAGGAGAGAAATATATACATGAAAATCCTGGGTTATGACTAAGAAACAGCCTACGGCAGAGGTTAGTGTACAGGACTAGGAGTCAGGACATCTGAGTTTATGACCTTGCAAACAAGTCACTTCTCTGCGGGTCTCTGTTTCCCTGGCTGCAATGTGGCAGGGCTGCACTAGATGTCTTTTATTCAAGGTCCAAAACTCTTGATTTGTGATGCCAGTGAGGCCCCGAGAGCTGTAGGATGGGATGTTCTAGCACCAGGTGTGGGCGTTCTGTGCAGGAACTGGGCGGGATGTGAGCTCAGAGCTAAAGAATGGGAAGGACTCTGGGATACTGAGAGGGGGACCAAGGGCATAATGTTGAAGAGTGATCCGGAGTGGGAAGGAACCAAGTACCTCATTTAAGGCCTGAGGAGGACTTCCCTCGTGGTCCAGTGGTTAAGAATCCACCTGCCAATGCAGGGGACACAGGTTCCATCCCTGGCCTGAGAAACTCCACATGCCTCAGGGTAACGAAGCCTGCACACCACCACTACCAAGCCGGTGTGCTGCAGTCCTGCAGCTCCTGAAGCCACTGCAATGAGAAGCCTCAAACCGCAACAAAGGGTGGTCCCCACTCGCCAAAACTAGAGAAAGCCCGCGCGCAGAGCAGTAAAGATCCAGCACAGTCACAAATACATAAAAATTTTAAAAATTTTGTAAAGGCCTAATGAGGTCAATCTAGCTGGAAAGGTCTGTTGTCAGAGACCAGGCGGCAAGGAGAGGTCAGACCCCAAAGGGTTTGGGGAACAGAAAAGGAGCCTGATTCTACACTGGAGGCAGAGGGAACAATCAGAAGTGTCTGAGTAGGTGTAACTGTTAGCGGGAATCCCACTTCCCTGTCCCATGTCTTCAGGCTTCCCTGTTCCCGAGGAGGGCATGATACTGGAAACATACTTTATCCCTTCTTATAATTCCTCTCACTTGCCTGATCTTCTCTGATGGGGACCTACGGGACTGGAGAGACTGAGAGGAAGAATAAAGCATCCCCCGCCCAGAGACCTCCCTCTGCAGGGCCGCGCCTGCAGTGCTGGTGGGTGAACTTGACCGAGGGCGTAACAGGAAGCCCGATTCTGGCCGCAAGCCATTGAAAGTGTTTCAAGTCGGCCCATCAGTGGTAGAGCTGCTAACTCCATCTCCATCTCTGTGGATGGGTTCCCAGCTGATCCGGAATGGAGAGAGGGAAGAGGGGTCTTGACTGACCACCACCGCCAGCTACAAACATAAAAAATGAGTTAACAGCGGGGCTTCAGAAAGATGAGCCAGGAGGCAGCTGGCAAGATGGACTGAAGGAAGAAAAGACCGGAAGCCCTTACATCAGCTGTGAGGCTCCTCCAACAATCCAAACGTCCCCTGAATCATTTGTAACTGAGGAGCGCGATCCAGGGGCTAATCAATAAAGGCTCAAATCAAAACACGTACTTAAGCCAATCTGCCAGAGAGTATATCAAAGAACACAAAACATATGACTTAATTATCAACATTTTTTAAAAATCAATTAATGTCCTTTCAGAACTAGAGCTGCCTCTGCTGACTAGTGGCGTCGTGAGATAAAGGAGCTGAAGCAGCTTTATAAATATAAAAAAGACAGAAAGGCTTAAAAGTCCCGAACCGGACCTGGGCTACATGGAAGAATTCCATGATATCCACTGGTCAATCTTCCACTGCTCCCACACCAAGGGAGGTGGAAAGCCTCGTGGATCTTGTGTACATTTCTAAAGGGATAACCAGCCCAACTTGTCAGCATTTTCTCAGAGGGTGTCTCCTGGATTTCTAAACCTCAAGAGCATCTGCCGTCTTCTCAGTTAGCAGACTCACAAGCACTTATCCAACTCATGTATATTTTATATAGCCTCATTAGATAAAAATCAATTCCCTTAACATTGCTATGCATACATCTGACACCCAACCTTGCTTTGTCTTCCCTGATGGCTCAGTGGTAAACAATCTTCCTGCAATGTAGGAGATGCAGGTTTGATCCCTGGGTCGGGAAGATTCCCCGGAGGAGGAAATGCAACCCACCCCAGTATTCTGGCCTGGGAAATCCCACGGACAGAAGAGCCCGGTGGACTTATGGTTCAAAGAGTCCCAAAGAGTCGGATACGACTTAGCACACAACTTGCTTTGTGAAATGCCTCCCCCTCATTGCTCCAAATGGAATCTATGACAATGCCTATCTATATACTTGTCGCCTTGTCTCACAAAAAGTAAACATGAATTCCTTTAAGAAGAAGTTGATAAAATTACAAGCACCAGAGACCAGTGACTAAAGTGAGCCCGGATACCTCTGACTTTCTATTACCTTCTAAACACAAACCAAACTCCTTATTAGAGCTCTCAGACCCTCCCCCTGATGGCCTTAATTCTAAAACATCACCCTGGAGGATGCGGCTGCTTCCGCTAATAACCAAACTCAGTCACCACTAGCTCATGTCTGAGTCTCCCTCCTCACAAGTAGCTACCCTGCAGAACCATTTCAGCCTCTCCAAAATAATTTGGAAGTTACTGGCAGAAGATAGAAACTCAACTGGGACACCTCCCATACAAGCCATTCCACCCACATCAGAGATGAGCCTGTGTGCACCAGGTTCACAGAGAAAGTGGTTCAATGGGCTTCTGAGGTGGCTCAGTGGTAAAAAAAATCCGCCTGCCAATGCAGGAGACTCGGGTTTGATCCCGGGATTGGGAAGATTCCTTGGAGGAGGAAATGGCAACCTGTTCTCGTATTCTTGCCTGGGAAATCCCATGGACAGAGGAACCTGACGGGCCGCAGTCCACGAGGTCGCAAAGAGTCAGACACAACTGCGCACACACACAAGTTGCTCATTAGTCAGACTCCTGATTTTACTGACTTCTCTTGACCTTCTGAGGAGGTTAGTTTATGTCTATTTGCTGTGAACTACATTCCTGGGATCCCACCCAAGCCTCTGTGATAAACAAAAGGTAAAATCCCCTGCCAGGCAGAAGAGAGTGAATATTATAAGGCAGCTTTAACTTGGATTAGACAATTACCCATCTGGTCCCAACAGACTGTCCTTCTGAAAATGAACCGAACCATAAAATAAATTCTGAGTTGTGGTACAAGGCATTCTAAAATGCTTTCTGTCTTTAAAACTAACTTCCTCTATGCCTGACCCTGTATAGGACTGATGCCCCCATTAGCTTACATCCTGTTAGCAACTGAATCAATTTCTGCACCTTTAACGGGTGCTCCTGGTCTATACACTGCCTCGGCACTTAGAACTTAAATTCCCCTTAAATATAGAGGAGTTTTGTATGACCTCAGAAAGTTTAAATATTTTCCACCAAGAATTTAGAAAGAGACAGAACAAAAGACATCACATTTGCATGCACGTGTCTGAGTCGCTCAATCGCGTCCGACTCTTTGCGACTCCAGGGACTGCAGCCCGCCAGGCTCCTCTGTCCATGGGATTCTCCAGGCAAGAATACTGGAATGGGTTGCCATGCCCTCCTCTAGGAGATCTTCCTGACCCAGGAATCAAAGTCATGTCTCCTGCAGTGCAGGAGGATTCTTTACCCAGTGAGCCCCCTGGGAAGTGTACTTCTGTACAGCGATGACAAATATTTAGCTCCCTGAATAAAGAGTACATTTGGATCCTGACAGGATCTCTAGCCAGGGCCCCTGCAGTCAGCTCCAGCAGCCAGTGCGTCCCCACGCCCTCTTCTCTAGATGGGTCTCTACACGGGGCACTGTGGTCTGTCTCCTCTGGTCTCCCCGACTCACCATCTTCTGAGCACCTGCTGACATGTCAGGCACCGTGTTAGGCGCTGAATGAGAGACGCGGACCTGGGAGGTGCCAGCACTAGACAGCTCACAGCAAGGGAGTCTAGGCAGTCCTTCTCTGTCTGGAACTCTGCACATACCGGTGGCTCTCCCAGACCCCCGGCACCGGCCCTGGGTCTGTGCAAGCCTCACCCCTGACAGCTGCCCCTCTGCTGTTTATATGGCTGCTGCTCCCCGAATCACTGCCCACCCCATACAGACTTGTGACGTCCCTTCCCTGACACCCTGCGTGTGCTCACATACTTTAATTCTTCTTAATCCAAAGGGAATGGCAAGAAATGGCAGGCACGGTATTAAGGCTATCTTTCTCTCCTCAGGAGGTGAGGAGGTGGGTTTACTTTGGCCCAGAGTGGGGAAGCTGTCCAGGGGCTGGAGCCTGGCCATGGCCAGCCGGGCCGTGGACGCAGAGCCCAGGGCCGGGGCGGGAAGAAGGGGACGCACCTGGCCTTCCTGGACTTCGTCCTGGCCGCAGCGTCGGGGCCGCCCCTCTTCTCTTTGGCCTCCCTGGGGCCCGAGGCCTCGCGGGGCTTCCGTGCCTTCTTGGTGCCGTCCTTCTGCTTGGGCTCCCTGGGCTCCTTGGCCTTCCTGGGCTCCTTGGCCTTCCTGGGCTCCTTCAGCTCTCTGGGCTCACGCTTCCTCTTTGGCTTAGGCTCCCTGTCCTTGCTTCCCTTTGCTGCCCCTTCGTGCTCCCCTGGATCCTTTTTCTTGCGTTTCTTCTTCACACCTGTACCTCCTCCACCACTGTCCTCCATACCATTATGGGACGCCGTTTTCCTGGGGAAAAGGGGCCCGGCCTCCTCTTCAATGTCATACAGCTCCTTCGGGGCTGGACAGTGACTGGCAACATCTTCGATTTTCTCCTCCTGGTCAGTGCTGTGGTCAAATGGGGAGGGGGATGTGTAGTCAAAATTGACAGAGGCATCAGACATTGGGGAGTGATTCGGGACTTTTAGACTTGACAACTGCAAGAGAGAGAGAGACAAGCATGTTACTCTTCCGCTGCAAGCTTCACACAAACAGTGATGTCAACTGTGAATGTATGGATCTGTTCAGCATCTCCTGAGTGCCTAAAACGTGGTAGTTCCTCCTCTGCTCGGACATGGTCATAGAGCGGCAAAAACAACGCTTTATTGAAACTATTTGCCTCTGCTTGTGTGGAGCAAGGTCCTGGTGGACCAAGTTGTTAGTATATTATGTAGGAAATGTGTATGCAAAGATCTGAAGGCTTTCCATGTTTTGCAGAAATCTGAAACACCTTTTTCAGCTCCAAGTCTAGAACCAGCAACAGTGGTCTCCCACAAAATACCTGTAGATGCCACTGTGCTTATTCGCTCAGTCGTGTCTGACTCTTTGTGACCCCACGGACTGTAACCCGCCAGGCTCCTCTATCCATGGCGATTCCCCAGGCCAGAATACTGGACTGGGTTGCCACGCCCTCCTCCAGGGGACCTTCCCGACCCAGGGGTGGAACCCAGGTCTCCCGCATTGCAGGCGGATTCTTTACCGTCTGAGCCACCAGGGAAGCCTTAGAAGCCACTAGCGGACACAAATCCTGGGCACGCTGCTCCAACCCCGAGTAGCATTTATCCTGCTGAGACACAGAGCTACTGGCCAAGTGTGCTCCTGGATAAAGCTGATGTCAGCAGGGTGATAAGGATACAGGGTCAAGCTCAATGTGTGAGATTTATTTCCCCCAATCTTCGCTCTCACATACCATCAAGCAGCATCAACATTCAGCTGGTTTGATTTTCGAACAAGAACATCTGGTCACTCAAAACTGCACCTTTTCTTTTTAACTAAAAATAGTGTTCTGTATGATCATCTAACCTTGTCACCAGACTCAGCCCCAGATAACCTTTGAAAGTGAAAGTTGCACAGTCATGTCCGACTCTTTGTGACTCCATGGACTATACAGTCCATGGAATTCTCCAGGCCAGAATACTGGAGTGAGTAACCTTTCCCTTCCCCAGACAATCTTCCCAACCCAGGGATCGAACCCAGGTCTCCAGCACTGCAGGCGGATTCTTTACCAGTTGAGCCACAAGGGAAGCCCAAGAATACTGGAGCGGGTAGGTGATCCCTTCTCCAGGGGATCTTCCAGACCCAGGAATCGAACCCAGGTCTCCTGCATTGCAGGCGGATTCTGACCCACCAGGGAAGCCCACCAAAGATAACCTTTGGCCACTTACAAAAAAGCAAGTAACTGTACAGGAGCGTGCTTTACTGTAACAGATGCCTTTAGAAAGTAAGTGTCACAGGTGCTGAAGGCAGCCCTAAAAAGGACATTTCAAAGCTGATTTGTAGCACTGCCAAATAAACGTGCAGCCTCCTAACACCTAACACCACTTTTAAGGAAGCATCCCTTTGGAAGCAGAAGTTATGTCTCATATTTTCAGGTGTGGTGTCACAGAGCACATCTGTCATTTCATAACCACGCTAAGGTTGCCAGTAATCTGACAACAGCATGGGTGCTAGTTTCAGGAAATAAAGTAGTAACCTACGGAGGACCTGGAAGAGACAAGCAGGCTTTCTAGGAGGATGGTTATAGTCACCATTGGATGATGGCTTAGCAGCGGCCCCATTTGTGAGTCGCCTGCTCTGTTAACAGGAGGCCAGGCCTGTGCTGAAGGGCACAGACACTTGCCAGGTGGTGCGGTTTCCCTCTGGCATGCTGGTCGCCCCGTCTCTGCTCAGACTTCCTGGCCCACCCTGGGAGTGACGGGGTGCAAAGCCCAGCTGCTTATTTCCCTTTCGTTCTTCCCAGCTCCCTTTCTTAGCCTGATATTCCCAAACACAACACTGAGAATCCCAGGAGAAGATGATGAAAGCAAAGGAGGATTCTTCTGGATTTTTATCATAAACACAGTTCAGGATCATAAACAAGCCTAAATCCAGAGGGAACTGGTCATTATGGCAGGACTCACTACTTGGGGGGTGAGGGTGTGGGGGACAATTTAGTGTGACTACCTTACTGCTGATTCAGTACTTAAGACGGTTTAGGAAAAAGAAGAGCTAAGTAAACTTCAGAGAAATTTAAATCAATCAACCGTAAGAAAGTGATTTAGATGGTAAATCTTATGTGCTGTCCACCACAATAAAAAGACCAAAAAAAGTAGGGAGGGAGGAAGAAAGAGAAGAAAAGGGAGAAAGAGAAAGAAACTGAACGGTACGGTAACAGACCCAGTTAAGGCTGGGATCCTATGAGCACCTTACCATCCCTGGGATGTTACTAAATTCTATGCCCGGGACACTCGGCCCTCAGGGAGCAAGTTTTTGCTTAGCATGCAAGGGTGGACGCACTGAAAAAGGCAGACACACACAGGTGTTTGAATATTCAAAGAGGCTTTAAAAGACAACACACTGAAGACCTAATTCTACCAAGGCAGTTCTCTGAAGCTCAAAGTGAGACCCTCTCCTCAGTTCATACCTCATGTTAAGGTCTCTCTTTTGGGGGCTCTCCAGTAAGCTGAGCAGGTAGCTCAGGCAGGTGTGGTAGTACCTAGGTATCCAATCATTAGGCAGTAACAGTAACAGCAGCCAGAGCTACTGAACACACATCAAATGGAGATAACTCAGAACTACGCAAAGCATGTTTCACGACGTCTCTGATCTTTTCCAACAACCCTGCAGGCTTATTAGCACAATGATGTCTGTTTTGTATAAGGGGAAAGGGAAGATTACTAACTGATGCTAAGTCATGTGCCCAAGGCCATACGACTAATGACCAAAGGAGCCTGGATCGGGACTCTCTGGCCAAAAGCTAATGTTGGTTTCGTTGAGCATTTGACGACACCCCAGGGAAGCAGACCACCAGACAAGCATTAACTACGCTGGGTCAGAAACCCTAAATGTGACGGTATACTCAGTCGCTTTGGGAGAAGATCAGGTTCTTTATAAAACTAAACACCTACTTACCTGATGTCCCAGCACTCCCATTCCCAGGAATCCTAGAGAGTTGTCTAGTCCACCTCTCCCTTTACAGATAAAATAATCTGTGTCCGACTCTTTTGTGACCCCATGGACTATAGCCCTCCAGACTCCTTTGTCCATGGGATTTCGCAGGCAAGAATACTGGAGTGGGTTACCATTTCCTCCTCCAGGAGTTCTTCCCAACCCAGGAACTGAATCCGTGTCTCCTGCCCTGGCAGGCGAATTCTTACTAATTCTTTACCGCTGAGCTACCAGAGAAGTCAAGAGGTTTAGAGAGAAAAGGCAGTTTGTCAAGATATATTCCTAGGAAGTGGCACAGCTGGGACATCCTGGAGGGAGAAGGGAAACCCAAGACATGAGCACAATCAACCAGTGTTTAAAAGGCGGAAGTATCCCAAAAGGCAGGTATTAGTAAGCAAAAATATAAAATTTTAATCTTGCAAGTCAATAATTCCTCAGAATTTTTTTTTTTTTTTTTTAAATTTTCAAGAGACCTTGTTGGGAGCCTGGAAAAGTATCTGCTGAGGATTAAAAATATAAGACAAAAAATATTTCTTCCACTCATCTCAAGGTCAGCTGTGGGGTGTGGAGGGGAGGGAGGCAAAAGAGTATAAATGAAGTCTCTGTTTCAGCTTCCACCAAGAAGGGCACTAAATTACCCCTTTTGAAAATGGCCTTAAAAGGGACCGACGGCAGATGACCAACTGCAGGAACAGTATCATTTTATATTACACTGACAGCTTAACCAGAATCACGCATCTAGGGACACCAGGATGAAGCCAAGAGAGATGGATAAAACACACATCAATGTTAACTCCTAAACCACACTGATAGTAATAAAACATATTTCTTGGGCTCAAAATTAACAATCTACAATATTCCTGGAAAAGACACTTAAAAGATCTGAATCTAGATAAATAGTTTCCCAGACAGACACCCAAGGACAAATCTGGGGTGTTCCCCTGAAGAATCACGCAAGTCCTTGAAAGTCAAAACGGACTCTAAGAAAATCATCCATGCTACAAAATGAAGAGACCCTGAAAAAACTGTGCTAAGTGAAAGAAGTCAGGCACCTTGAAGACCATATATTGTCTAATTTCACTTACATCAAATGCCCAACATAGGCAAATCCATAGAGACATAAAGGAAGGTATATGGAGTTGCCAGGGGTTGAGGAAAGAAAAAAGTAGTGTCTGCAATAGGCATAAGGTTCTTTTGGGGGTGATGAAAATCTTCTAGAATCAGATAGTGGTGATCTTTACACAATCCTGCAAACAAACCAAAACCACGGAATTGCATGTTTTAAATATGGAATTTATAGAATGTGAATTATATCTCACTTAAAAAAAATTCAGCATAAGAATATACTGACAAGGGTCCTCTCTGTTATGTTGCTAACAGGAGTATCAGTTTGGTTTTTTTTGGCTGCAACACACAGCATGTGCGATCTTAGTTTCCTGACCAGGGATTGAACCCATGCTCCCTACAGTGGAAGCATGGAGTCTTAACCACTGGATCACCAAGGAAGTCCCCAGTGTTAACTAGTGAAAGCCTTTTTGCAGGGGAGAGTAGCAAAAATACTAAAATTTTAATCATGGATATGAGCAATTTCTCTTTGAGAACATAAACTAAGGGAAACATTTAGAAACTCCAAAGTTTATATGTAAGAACATCTGATACAGAATTGTTTTTTAATAGAGTAAAAATAAATATCCTATTTAAAAGTAAACACAGGGAATTCCCTGGTAGTCCAGTGGTTAGGAACTCAGCGCTTTCACTGACGGACTGCTTGGGTTCAGTCCCTGCTAGGGGAATCAAGACCTCACAAACTACGCAGCATGGCCAAATAAATAAATAGAACATAAATATCTTATTTGTCAATCTTTAGGAAAATGCTTAAATTAATAGCACATCCACATAAAATAACACTACACAGCCATTATTAACAAAGTTTTAGCTGACATTTAAAATTTTAAAGTTTTAAAGTTTAAAAGTTAAAGTTTTAGCTGACAACATGTGGGAAAATAAAAACATATACATATATAAAATCTAATTTTTTAAAATGCGACATCAACACTAGCTTTTTAAAATAAATTTTAGGATACATACCATCATTATGTCTGGGAGATAAGACTGTGGGCAAGTTTCACTTCTTTCTCCTAAAACTTTCTCAAAGTTACTACCTACTTGTCTTTAATTGTTTCCCAAGATTAGAAGCTTTATAAGACAGTGACTTCATGGTGTTCCCCAACATTTTTGTGGCTTATAGTAAAACTCAGTCATGTGGTTGGTTATTGGGTGAAATGAATATTTTCAATCTGAGAAAAAGAAGAAAGTCTATAAAATTGTACACGAAAGCAAAAATGACAATACCTGTGAACAGAAGAAAGAAGAAAATAAACAAAATGTTAACAGTCATTTGAGGCTGTGTAAATGGTTTTCTTTTTTAATACACAGATGTCTAGATTTTCAATAATGAGAAGAATACTTTCATGATATTTGTCACAGATAAACTTTTCACATGGATGTTTAGCAGAAAAATTTTAAAGACCTGAATGATAAACAGGAAAACCTGTTTGCCAGACAATTCATGTTCCTCCAAGTCATCAGGCTTCAGGAATCGAAGGGAGACTACGAGAGGTGCCAGCTCACAATGACATCTGACTGGGCGCAGGGCACGGTGCCCTCCCCACTGGGGCCGGGCACGCCCCCGCACCCTCTTCACCCAAAAGCATGTCCTCTGGCTTCCACCTGCGGTGAGCGGCCCCGTGGGGCCTTGCTGCCAGTCTGCTTCAGGGCCTCCCACATTCCCCAGGGAGAAGAAAGTGTTCTGTGTGGTGTTGTTTAGTTGACCCTTTTGCAACCCCATGGACTGCAGCGTACCAGGCTCCTCCGTCCACGGGATCTTCCAGGCAAGAATACTGGAGTGGGGTGCCATTTCCTTCTCCAGGAGATCTCCCCAACCCAGGGATCGAACCTGCGTCTCCTGCGTTGGCAGGCAGGATTCTTCACCACTGACCCACCAGGGAAGCCCATGCTCTACGTGCAGACTCCCTTAATCTAAAGAGATCAGTTAGATATAAGATTAAGCAGAAAAGCTTAGCTAAGTTTGAGACCTTTTTTTCTTTAAGTCCAAATAACAAAAATTAAAAAACAAAATAAGAAGCAATCGCTCCTATTAATAAGTTGGGTCTGTGGACATTTCAGGTGGCAAACCTACTTCCCAATTAAAATTAGAATTGTCTTATATTTTTGCCTTCTCTTTCATCTGAAAGAGTATTTCTCATAGTTACCTGACTGTGGAATACAGTAAAGACAGAAAACCCCACATATCCTTGCCTTTTTATACTGCAGTTGCACTGGGACGCTCATCATTCAGCACAAAGATTTGTGCTGAGATGGCAAGACTCATCTGAGGAGGAAAAGTGTCAGAGAGAGAGAGAGAGAGAGTGTGTGTGTGTGTGTGTGTGTGTGAGTGAGTGTGGGTCCCCTCTGTGCTGAGTTTTTTCCCTGCATTCAGCATATTCATCTGAGGAGAGAGAGTATCAGAGAATCAGAGTGAGCGAGCGAGAGGGTGTGTATGCGGAGAGAGAGAGAGTGAGTGTGCATGTGCGTGTGTGTATGTGTGTCCCCTCTGTGTTCCTTGAGTTTTACCCCTGCATTCAGCATATTCAATGCCTTCTGCACCTAAGAGTCCTGTGCTCTGGGCGGTAAAGCAGCCATTTCAATCCTGTGTCTCTTCTCCCACAGTCACAGCTGGTTAGCGCCAGGGGAAGAGTTCCATTTCAGGGATCTAAGGCGGAAACCTTAGGTATGTAAGATGCAGGTGTCCAGGAGGCTCTTGGATACACTTTCCAAGGGAAATGTCCAGAAGAATACATTAGACTGCCCGGGAAGAATGGGTAAAGAGAGAAGAGGGAACAGGGCCTAACCTGAGGAACACTAATGCTTACGGTTCCCCGAGGGGGAAGAACCTACACACCGTGTGGGAAGGAGCATCATCAGGCCAGTGATACGGCGGGAAAAGGGCAAGAAGGTGCGGCTTCACAGACACCTGAGGATGAGCGCATTTTAGGACAGAACATTCACAGGTGTCAAATGCTGCTGAGGAGCAGGTAAGCCAAGAACTGAAGAGTGATCAACACATCTGGTGATGTCATTTCTACAAAACACATCCACCGCAAAACCCCTGAACCTGGTCATTCCTGGTCCCCATCTCTATTTCCACATTAAAACAGGGTACAGGGTGGTGTTGGGTTTTTAATCTTACAATGTTCCAGGAATCTTAGAAAGTCAACATCTCTAAATATATCTTTAGGTGAACTCAACCTAAACCTTGTCAATTCCAGGCAGCAGTAACAAAAATGGGGTGGGGGAGCAGGCAGATTATCAAATTTAGATGCCAACAAGAAAAGAGCAGGAGAGAGGGAAATCATTTGATAAGTGCCTGTTTGTTAACAAGTGTTTCTAGAAACTACGAGTTTTATTTTCAAACAACTATGGCCCTAATGGAAAAACCAAAAGATCCAAGTGATTCAATTCTCTAAAGCTGTCAAAGTGGAATGATGTTTGCTTCATCCGAGGCTACGGGAGGCCTCTTTTAGAATGTTTTTGTGGCATCTTCTAAACTAAGTAGGTCCACAAATACAGAAAAATAAGACTAATTTCCTTCCTCTTCCTTCCTGTTCCACCTGGAATTTCACTGTAGGCTTGGGCTACCAGGGCCTCTGAGGCCAGAACTTCAGCAAACCCTGGCCAACAGCACTGCCACATACCGAAGCCCAGAAAGACCAGTGCCTCGAGTCAGGAATACTGCATGTGTGGACAGGGAATGGTGCTTTTCATAGACCCTAGTCACAGCTACTCTGAGTATCCAGCACTGTTTTGATATCTGAAGGACAAAATAGACGCCAGCAATGATCATAATAATACCTGATTTTACTAAGGACTGAGTATTCTTAAACAGATTATGTCTCTAAACAGCTCGAAGAGGAAGTATATTATGGTTCCAACTACGACTTCATCTTCTAGACAAGCTCAGAGAGGTGAATAACTCGCCCAAAGTCACACAGCTCGTGAGCAGTAGACTTGCCATTTGAGATCAGATTTGATGCCTGGTTTTAAGAGCCACTGCTGACTCCTTCACGATGCTGCCTCACGCTCTGGATACACCAAATTTAGAATTAGCAAGACTCTCTAAGCACCTCTACTTTATCTCCACCATCCACTGCCCAGCACCACTGTATCTCCCTAACTTTTCCCCAGAAAACTGTTAACTCTTTCCTCTTCCATCCAACTCTTTACAAACTCATTTGTTTCCCAGAACAGAACGGGAGAATACATGAAGAATCAATCTAGCAGAACACTGAAGATTAAATAAGTGACCTCAGACTTTCAAAACTACCCAGAAGGACCCCAAGATAAGGGTTAAAGAAAATCTAATACGCACGTGGCAGCTACCAGAAGACCTACGGCCACCACCCTCAGGATGTGTCTTGTTAGCACTGGGTACTGTATTTCCTCTGCAAGTGAGAACTTTTGATCTTTGCTCACTAAGTGTTATACAGTTTCTCCAAACTTGCAAAATTTCTCCAAAACTGTATCAGTGGTAAAAGGATGAGCTAGCTCACTAAGAAACCAGACAGTGAGTTAATGAGAAGACTATAAACCATGTCAACAGTGGAAAGAAGGTCACTGCTGTTACTTCTGCGTCTTTTCATAATGCTCAGAGTACCAGCTTTGGGCTAGTTTTCCTGAGAGTGAATCCCAGTTAAATAGAGGAAGGCAACTCTCTGCAGCTGTATCGACACTTGTCAAATGTCACAGATCCTAGATCTCTCGTCACCACTTTGATGTTGGCCCAACGCCTCGTTACCAGAGCTCCCCAGACTCCTCTGGCCAGAAAGGAGACGAGGCAATGCTATTCGCTGTCAAAACGTGGTAATCTTTCTTCCAGGGTTTCCTTCATGTAAATAGATTCAGCGTCACTTTATTCGTAGAATTTAAAACTCAGCAGCTTATTTCTGTTTTTAAAAAGTTCCTTTGTGTCTGTCTCAGCTAGTGACATACTGAGCGATATCAGTAACATGAGCTGAAAGAACCACTATCTAATATATAATTATATATTTTAATTAAAAATTGTATCTGCTTAAAAATTGTATCTACTTTGTATTCTGGTACCAACAGATAAATACCATACATGGTAAACCCTAGGATTCTAGTGAGGATGGACCTCGGAGGCCATCTAGCCCAGGCTCCCATCTCCTGGCCTCTGATACCCAAGCAAACAGCTCTCCAGCCTCTCCAGGGGCAGGGAGCTTACTGCCCACAAGGCACAGGACACGGCTGAGCAGCTCAACTTCTCAGGACGGTATTCTTCAGCTGGAGCTATACCCTGCCCACCTGTAACTCTCCACACGTGTCCATACTCATCCTCAGACGAGACAGATAGATACAGTTAACCTCTTCTCCACAAGATCCTTCTAAATCTTCCCTTCTTCAGGCTCCATCACCTTAGTCTCACCTATCATACCTCACGCAGTCAGTGTTCCTGTACAGTCAGTCACTTTGCTCTGACCTCTCAAGTATATGTTTCAGAGCACAAAATGAATTAGGGCAGTAACAAAAATGAAAATATGCTAAGGTATGTCCAAAGATCAGTTTGCAAGCCTGTGGATTGCTTTGGTGGGAAGGTTTTTTTTATTTTCATGCTTGGCAGCATCTAGCAGTTCAGGCATCTGTATGGCCTATCACCAGTACCTGGAAGAGAAGCAGCAGCAACTGCTCCACTTAATTAACTTGCGTCTCCACCCCGCCTAACTCTTAAGTAAGAACCCTGCACTATCCATCAACACTGACTATGAGGTCTAAATGAAAACCCATCTCACTGACGCTACATAATAGCCAGCTGACATATCAAAGGTCTTAATGTGACTGTGAAAATTCATGTTGGAATAATTTTGATAAAGAACATTTTTTTGTTTGTTTTGGCCATCTGATGTGAAGAACTGACTCAATGGAAAAGACCCTGATGCTGGGAAAGATTGACGGCAGGAGGAAAAGGGGACGACAGAGGATGAGATGGTTGGATGGCATCACTGACTTGACGGACGTGAGACTGAGCAAGCTCAGGAACTGGTGATGGACAAGGAAAATTGGCGTGCTGCAGTCCACAGGGTCGCAAAGACTGAGCGACTGAACTGAACTGTTTTTTACTGACATGAAAGCTTACTTTAAATAGTGTTTAAAAAATTTAAATATGCAGATTGTTTTAAGAATTATAAATCTGCCCATGTATCATAAATGACAATAGTTTGAGGGTTTGGGATTCTCTTCAAGTAATGTGTTCTTCTGAACAGCAGCATAATATTCCACTGGCACTGGCTATGATGTAAACACAAACCTACCTCATAGACACTGCAGAATCAGTTCCAGACCACCACATAAAACAAGTATCATAGTGAAGTGAAGCACACAGAGTTTCTGGCTTCCTAGTGCATATAAAAGTTAACAGTATAGTGGACCCCCAAAATGAAATTAAAAGATGCTTACTCCTTGGAAGAAAAGTTATGACCAACCTAGATAGCATACTGAAAAGCAGAGACATTACTTTGCCAACAAAGGTCTGTCTAGTCAAGGCTATGGTTTTTCCTGTGGTCATGTATGCATGTGAGAGTTGGACTGTAAAGAAGGCTGAGCACCGAAGAATTGATGCTTTTGAACTGTGGTGTTGGAGAAGACTCTTGAGAGTCCCTTGGACTGCAAGGAGATCCAACCAGTCCATTATAAGGGAGATCAGTCCTGGGTGTCCTTTGGGAAGGAATGATGGTAAGCTGAAACTCCAGTACTTTGGCCACCTCATGAGATGAGCTGACTCATTGGAAAAGACCCTGATGCTGGGAGGGATTGGGGGCAGGAGGAAAAGGGGACAACAGAGGATGAGATGGCTGGATGGCATCACTGACTCGATGGACTTGAGTCTGAGTGAACTCTGGGAGTTGGTGATGGACAGGGAGGCCTGAAGTGCTGCGATTCATGAGGTCACAAAGAGTCGGACACGACTGAGTGACTGAACTGAACAGTATATTGAAGTCTATTAAAATGATATGTAATAGCATTATTTCTAAAAAAGAACGATCTACATACCTTAATTTAAAAACACTTTATTGCTAAAAAAAAATGCTAACCATCATCTAAGCCTTTAGCAAGTCCTATTCCTTTTGCTGATAAAGGGTCTTGCCTTGATGATGATGGCTACTGACTGATCAGGGTGCTGGCTGCTGAAGGCTGGGGTGGCTGTGGCAATTTATTAATATAAGATGACAATGAGGCTTACCACATCGATGGAGTCTTCCTTTCAGAGTTTTCTGTAGCATGTAGTGCTGTCTGACAGTGTTTTACCCACAGTACAACTTTTAAAATTGGAATCGATCCTCTCAAGCCCTGCTGCTGTTTTATCAACTAAGTGTGCAATATTCTAAATCCTTTGTTGCCATGTCAAACCTTCTTCACCAGGAGCAGTTTCCATCTCAAGAAATCACTTTGTTTGCTCATCATAAGAAGCAACTCCTCATTTGTTCAGTTTTATCATGAGATTGCAGCAATTCAGTCCCATCTTCAGGCTCCACTTCTAGTTCTCCACCACAGTTACAGTTATTTCCTCCACTAAAGTCTTGAACCCCTCAAAGTCGCCCATGACGGTTGGAATCAACTTCTCCTAAATCCCTGTTAATGTTGACATTTTGACCTCTTCCTGTGAATCATAAATGTTCTTCACAGTATCTAGAATGGTGAATCCTTTCCAGAAGGCTTTCAATTTGCTTTGTCCAGATCCATCAGAGGAATCACTATCGATGGCAGCTATGGCCTTACAAAATACACGTCCTAAATAGTAAGATTTGAAAGTCAAATTACTTCTTGATCCAAAGGCTGCAGAATGGATGCTGTGTTAGCAGACATGCAAACACCATCAATCTCGCCGTACAACTCCATCAGAGCTCTTGAGTGACCATGGGTGTTGTCAACGAGCAGTCATTTTTTTCTGAGCAATAGGACTCAACAGTAAACTATGCTGTAAACACATGTGCTGTCATCCAGGCTACATAATTTTCATTTAGAGACTACAGGCAGAGTAGATTTAGCTCAGTTTTTAAGGGCCCTAGTAGTTTCAGGATGGCACATGAGCACTGGCTTCAACTTCAAGTCATCACCGGAATTAGCCCGTAACAAGAGAGTCAGCCTGTCTTTTGAAGCTTTGAAGACAGGCACTGACTTCTGCTCTCTAGCAATTAAAGTCCTAAATGGCATCTTCTTCCAATGAAGGCTCATTTGTCTAAACTGAAAATCTGCTGGGTAGCGGAGTCACCTTCACCGACCACATGAGCAGATCTTCTGCGTAACTCGCTGCAGTGTCTACATCTGCACTTGCTGCGTCACCCTGCATTCTTATGTTACGGAGATGGCTTCTCTCCTTAAACCTCATGAGCCAACCTCCGTCAGCCTTCACAGAATTGAAGAGAGTTAGGGCTTTGCTGTGGATGAGGCTCTGATTCAGGGGAATGCTGTGGTTTGCTTGACCTTCCACCTAGACCACTAAAACTTCCTCCACACCAGCTATAAGCCTGCTGCACGCTCATCACTGATGTGGTCACTGGAGCGGCACCTTTAATTTCCTTCAAGAACTCTTCCTTTAAAAAAAGGAAGCCTCAAAAGTTCTTCCTTCAAGAACTTTTCACAACTTGGCTAACTTAAGCATAGGAGGCCTTGATTTTAGCCTGTCTCTACTTCCCATGTGCCTTCTTCACTAAACTTAATCACCTTTAGCTTTTGATTGAAAATGAAAGCCAAGCAACTCTTCCTTTCACCCGAACACCTAGAGGCCGTTGTAGGGTTATTAAATGGCCTAATTTCCATATTGCTGTGCCTCGAGGAATGGCTGTTTCTTGGGTTCAGAAGCCAGAGGAGAAGGTGAACGGTGGAGGAACAGCCACTCACTGGAGCAGTGAGCACACACACATTTATCCATGAAGTTCACTGTCTCACATGGGTGCAGTTCCTGGCACCCCAAAACAATTACAATAGTAACACAAAGATCATGGATCTCAGATCACCATAACAAATAAAATAGCAATGAAAAGGTCTGAAATATTGACAGAATTACCAAAACGTGACACCGAGACATGAAGTAAGCAAATGCTAATGGAAAAATGGCCCTGTTAGACTTGCTCAAGGCAGGGTGCCACAAACATTCCATTAAAAAAAAAAAGTAGTATCTGTGACAGTAAAATGAAGCCTTCCTGTAGTCCCCTTTTTAATGAACACATCAGTTCTTTTCCATTTTTGCTCTTATAAACAAAACAGCCACGAAGCCGTACACACAGTTTTGCACACTTGTCTGAGTATATCCATAGCAGAAAATTCTGGCAGATGGAACTGCATGGTCTGCAGTATTTGTCTGCTAACTTTTGACTCTAAAGAGCTAGGACAAGAAGAAATCAGGAGTGTAGACAGCCTTTAGGCAGCAGATGAGTCAATTATTTCCTAGAACAGGCTGTTTTAGTTTGGTTTCACAAGGACCTATCTGCTGGAGACAGAACAGAGGGTCGTCCTTGGAACCATATCCCCAGACCACCCTGTATTCGACTACTGAGTGCTCTATAGAAGCAGAGAGGAAAGTAGGTGGTCCCACCCAACCTCTGTGCACGGGTTCCAGCTGAAGAGCAGAGACTCAGACCTCCCCGGTTGCCAGGTTGTCATCAATTCTGTACAGGGAAAACCAGCCCAATTCCAGGAGATCGAAGCTGGTCCCCTCATCTCACCTCCCTGGGCCTCACTGGTTTAGGTCTCTGGGTTGCTCTGAACAGGGAACCACCTGGAACACAGAACTATAATACCTACTGAGGAAAAAGATCTTAGCAGGATGGGTCACAGGGGCCAAATGTTTTATCAACTCCTCTCCCCTTCAGGAAACCAAACAGTGCCGAATTGTTGAGAGGTTCACTATTTTCTGCAGGAGAAAACTTCCGCAGATCGTGATAAATAGGAGGTCTGTGAGAAAATGCTTTCAGTTTAACTGAACATCGAAAATAATAAATATGTAAACTATAAAGAAGTGAGCACTTCTCTCTTTATAAAAACTTGGTAAGCTATTCCCGGGGGTGGGAGAGGGGGAGAAACTATCTCTTTTTCATATAGCTTATTTTGAGTCATATTCTGATTTACAGTCTTCATTAGAGTTATTCTATATGGAGCTGACCTGAGCACAGTACAAATCTATATATTAAGTCCTTCAGGACAGAGCTCTCAGTTACCATGTAGAGAATGGAAAACACAGGAATCAGGGTAACCACCAGAGGCTGAGAGAGAAGCCACAACTGCCAGCATCTCCTCTTGTTTTAAAAAAAAAAGCAAAGCACCAGTGTGAGCTGGATTCACTCACTTAAAAGATAGGTGATCTCTTACCTGCTTCTCTTTCTTCTGTATTTTCATTATCATCTATTAAAGGCAATTATTTTATTTCTGTAAAACATAAAAAAGGCAAAAATTATGTTAAAATCCACAATAAAACATTTCAGATTATCTCAAGATTAGCTGTGGCCCATGAGGAAAACAGAGAATGGAGGATTACTTCCACAGAACATTTACGATCAGCAATCTTCCAGCCTGACACTCCTGAGAGCCCTGTGCACCAGCCTAAGCCTACCTATTCCCATCTTGAGCCCTCAGTTTTCGCTCCAGGTACAGCAGAGTCAAAAACATACTGTCTTCGTAGATAAAACAAGTTATAAGAGATGCTGGTGCATTAAATCACAAAGGGAACTAAAAGAGGAACCGAAAATGATGCCATGAATATATTTGGGGGGTGTGGAGGGGTGGAGGGGGGCTAGAACTAATAAGCAAAGCCCTCATTTTTGGGGGGAAGAAAATTAGTAAATAATATCTATAACTGATATATCAAGAAATAGAAATATGCACAATAAAAAAGAGAGTTAAAGGACTTCCTTGGCTAAGACTCCATGATTCCAGTGCAGGGGGCCCAGGTTCGATTCCTAGTCAGGGAACTAGACTCCATGTGCCACAATTAAAACCAGTGCAGCCAAATAAATAAATAAATATTTTTAAAAGAGAAAGAGCTGAAAGTTAAAACTGGTTCTTCTGAAGGATAGAGGAGCTGCTATGAGACAGGACAGGGCACTCTTGCACTTCATCATATGCTGTCCTACATTACTTGATGTTTCAAACCATGTGCATTTTAAACTGACAAAATAAATTCTATTTCAATATTCCACAATTTCTTCCTAATGATTTTCTTATACCATTCCCATCATTTCCTAATGATTTTATTATACCCATTATTATTATACCCATTTTATTATACCCATTCCCAGGCTCCAACCACAAAGCCCATGATGACACTGAGCTTCTCATAAATGTCTTTTGAGCAGCACAGCCACAAGACCCCAGCAACTGGCTTGAGAGGTCTGGAAGTGCTCTGGGGCATCCAAGGGACAGAGGACCTCTGTTCTAGGAAACCCAGAATGGAGGGCTGCCTGAGTCACCCACTCTCATCTCCCCCAAAGACAAACAATGGAAAGATCATAGTATATATATCTTGGCTTCCGGTTCTAGTCTGGATGTAGACACCAATTCATAATCATTGTTTACCTTGATTTTCTGGACATCCCACAGAGCTAGGAACCCATCCCAGAGGTGCATAATTATCCTTATGATACACTTATTTCTCACATGCAAGTGAATGCGGTATGTGCAGGCGTCAGAGAACTTTTAGATTAATCCAAGGCAGTCTCACTTAAGTGGGCTCATGGTGTGTTTGATGCAAATGAGAAAGATGAAGGCCTTGGGATTTCAATCATCTGTGGGAACCACAATTACAGTTTAAAGTCTGTCAATTTAGGGCTTTCTTTTCCTCCAAGAGTCAGAAGCACTTTCTATTCAAAGGAGCATAATATGTTACCAGGCTACTGCTGCTTGCAAAGAGCACAGCATCCATGGAAGCAACAAGTGGCAAATTGGGCACAGGCAGGCCCTAGACCAAGGGGCAAAGAGAGGGCAGCAGAGAAGAACTGGCCAAGTCAGGAAAAGGGAAAACCAAGTCAGTAAATAGTGCTTTGAAGGGTCAGTGTGAGGACTAACATTTGATGAAACAACGAACTTTCCTCAAGAAAACCGTAAATTCCTGAGAAATGGCAAGGTAAGGGCTCTGAAATCAGGGCAGTTCAGAGAACCTTACCCTCTGGACTTCAATACAGTGGAGTTGACTCTAGGTCAACTATGTTAGCACAAAAGTCTATCTCCTTTATCTTTCAATTTTGAGTTATCAGACCCCAGAAAATCAACCATTCTCAACCATCACAAACTGCCACAAATTCTGAAATGAAGAAGGAAGTTTGCAAAATAAACTCTAGCTAATAAAAAGGGATATTATCAATAACCAGACATGTAACTCAAATAAAATTCTACCCAACAAAATGAAATCAATTGCTTACAAAATGCAGAAAAAGTCTAGTGCCAAGAAAAACCACCTTTTACTATATATATATTTAAAAAATCAAGTATAATGCAGTAGAGACATCAAAAAACACAATTTCTGATTAAGGTCCACAAACCAGCATGCAAATAAACAGGGCCCCAACACTGCCTGCAATGTGGGGAAACAGGTCCAACTGATCTCACTGTTGGCAGGTTCACCGTCCCCAGCTTTCTGAAAGCACTCAGGCAACATGCCACCTAGATCTATGGACTGCGGCGGTTCCACTTTCAGGAATCCACCCCAAGGCAATCAGCCAGTAGGAAATCAAGCTGAGAGGAAGCTTAGGGATGGGGTGGGAGGCAGTGTGGAAACGCTGTCACAGCAGAGCTCAGCCACCGCAGAGGACCACTGTTCCCTGGGTCCCGTCACAGGGCCTGGGAAGATCAGAGGCGGCCAATGAGCACAAGCTAGAAAGACTGGGAAGGTGAGGGGCTGACCCAAGTAAGGCGTGAATGTGCTTACTCAGCAGGGAGAAGGCTTGGAGGAAAAGAGCTGGGTGAAAGATCCTAAACCAAATCTCACCACCACCCCTCACCAGGTGTTCACACGAGACACCTGCACCCTCGGGGATTTTCACGCCATGCAGATAAACCCACTCTCTTTCCCGAAAGAGACAATGTGTGTGAAATCCAAGCACGTCCCAGTGATGCTGCTATGAGAGTAACTGCTTCAGGGACCTCCCTGGTGGTCCAGGGGTTAAGACTTCAGCTTCCAATGCAGGGGCTGCAGGCTGGATCCCTGGGATCCCTGGTCGGGGAACTAAGATCCCACATGCCAAGGAAAGAACTGCTCTCATTCACTGAAAGCAAGTATTTGGCCAACCTTGCGTTGTGACTGTGAAATCATTTCTAGTACCCGGATGGACTGCCACACACCAGCATGTAGGTACTTCACAAGATAGCAGCTGTCATCAACAGCATCAATTTGGTATTCAATAAGCATGTATTGACTTTTATTTCTCCAAATACCATCTAGTAGTTTACTAGGCATTCTCTCTGAGGTTTTCTCTACCTTTTTCCTCTTTGATGGCACATGTTTAAAAAACACAAAACTACCTAATCTTTTTGTGCAGCTGAATTTTATGCAGCAGGAATAGCGAATGAGATATACGCTAAAGCAGGTACTTCTGCACAACACTGGAAACAGTTTCACAGCCTCTGCTGCTGCGCTGACATCACCCAAAAGTTGTGATTAGATAGATCCTTTAGGTTCAATAAAGTGCAAATTAAAACAGTAATTTCAGAGTCCCACAATTTAATTAGAAGCATAATACAAATATATTCTGAAACTCCTGTGTGGACAAACCAGGAAACTTGTCAAGAGTGTATTAAAAAAGATTTTAAAAAAGTGTATAACTGGGGCTTCCCTGGTGGCCCAGAGGTTGAGACTTCGTGCTTCCACTGTTGGAGCGCATGGGTTCATTCTCTGGCTGGGGGCCTAGATTCCACACGCCTTGCAGCACCGCAAAAAATAAAAATAAAAAATAAAAATTTAAAAGTATGTAACTTTTGAATGACATGAAAACTGGGCGAACTCCTCAATGCATTTCACTGCTCATTTATGAAAGCAGTATTTAATTACCTTCACAAGAAGGTTAGTTGTTAATAATATAAAAAGTAAACAATATAAATATTCCCATTCCTTCTTAACACTGACAGCAAAGCTTACATTAAGAAAAATGGGTGCAGGTTCATTAAGAACATTCTGAAATGTATGACTTTTTCTCTCTCCACTTCAACAATTCTGCCCCAGCGCCATCTCCCAAGCTCCTCCGTGCAGTCAGCCTTTGTCTCCTCACCTATGGAAAGGCTGACAGCGCCAACCTCAGAGTGCACACAAGCCTTCTGGTAGCCTTCGGTGTCACCTGTCCTGGGCTTCCCTCCAGGGCAGGGGAAGGAAGGCGGCCCCCCTCTCCAGAGGACAACTAGCCTTCCGTCGGCACTTGAGGTCCATCCTCTCCTGCTTCGCAGCCAGTCTCTCCTCGTTTTTCTCCGGTTTCCCCTCAGATGCCACCTGCCACCAGAGTCTTCCTTAACTCCCCTACTCCCCCCAACCCATCCCCAGTCTCTTCTCTCACCCTAATTTAGCTTTTTTTTTCTGGCACTTGTTACTACCTGACGTTGTATTACATCTAGTTGATGACAAACTTATTACCTGTGAGATGCACACACACGAGTGTAAGCTCTGTTTTGTTCATGTTGTACTTCCTGAGTCTGAAAAAGCAACGGGCTCATAATGGGGACTCAATAAACATGTGTTCCATGAAGAATCACTTCCTTCTCTCTGCAGACAAACAGCCTCAACTCTACCTCAGAACAGTAACCATACTAACAAATCCCACACCTGAATCATCACTTCCTTTCGTATTACTTCCCTAGAGCTCCTCTTGGCAATGACTCCCTAGTTAATAAGTCCAAGGCCTTATCCTGAGTTTCTTGCAGCACTGTAAGCTACAGACCATTTTCTCCTCTTAAAATGCTCATCTCACTGGTCTCCTGGAGGCCATTCTCTCCAGCTTTCCCTCCGACCGCAGGCTTCCAAAGCCTGCAGGCTTCCTCCCTAGGCTCATCGCATTACAAGGCCCAACTCTTAAATGTCAGTGTCCCCGTGGCTAAACACTCTTAAGTTCGAACAACTTCACGTGGCAATGTTAATCACATCACTCTAAAACAGGACGGAGTCAATGATGTGTTATAAGTTCCACATGGGCTCTGAGTTCTCCACTCAACTCCCAGACTCCACCTCAGCCACTCAGTCCTGTCCAACTCTGCAACCCCGTGGCCTATAGACCACCAGGCTTCTCTGTTCATGGGATTCTCCAGGCAAGAATACTGGAGTCGGGTGACATTTCCCAAATCCAAGTCCTCCTGACCTCTAAGTAGACTTATCCATCCATATCCTGGCCAGTTCCAATCAGGGATTCCACAGATACCCCCCAAATCCCACAACTCTTCCAAAATCAAACTCAACACTGCCTTTACACACACATACACACCTGCTTCTATCACACACATACACACACACACACACCCCTATGTCTCTCACTGGAGGTCAAAGACACATACACACACCTATGTCTCTCACTGGAGGTCAGAGTCCCACAACCTGCCACCCAGCCCAGAGTCCAGTTGTCCTAAACTCCTTCCCTCCCTTTCCCTAACTCCTTCCTCTTTACTGAATCCTGAGGATCTTCCCCAGTCCACTTTGGGTTGAGGGTGTTTTTCACCTGACCCAGCCTCCTAAGTGTCTCTGTTCGTAAGTGCCTTCCACCCTCATACCATTACCCTCATTGCACCAAGCATGTGTTTTCCTAAAGTATCTGCCAAATCAGATCATTATCTCTGCAGTGTCTTCAGAAAAGAAACCATTCTTCCCATCACAGAGCCCTGCACAAGGGAGCCAGCCTCTAGTCCGCGTCTGCTGCTCCAACGTTACCTTTCACCATTCAGCCAACTGTTCTGAACACGAAGTTCAAGCTGTGCCTCCTTCCACTTCACGCTCTTATCCTTCAAAACTCAACGCTGTGTGTCCTGTTCTCTGGGATGCTGTACCTGACTTCCCTAAGCCCTGAAAACACCTCCGAGGAGCGCTAAGCCACAGCAGCTATGCCACCATGGTATCGTCTTTCCCCTGTATCTGCGTGCCATCAGCTCCGTGCCTCTGTGCCCTCCAGGAAGGGACTGTGTCCTGCACCATTTGGCTCAGTGCCTGACATCTGGGCTCATAAAGGATTACCTGTGGAGTAAGGGAGTGAATAAATTGGAAAGTGATGTTTACAGAAAAGGCTTTGAGCTCCTACCTTCTTGATCATAACTAGTGGCCTTTCTTTTTCCTTTCCTGTTTACTGTTCTTTTACGTACAAATTTCTTAGCACTCATCATTCATGCTTTTTCAAAGTAATACATGTACTTAGCTTAAGAATTTAATAATATGCAGTTTTGTTAAAACAAAACATATTCCCCTGACTCTGCTCCTCCCCATCCTGACTCACTCTCCCAGAGGTAATCTTTTGATCTACAGCTCTTCCTTCTGCCTCGTTTCAAAATATTTCTTAAAAACAGTGATTACAAAATTAACAATAAAAATCATTAGGGTAATCTCAACAGATGCAGAAAAAGCTTTCGACAAAATTCAATATCCATTCATGATAAAAAAAACTCTCAACAAAGTGGGCCCAGAGGGAACATACCTCAACGTAATAAAGGTCATATATGACAACCCACGGGGCTTCCTCAATGGCTCAGCGGTAAAGAAGCCACCTGCAATGCAGGAGACACAGGAGGTGCGGGTTCAATCCCTGAGTCGGGAAGATCCCTTGGAGGAGGAGTAAATGGCAAGCCACTCCAGTATTCTTGCCTGAAACATCCCATGGACAGAGGAGTCTGGCAGGCTGCAGTCCAAAGGGTCACAAGAGCCAGACAAGACTGATCAACTGAGTGCAATGACAAACCCATAGCTAATACCATCCTCAAGAGTGAAAAGCTTTTCTTCTTAGATCATGAACAAGACAAGAATGCCCACTCTCACCACTTTAGTATTGGAAATCCTAGCCAGGGCAATCAGACTAGAAAAAGAAATAAAAGGCATCCAAACTGGAAAGTAAAACCATCACTATCTGAAGATGACCTGATGCTTTATAAAGAAAACACTATCGACTCTGACAAAAACCCATCAGAACTAATAAATGAATTTGGTGAAGTTGCAGGATATAAAATTAATAATAGAACTATGTAGCATTTCTATACACTAATAATGATCTCTCAGAAAAAGAAATTAAGAAAACATCTGCAACTCCCATCAAAAAGAGTAAAATACCTAGGAATAAACTGAACAAAGAAGCTGAAAGACCTGTAGTTTGAGGCTATCGGACATGGATAAAAGAAACTGAAAACAACACAAATAGAAAGATACACTGTGTTCACAAGTTGGAAGAAGTAATACTGTTAAAATGATCATACTACCCAAAGCAACCTACAGAGTTAATGCAATCCCTATCAAAATACCAATGGCATTTTTCACAGAGCTAGATAGAAGAAATAATCCTAAAATTTGTGTGGAACCAAAAAAGACCCCAAATATCCAAAGTTATCCTGAGAAAGAAGAAGAAAGATGAAAGCATCACGCTCCTTGATTTTGAAGCATACACCCGAAACTGACACAATATTGTCCGTCAACTACGCTTCAGTATCAGTAAACAGGTAAGATTTCTAAGAAATACACTAATACTGCTATCAGGCCTTTTTACGATTTTAAACATGATTCTATCAGTTTCTTCCTATAAAACAGGAGATGGCAAATATTTTTATAAAATACCAGATAATAAATATTTTAGGTTTTGCAGACCACACAGTCTCTGTTGCAACTGTTCAATTTTGCCACTGCAGCATGAAAACAGCCACAGACAACATGCAAACGTATGGGTTTGTATTTCAAAGAAACAACAAAAGCACGAAACCCCCCTGCTACAGAAGATGAACTGTATCTTCCTGGTATAGTTATTATTAAACCAATATTCATTTCACAGCTAAGATATGAACTATACTGTGCTAAAGTTTTCTTTTTGGGGGTAATCTTTCCCCCTAAATGGCAATCCACTCCAGCACTCTTGCCTGGAAAATCCCATGGACGGAGGAGCCTGACAGGCTACAGTCCATGGGGTCGCACAGAGTCGGACACGACTGAGCGACTTCACTTTCACTTTCCCCCTAAAGACAGCTGCTGCTGCTAAGTCGCTTCAGTCGTGTCCGACTCTGTGTGACACCATAGATGGCAGCCCACCAGGCTCCCCCGTCCCTGGGATTCTCCAGGCAAGAACACTGGAGTGGGTTGCCATTTCTTTCTCCAGTGCATGAAAGTGAAAAGTGAAAGGGAAGTCGCTCAGTCGTGTCTGACTCTTAGCGACCCCATGGACTGCAGCCTACCAGGCTCCTCCGTCCATGGGATTTTCCAGGCAAGACCTGTAGTTTGAGGCTATCGGACACTGGAGTGGGGTGCCATTGCCTTCTCCGCTAAAGACAGCAAGTACCTTTAAATTTAAAAATGTGCTTTGTTCTCTGAGTCTCTAACTTACCTAAAAATGCTCCCCCAAAACTTTAAAAGTAGGATTCCTCTCAGCCTAGGCTCATTTCTTCCCCCTTGTACCATCCTATCTGAAGTCTCAGAGCGCTCTTCAGTCCGCTTCAAAGCCACCTCACCTTACTGGGGCCTCTCACCTCCATCCTCCTGGGGACTCATTCTCTGTGTCACTCTTAAGAGTGGACGCCCAGGTTTCTTTCTTCTCTCTGAGGGTTTACTCTCTCATTCTGGTGAATCACAGTGTCCACTAAGTCACTAGGAAATATAAGTTCTGAGACCTTCGTGTCTGACTATGCTCAGAGTCCACCCTGACGGCTTGGAGGGCAGCAAATCCCAAGTTGGAGACGGAATTCTTCTCAGAATTTCAAGAACATTTCACCACAGTCCTGTTCCTTCCAACGCCTGTTAAGGAATCTGAACCACTGAGATGGCTAATCCCTTATCTGAAACCTCTCTTCCTTCACAGAAAGCTTTTAGCCCAAGGGAGCATCTTTTCATAATGATGCACCTTGGGGCTATTTTTATCCATGAGGTTGGACACCTGGTGAATTCTTTCACATGCTGGAAACTCCTGTCTCAGTTCTGAGAAATACTCAATTACTTCCTCATAATTTCCTCCCTATTGTTTTCTTGTAATAGAACTCCTACTATTGTATTTGAATGACAGACCTTCTGGGCTATACCTCTAATTTTCTCACTAAAATTTTTTTTTGGTCTCTTTGTGATCTGCTTTCTGGGAGCTTTCCCCACCTTTCTTCTTATTTAGTTATGTATTTTTAAATAGCTAACAAGTTTACCATTCAATAATTCTTTTTTTTTTCCCCCCAGTAACCCACAATGGAAGGCCATTCAATGACAAACAGCGGTGCTTTCCTTTCAAAGACTCTATGATCTAGTAGAAGACTTTCACACAACCAGAAAACTCAACCTGGAGTGAGAAAATGCTTCTGTACCAACTTCAAGGCTCTGAATGAGTTTTTTTTCTCCATCAAAGATGTCACAGCACACACACACACACACACACAATTAGGATTTTAATTCATATACATAAGTTTTTTGATACCTGAAAGTTTTTTTTTTTTTGAACATAGAGAATTTGTAAATTAGATCTATTTGGGGGGAAACACACAAAATTTACAAATTAGATTTATTTCTGTTACCTTTTGTATATAGTTTAGGGCTTTCCAGGTGGCTCAGTGATAAAGAAATTCATCTGTCAATTCAGGAGACGCAGGAGATGTGAGTTTGATCCCTGGGTTGGGAAGATCTCCTGGAGGAGGAAATGGCAACCCGCTGCAGTATCCTTGCTGGGAAAACCCATGGACAGAGGAACCTGGCAGGCTATGATTGAGCTTGCACACGCACATACAGTTTAGGCTAGAGCTAATCTCTAAGCGGTGATCTGTGATGCTCTCCACAACAGGCTGGAAAGAACACAGCATCTTATGCCTACAAGTCAAAAGCATTCACATCCCTCCAGGTTGCAAGAGGACCGTGAGGACGGAGACCCTATCTATTTGGAATACTGCTATGTATCTAATTCCTAGCACAGTATTTTGTGAATGAGTGAATATGTGAATATTACACAGGATTTATCAATGGTGGGTCAAAAAAGATGGATCATATCTACGTAAGGGAAATAAACCAGGCACAGACTAAAAAGACCTTCTCTCCAAAAATGCAGATGCCTAACTTGAAATATCTGTCCACAATACTAGGGAGAAGGCCTGAGCACTGACTGCCACAACTTCCAAACTGAGGTAGCTCTTTGTTTTGCTGGCTTGAAAGTACAATTATCACCTCCAATATTAACTTAAGATGCTTTGCCCCTCAAAAATTGTTTTAAACACTCAATGCATTATACTAAAAGCTTTGTTACCCTCCATGTGGGTGATGCAAGCCAAAAAGCAAATGAAGAGTACTGACTTTAATCTCTGTCTGTGAGAGAAGGCATAATCAGCAGTAAGAGCAATAATCTTCTAGAAAACTCTTGTTATTGGATCAAGAGTATTAGAAATGTCCATTTTGAGAGGCTTCCTGTTAGTCAACTACAAAATAACAAGGCTTTAACCTCATTACTATTGACTTCAACAAATGTCTACCACCGCCACGAAAGTCAAAGTGAAGCCGCTCAGTCGTGTCCGACTCTGTGACCCCATGGACTGTAGCCCACCAGGCTCCTCCGTCCATTGGATCTTCCAGGCAAGAGTACTGGAGTGGGGTGCCATTTCCTTCTCCAAGAGATCTTCCTGACCCAGGGATTGAACCCGGGTCACCTGTATTGTAGGCAGATGCTTTACTATCTGAGCCACCACCTGATCAACCACTGCCATATTTCCTTATTATAATCTGCTGTATCTAACGGATGGTTGCTGTTGTTTAGTCACCAAGTCGTGTCTGACTCTGCCGCAACCCCATGGACTGTAGCCCACCAGGCTCCTCTGTGGGATTTTCCAGGTAAGAATACTAGAGTGGATTGCCATTTCCTCCTCCAGGGGATCTTCCCTACCCCAGGGATCGAACCCGAGTTTCCTATGTTGCAGGCAGATTCTTAACCGCTGAGCCACTAGGGAAGCCCATCTCGATGGCATGTGCTAAGTGTGCTAAGTCATCCCAGTCGTGTCCAGCTCTGTGGACCCTC
>NW_024070194.1:13032732-13132570 GCF_014754425.2 Oryx dammah | reverse complement strand
ACCCTCTGAACTGTGACACACCAGGCTTCTAAGTGTGCTAAGTCATCTCAGTCGTGTCCAGCTCTGTGGACCCTCTGGACTGTGACGCACCAGGCTTCTCTGTCTGGGATTCTCCAGGCAGGAATACTGGAGGGGTTTGCCATGCCCTCCTCCAGGGATCAAACTCACGCCTCTTACATCTTCTGCGTTGGCAGGCGGGATCTTTACCACTAGAGCCACCTGGGAAGCCCCAGTGGTATACAGGTGGAAGCACTGGGAAGCCCTAATGGTATAAAGGTGTATAGAGGTATAAAGAAGCCCTCTATGGAGAAGGAAATGGCAACCCACGCCAGTACTCTTGCCTGGAAAACCCCATGGACAGAGGAGCCTGGTAGACTACAGTCCATGGGGTTGCAAAGAGTTGGACACGACTGAGCGACTTTGCTTTGTTTGTTTGTTTTTTTGGATATAATTCAGTAACAATTCTTTCAGATAAATAACACTATGATTTTGCTTTGGCTGTCAAGAGATTTGAGCCAAATTCATGATCCAGTACTCTTAACTCTATAGGAACATATACTATGCATTTTTAGGAACATATACTAAGCATTTTTGCAAGCTAATCTTTCTCATGGACTTTTTTCTTAATCACATTTTCCTTTCAATCATATTCTTTTGGCTATTAATATTATCCTTTTATAATCACTAGTATTTGTGTAACCTTCTTTAAATACTTCTGTGAAATGGAACAGGAAACATATATAAATAGTAATAAAGATTATTTATAACTCAAATAAATAAATAAATGAATAAGCCCTCTAGATGGTATAAAGGTATAAACTAAGGAAGCTCTCTAGAAGTGACTAGCAACATTTCAATAATGCTGCATTCACCAAATCAGAACTGAATGGGACCTCTGAGATTACAAAGCCAAACACTCTGATCTTCATGATGAATGAGACATAGTTTTGTAATACAAAAGGAGAAAAATCAACTCCAAATCCCAGTTCATCTCTTCAATCATGTCAACTCCTAATTTAGTGATAAAAATCAATTTGCTTGATAAGAATCACTATTAAGGGTAGCAGTAGAAGCAAGTGGCCAGGCATTACCAGGGTTATCAAATAACACGTTGTGAAGTAAAACCTGACTGCCCTTCCTTTCTGTCATTAGACCCTACACTATAATGTCAACTGACCCAGATGAGGAATGATCTCATCTGTGAACACAGAACTGAAGAAACCAATCTCCTAACAGCCAAGCCCATTCAAAGTTTAGAGCTCTAAAGATTCAAGCTATAACCTTATGTGAGAAGACAGGGTTTTTACAGATGACTTTCCATATTCAGTCTCAAGAGACTTCACCAGTAACGCAAGACCTTTTTGATTTGTGGCACTTTAAATGCCATTTGTGGAGGAAGAATAATACCTGTAGGGGCTTCCCTTGAAGCTCAAATGGTAGAGAATCTGCCTGCAATGTGGGAGACCCAGGTTTGATCCCTGGGTCAGGAAGATCCCCTGGAGCAGGGCATGGCAATCCACTCCAGTATTATTGCCTAGAGAATTCCATGGACAGAGGACCCTGGCAGGGGTTGCAAAGAGTTGGACACGACTGAGCGACTACACTCTCACTTTCTGAGCGAAGATATCTAGGTTCTGGACACAACTGCAATATGAGCTGCACAATTTATTCACTGTCCCTAGGGCTTAGTCTCTCATTTATAGAAGGTGTGGGAGGTGTAGTCGCTCAGTCGTGTCCGACTCTTGCGACCCCGTGGACTGTAGCCCACCAAGCTTCTCCATCCATGGGATTCTCCAGGCAAGAATACTGGAGTGGGTTACCATTTCCTTCTCCAGAGGATCTTCCCGACCCAGGGATCGAACCCGGGTCTCCCGCATTGGAGGCAGATGCTTTAACCTCTGAGCCACCAGGGGACCAAAACCATCTTTTGCAAGAAGAGATGGATGAGCTCTCTTTTGTTTTTGTTTTTGTTTTATTTTATTTTATTTTTTTTGAGCTCTCTTTTGGACAGGCTAAATTTGAAGAAACAGTAAAGATATGCAAAGTGAAGGGAGAGAACTTTAAGGTCAGGCAATGCAATCTTTTTATCTTAAGATAATGAAACTTAAGGGTCAGAGTAGCCTAACTGCCCAAAGGCCACAATTATGCAAAAGTACCAGGATTAGATTTCCCAGGTTCCAATTCAGACCTCTGAGCACTACACCACACTGCCTTGCAAGAAAATAGCAGGAGAGGTGAGGATTGTTGTCAGTTGTTAGAAGGGCTGAAGGAGTGACTAAGGGAAACTGAGGCATGCAAACCTGAGATTAGAAATGCAGGAAGGCCATGCCCTCCCCAAAAGGAAAGGAAAGTGAGGAAAGTGAAATCACTGTGTCTGACTATTTGCAGCCCCATGGACTGTAGCCTGCCAGGTTCCTCCATCCATGGGACTTTCCACACAAGAATACTGGAGTGGGTTGCCATTTCCTTCTTCAGGGGATGTTCCTGACCCAGGGATCAAACCTGGATCTCCCACATTGCAGGCAGACTCTTTATTGTCTGAGCCACCAGGAGGTGAGGCTTGGAGATGTTCTACTGAGAGCGGACAGAGATTAGAAAGATATCCTATAGACAAATCACTACATTCAAGAGGAAAAATAGAAAGAAAGAAAGCAGGCTATAGTAGATGGTTTTGATCCATCCTTGGGGTGAAGAGGAAGCAATTAAAACAGCTTGATAAAACTATTATTCAAGAAGATCTTTTAAGCACATTTTAAGTAAGATGGACCCTTCAGATAATATTATATTACATATAAGGAAAAAAAAACTCATACTAATAATTCATAAGATAAACAGAGATTTTAAAAATCTTTAGGGATATAACTGCCAAGTAATTGTTTAAATTCTTTATCTACTCTCCTAAAACCTCCCATTTGAATCCTGAAATTGTTCAACAAAACTGTTTTGGAGCAATTTACAGTAAGGAACAAACTCTATCTGATGGCTATCCAAGACAGCAGGAAACACAGTAAACACACATTAACAAAATCATAACACAGACAGTCCTCAGCAGAGCTTTTACTTTGGGGTAAATAATACAAGAAAAATCACGTACTTATGGCCATCCAGGCTCAGCACTCAGGCTCTTTCTACAGGAAACAGAAGATCCAGTCCAAGTGCAAACCAGTCTACAATCTGAAGACATCACATAAATTTGTGGGGTTCCTTGTACTAAAAAGACAGGCTCTTTCCCCGACTTCTACAACTCTGGAGTGTTCAAATAAAATGAAAACCCAAGATTTTTCCAGGTGGGCTCTTTTTTTCTATTGTTTAAAAACAAGACAAAACAAATGGATTCTGAATCTCACACAGATTTCCTTCTGTTCCAGTTTTAAGGTGAAACCCTGAAACTGAACTCCCACATCGTATATTATTAAATCACCTGCTGCAAACCCAGGAGGATGCTGCACCCTGATGCATCCCACAGTTGTTTCACCTCCTAAAAACTGCTCAACTCTGACACCTCCTGCACTGTCTTTAGGGGCTAAATTTTTTTCTTTAAAAGAATCTGAGGAGGGTTTGTTTTTTGTTTTTTTTTTTAAAGCTCTGGAGTTTTAAAAGATTAAATTGTTCTTAATCCTCTTCCACCCTCAATTCCCCCTTCCCTGAAATCTAAAAAGAAGAAAAGTACTGTGATAAATGCAGAACCAGGCTGTGGGGGAATGCATCTAACAAGGCACTGCCTGATGTGACTGATGTGAGAGCAAAAGCAGGCTCTGACAAGCACTGGCTGAAGGGTGAGGCGGGTGGCTGGCAACCAGAATCTCCTGCCGATAAAACGCCCTGGTGATGCAAATCTGGTTGTGCGACGACGCTAAGAGCAGAAACTGCAAGCAATAAGCAGAATACTCAAGAGGCCACCCGCGGCAAAGGTAAGCCAACTGACGAAGAGCTGTTACCATTGTCTATGTTATGTGTGGTCCATCTAATCTGCCTAATCACTGGTATAGATGCAGTCACCTACTTTAAATTAATATATGAGCAAACAACATATAGTTACAAGTACTGACTTCTAATACCTAGATAAGCGCTTAACCAGAAGTAAAACTCAGCAAGTTTTCAGATTGGCACATGGTACTATTTAAGGAGGACTGGTCTGGGAGATGACAGAATTCATGCCCAGGATGAGTTGAGAGAACCACAGACAGGGGCCTGTTAGTTTACCTGATAAATAGCATCCATTCGCAGATCAAAAGACAACCATTTTGAAATATAAATTTATCTCCTTAATACCCATAATCTCCCATTCATATTCTTACCATGTATTTATACCACCCATTCCAATGTTCCCATCCATCATCAGCATGAGCACTGAAAACCAGACATAGGGATGTGATTCAAGACTGTTCTAGATGCAGACGAGCAGTTTTGGAGGACTGCAAATTTCCAAACTGCCGCTCTGGAGTACATGTGCAGAATGAGAATCATACCTTCCACCACCCGCACCCTTAAGACGCTATATTTGCTAATGAAGCCCCTTTGTTGGTGGCATAGTATAAGCAACGGTGGAGAATCTGCCTGCCCATGCAGGAGATGCAAGTTCGATCCTGATCGGGGAGGATCCCCTGGTGAAGGAAAGGGCAACCCACTCCAGTATTCCTGCCTGGGAGATCCCATGGACAGAGGAGCCTGGCGGCTACAGTCCATGGGGGTCGCAGCAAAGTCAGACATGATCTGTGGACTAAACAAAGTATAAGCTCAGGCTAGTGATCAAATGAAATAAATACAAGTTGGGAAACTCTCATTAGCCTGGAGGTGAAATCCAAGTAACAGTTTTTAAAGGATCCATAGATTCTAAAGGAGTTGGTGACAAAGTTGCATGTCACAGCCAAGTATACTAAAGGCCACCTTCAAACAGAAGAATACAAAACGGTAACTCTCCAGTGGGCCGAGGGACTGCATCAGTCCCCGATGCCTAGGACAGGGCCTGTGACACAGTCGGTACCCATACAATCCGTGTAGTGTAAACAACAGTGGAGAATCCGCCTGCCAATGCAGGAGGTGCGAGTTCAATCCCTTATCAGGATGATCCCCTGGAGAAGGAAACAGCAACCCACTCCAGTATTCTTGTCTGGGAAATCCCATGGACAGAGAATCCTGGTAGGCTACAGTCAATGGGGCTGCAAAAGAGTCGGACACAACCCAGGGACTAAAGAACAACGAAGGATAACACCAGGCCAGTAAGAAAATGAAACAAATACAAGTCAGGAAACTCTCGATTTTCCGGATTGAACTTATAAATGAAAGGCTCACTGGCTAGTTTCACCACCCACACTATTTTCTTCCCTCTGCCCTCAAATGACTTAAGGGTTAAAAAATACAAGGAAACTATTTTTGCAAGGCAATCATTCTTGGTTTTCAGCCTGCTGTGTTGTATGTTTGTGGTAACTCTCTGCCTGGCCAAAGTGTTACCACCAGCAATTCAAAGCATGAACACAACCATAACCTAATGTGGAGAAACCAAGCTCTGTACACAAAACCTACTATTGTTATTCACCTCGATTTAGTAACAACTGGGCTTTACACAGCCAACTCTTCTTTAAAATTCACCCTAAATCCTATCCACAGTATAAGGTCAGACTTTCCTAGCAACTTGTGTTTTTTTTTTTTCTCCCCACCTCCCCACCCCCCCACCCCTTGAGATTCCCTATCCATCTCTTGGATCCAAGGCCAACTTTCCAACCTGGTGAATTCCTTAGGATTTTGCACCCAGAGTTATCTAGTCCTAAACAAACCGTAGCACTGACCTGCTTCTGTTTGTAGCAAAGCCACACACTGAGCCTCTCCTGAACCACAAATTCCTGAATCAAAGATCTTTAATTCCCACGCCCACTAACCCTTACATGAGAGTTGCACTGGGGGCCCCCAGATTTCTTAGTCAGGCCAAATGGTGATCTACCTGCTTTGAAAGAAAGGAATGTGATGACAAAGATAAAAGCAAGGATAATGCACACAGAGGAGAGCAGTGATACTTAGACTAAGAACAAAGAGGTATCTGAAAAGCCATTAAAAAAAAACAAACTTAGAAGCTGTTGTTCTCAGACTTGGTAAGGTCAATAACATGAGAAGTATATTGCTCTACAGAAGACTTCAGTATTAACACTTTGGTCCCAAATTTAAAAAGAAAAAAAAAAAAAAAAAGAGTGGTCTGGCAGTTAATATTTTTTGCTGACTGAATTAGATACTGTTGTTTGACATTAAGTTAAACAGCCTTCAAACAGGCTTTCAAAAATAAAAAAAAGGTTGAGATAGCCTGGATTATTTTGTATTTCTCCCATTCGAGACTGGATCTTATTTTTTAAGTTTATCCTTTTGAAATCAGACTGTACCACCCCTTAACTTTTACTTAAGTATAACATACATTAAAAAAAAAGTATAGCTCTTCACATACGAACACATTTCACATACGGAACACACATGTAACCAGAATTGACTAACAGAAACAGAACACTCTTAGCACTTAAAAAGCCTCAGCCAGGGACGTTCCTAGTGATCCGGTGGCTAAGACTCCACGCTCCCCATGCAGAGGGCCTGGGCTCACTTTCTAGAGTCCGCATACTGCAACTGATGCATGGGGCAGCCACATAGACCTTTTTTAAAAAGCCCCCTCTGCACTCCTTTTTGGTCACGACGACTTTTCTCCAAGGGTAACCACTAGCCGGACTTCCAACAGTGCAGATTAGTTTTGCTTATTTCCATATCTTATAAAAGTGGAATCACAGAGTATGTACTCTTGGGTCGGGCTTCAGTGTCAGTTATCAATTTCAGTTCCGTTCAGTTCAGTCGCTCAGTCGTGTCCGACTCTTTGCACACGCCAGGCCTCCCTGCCCATCACCAACTCCCAGAGTTTACTCAAACTCACGTTCATCGAGTCGGTGATGCCATCCAGCCATCTCATCCTCTGTCATCACCTTCTCCTCCTGCCCCCAATCACTCCCAGCATCAGAGTCTTTTCCAATGAGTCAACTCTTCACATGAGGTGGCCAAAGTACTGGAGTTTCAGCTTTAGCATCATTCCTTCCAATGAACATCCAGGGCCGATCTCCTTTAGAAGGGACTGATTGGATCTCCTTGCAGTCCAAGGGACTCTCAAGAGTCTTCTCCAGCACCACAGTTCAAAAGCATCAATTCTTCAGCACTCAGCTTTCTTTAGAGTCCAATTCTCACATCCATACATGACCACTGGAAAAACCATAGCCTTGTCTAGACGGATCTTTGTTGGCAAAGTAAGGTCTCTGCTTTTTAATATACTATCTATGTTGCTCATAACTTTCCTTCCAAGGAGTAAGCCTCTCAACTCCAAATTCACCCTTCAGTACCTGCTCTGTGATAACGCACTGGACTCTGGAAGAAATTTCCCTTTACAGAAAGTGTGATGTTAAGCTTGGTCAGCAGAGGGCGCTCGAAGGGGCACTGCAGGAGAAAGGAAGCTTGTCTTTTGGGTTCAAGGGTGTAGTGCCTTTGCCCAGTGAAAGGTATGTAGGGACATCTGGTGGTACTCTGCGCGGACAGCATCCCCAGAGCATTAGGCTGTTCTCCCATACTCAAACATCATCCAGAGGCTTTAATCTACCAGCACAGGTCCTACCTACACTTGAGGATAATGAAATTATCCCATAGTTTTTTTTCTTCTCTAGGATAAATATTCCCATGCATTTAACATTATATAGGCTTTCCTGGTGGCTCAGCTGGTAAAGAATCAGCCTCCAATGCAGGAGACCTGGGTTTGACCCCTGAATTGGAAAGATACCCTGGAGAAGGGAATGGCTACCAGTTCCAGCATTCTGGCCTGGAGAATTCCATGGACTGTATAGTCCACGGGGTTGCAAAGAGTCAGACACTACTGAGCGACTTTCACTTTCACTTTAATGTTATAATACTCCACATATTTTCAGCTTGCTCCTGAACTTTCTATGTTGCTTCTTCCTTAATTTGCAAAATCAAAGGCTGAATTAAGATACTTTATCTAGTTAGAGCAGTACTGAGCCTCATAAACGTCCATCCGAAACCAAATCAAATCTCGTGATGAAATGTTAAAGGCACTCCTATTAAGAAGTCTGGAAAAAGACGACGACACCATCCATCAAGTATTGCACTGGACATTCTAGAGAATATATGGAAAAATTATGAGATGTATAAACTAGGAAGAAAAGTTGTGGTTGAGCAGCTAAGTTGTGCCTGACTGACCCCGTGGATTGTACCCAGCCAGACTCCTCTGTGCATGGGATTTCCCAGACAAGAATACTGGAGAGGGTTGCCATTTCCTTCTCCAGGGGATGTTCCCGACCCAGGGATTGAACCCGCATCTCCTGCATTGTAGGCAGATCCTTTACTACCAGGGAGTCACCAGGGAAGCCCCTAGGAAGAAAGATACAGAATTATTATTTATATATGATGTGACTGTTCTTGTAAGTCATGAAGAAACAACTTCAAAACTATAAGAAGGAAGAAAGAGTTTATAAGATGGTCAGTAAAAAAAAAAAAAAAACATCTGTACAAACATCACTGCTGCTGCTGCTGCTAAGTCGCTTCAGTTGTGTTCGACTGTGCGACCCCATAGACGGCAGCCCACCAGGCTCCATCGTCCCTAGGATTCTCCAGGCAAGCACACTGGAGTGGGTTGCCATTTCCTTCTCCAATGCATGAAAGTGAAACGTGAAAGTGAAGTCGCTCAGTCGTGTCTGACTCTTCGCGACCCCATGGACTGCAGCCCACCAGGCTCCTCCGTAAACATCACTAACTCTGTTGAAAGAAACCTCAAGTTTTCCTCTAGAGCACAGCTGGTGCTGCTCACATCGTGCACACCAAGCGAGACCAACTCCACTGCTCTGCCTGTCACCACCTACTCAAGGCACCAGTGCCAAGGCAAAGGTCTGCCCTCAAAGGCCAGATGTGAAAGGCCAGCCCCTCACTGCAGAGTTTGGTGCCATACTGGAACTGACTCAGTCACCTGAGGGCACCTCACATGTGGCTTGTCTTTATTAACTCAATTCTAGCCAAGAACTGTGTTAGCACGCACTCCATACAATATTCATCTTGAGTTTATATTTCGCCAGATTCAACCGTTTCTCATACTTCTCCCTCTCACTGTATGGTTTATAGTATCTCCGAGGAGCTAGTCACCTCACTCAGCAACAAGCGAGACAGATATACGGGAAGGTCACCAATGAAACAAAGGAATCGACTCTGCTTCTTCAACTTTAAAATGAGGGTGTTGACCTCAGATGTTGAAAAACCCTTTCCCAAGGATCCTATGTCTTAAAATTCTCTATGACCCAGTATATATAAAAACCACACACCAAGAGAGAAAGAGAGAGAGAGGAAAAAAAAACAACTATGGGAAAAGAATCCTGCAAAAACAGTAACATATCTGCTACTTTACCGAGTTCTCTGCTCTCCAGGTGAATAAGAAAGCTGGATTTTTTTAAAATACAGAAGGGTAATAATAAATTCCTTTTTTCCTTCAAGAGAAAGTTACTAAAAAGGAAAGAATGACCTGAGGATGCTTCCTCATAGTTCTGTATTAACTCATCCCTATCAGTGATACCCAACTGTTTAAAACATCACACTGTTACAACAATGTTCAGATTCTTGAGAATCTAGTCATTTTCTGATCCACACAGATTAACTTAACAGACTAAAACAAAACAAACAACCATTCAGTGAAAGCAATGAGTCCTAACCACTGGACCGCCAGGGAATTCCTAAACATACAACTTTTAAACATCCCTTTCTACACAACACTTCTTTCACTAAACATAATCAGCCCCCAAAAAGTACTTTGCATAAATAAATTTTTCAGACCTCATTTTACTGTTTTTTTTTTAAGTTCTTAATCAAAGATTTTCATTTCATTTTCTACAAGTCTCTCAGTCTTCTTAAAGTGTTAACAATAGTGAAATAAATGATTCAGGCAACATTCATCAGTTAAGGTTAAATGAGGACCATTAGATGAAAGGTGGATAGAACTGGAAATCTGCAGGCTGTCCAAAGTCACCCCATGGATTTCTATTGGCCAAATGGGGGAACACAACTTGACAACAGAGGGCTATGCCAACATGACCCCATCAATTACTCTAGGTATACACAGGAAGACAATCAAACATTGTAGGAATACACAGTAGGAAAATCAGACACCTTTCCACATGTGAACAGGAAGCACGATATACTACCTATGAATAAAAAAAAAAAAAAAAAAAAGTCTGAATGATTACCAGAATTGTTAAGCCTCCAAATCTAATTACCAGCTTACAGGTAATATGGAAAAAGATGTTATCATGTTATATGATACAAAGATACAGTCAGCAAACTCCACAATGTGGGGAAGGGGAACCAACCTGGTTTCTTCCACAAAAAAATGGCATAACAGTAACAGCAACAACAACAGAGATTTATTTTAGATTAAAAGAAATTAAAGATATGCATCAATCAAATGCACTAGGTGAACCTTATCTGGACCTGATTAAAAGAGTTAATTGTAAAAAAGCCATTTTTGAGAAAAATGAAAGGGAGAGATTCAGAATCAGGTAAATTAAGGAATCAGATTGTAGGGAATGTGTTAATGTGTATGATAATGCCCTTTTCTATCCAACAGATACACACTACAATATTTATAGGTTAAAGGACAGGCTATTAGGCTCTCTTCAAAATACTCTAGGGTCAAAGAGAAAGTGAGAAGGGACAGATAAAACAAGAACGGCATGAGGATTCACTGTACTATTCTCTCTAGTTGTACGTATGTTTGAAATTTCCCATAATAAAAACTTTTTTTAAGGTTAAGGGAAAGAAGAGACAGGAATTCATAACCAAACCTAAGTCTGGCCACCATCCACAAGACATGAAAATCTGCAGAAAGCCTTTATGTAAAACAAACACGAAAAAAGCTGACGGGAGTGGCCTCTGAAGACTGTATGTGAGAGACTCCGGGCAGCTTTCTTTTGTCAGCAGAAATCCTCTCTACAACATTCCTCTGGAGGTGTGCTTTCCATCAGGCCATGCACTATTGCCAAGGTGCAGACAGGGTGTCCTGATACCAGGCTGAACTCTTCACGCCTCTTTAGCCTGAGAAAAGTTATCTGAGGAACCTGACTACCAAAATATGTATTTTTTAATGGCATGTCTCTATTTCTAAGTCTTCAGCAGTTTATCCGCACTTTTCAGTTTTTTCCAACATTCATATAAAATAAATATTTTTTTACAAGCTGAAGAAATACTCTTTAGTATAATAAAAAATTCCACTTTTGTTAAAAAAAAAAGTTAAATAAACTTCCCTCATTTCAATCCCTCATCCATTCCCATTGCACCTAACATAGTTCATGCTGTGCTACTATCACCTCATACTTGGTATCACAGCAGTTAAAACTTGACTATGCCACAGATTTGCAGGTCAAATATATCACCAATTTCCTTCCAAAACTTAGAAAAGTATATGAATAATTATCATTATTCCACATATAATGGTAGTGTACTGCATTGAGAGGAGAGAGTACTGTTCAAATATCAAAACCACTAATTTAATAAAGGGGTTCAGTAATACAAGCACCAATGCTATGCAAAGAAGAATTCTCTTTTATCTGTAACCATGTGTTCCATCCCCCTTCTTGCTAGGTAAACAAAACACTGAATCTAGAAAATCGCACCTGACCAGGTTTCACAATATTTTCCTAACAGCTGTCTGCCAAAAATTTTTAATAACTCTCATCAGGCTATTGCCCCTTTCCATAATTCTCTCTGGGCTTTCTCTATTGAACATGATCTGGTCAATAACAGTGGTAAAAAGGAAGAGACTGTAAAAATAAACAACAATAAATGATGCCTAAAGGTAGGATGAATATAGTTTTAAAACATGCAGTTTACCTTTGAACAATGTGGGGGTGAGGGGTGCTGCTGCTCCATATGCCTTCGAAAATTATGTATAACTTTACAGTCGACCTTCCATATCCAAGGTTCTGCACCCATGGATTGTAGTACTGTAGCACATATTCAGTCAAAAAAAAAAAAAATCCGCATGTAAGTGGACCTGTGCTGTTGAAACCCATGTTGTTCAAGGGTCAACTGTAACTAACGATGATCTGTAAGATGAAGTACCTTTGGTCCTAGGGAAGGCTGATCTGGGAAATCTATTTCTGTATTGATCACTATGCCCCTGGGAACAGAGCAAACATTCAACATTGCATTACTGCCAACAAGGTAGAAATTAATTAGCTCTGTTCCCATTCTGCTGTTAATACTCTGAGTAAAGGTTACTTCCTTATTTAATATAGAAGTAGTTATATTTATCCATCCTCAGATAGATGGTTTTCAGATAGTAAATGCCTTCCTACTGAAAGACCTTAGCATCTAAAACCTTACTGTTAAAAACTTGCCCTTCTCACATGCACTGTTAATAATAACTGAGGAACTAGAATGCAGCAAGCAACATTTATTACATTATTTTTCTGAGTCATCATAATAATCTTATGAGTTAGGTACTGTTATTATTCCCATTGTATAGATAAAGAAACCAAAACACAGGATGTTAAGCAACTTGCCAAAAAAAACAGAGCCGGCAAGGAATGGAATAATTTCATCCTCACCATTACTCAAAGTCTTTGGGGATAAACAGAAAAAGAAAAGCTACTGGCAACTCATTCCAAAATTCATTAGTATCATTAAGTCTCAGAAATTTTCAGTAATTTGTAGACCATCTACTGTGTGCTCAACATTGTGCTGCTTCCTAACAAGACACCAGAAGAGAAGCAGAAGACAGTTATTTCCTCTCAAAATCATACTGCCAAGGAAGGGAGGCAAACTACACATAGAAAACTAGCAAGGAAAATATAAAGAAAGAGCTACCTTTTCACAAATTCAACCATTCTAGACCTCACCTCAGCACATTTTTTAGATACATCACAGGTGACTGTGGAAAATCAGAGACAATATTCCCACTAATTGGTGGTGGGCACGAGTGGGAGCAGCAGTGAGGATTTTTGGCTAAGGAATAAAAATTATTTCATAATCTCAATTCAGCTTAACACAGTGTGCTCATCTCTCTGTGTGTATACATATATGTCTGTACTGTGCTTAGTTGCTCAGTCGTATCCAGCTCTTTGAGATCCCATGGACTATAGCCCACCAGACTCCTCTGTGCATGCGGATTCTACAAGGCAAGAATACTGGAGTGTGTGTGTGTGTGTGTATTTCCCTGGTGGCTCAGAGGGTAAAGCGTCTGCCTGCCATGCAGGAGACCTGGGTTCGATCCCTGGGATGGGAAGATCCCCTGGAGAAGGAAATGGCAACCCACTCCAGTGTTCTTGCCTGGAAAATCCCATGGATGGAGAAGCCTGGTGGGCTAAAGTCCATGGGATCACAAACAGTCGGACACAACTGAGAGACTTCACTTTCAAAATGCAGCTAAAAGATTTTATATATATATAAAAAAAGATGACAGAGATCCAAATATATGAATAAGACATTACCTACTTTAGTCCAGTGAAAGAAGACAAATCTGCTAAACGTATTTGGTGTGCATGCCAACAGAACTAAGGAAGAGTTTTAGGTCCAATGGGGGCAGAAAGAAAGGAAAAAGCAACTACAAGGGTTAAGTTCTGATAAGGTGACTCTTAGGAATGCTATTTTTTAAAAAAAAGCAAGTTAGAGAAATGTAAAATTTTACAACTGAACAAAGAAAATTATGTCCCCAGTCCTATAACAGGTCCTGAATATTCTGTATACACAAATGTGACATTCTTCCTCCCCCCAAAAACCTACCCCTAATGTAACAGTAATCTCAATATTAATATTTAATGTCCAACTCAGTCTCAGTCCAGCAGTTGATCAAAAATTACAAGGTATTACAAAAAAGCAAAGTGGGTATGAAATGGAGACAAAGCTCTAAGGAGAATCAATCAGACTGAGAGATGACCCAGATAGGGAGTTTAATGGTGCTTAAGACAGTTATAATCTGGTACAGTGGTTAAGAATTCACCTGCCAATGCAGGGAACACGGGTTCGATTCCCAGTGTGGGGAGATTCCACATGCCAAGGGGCAACTAAGCCCACGCACCCAACTACTGAAGTCCACTCACTCTGGAGCCCACACTCCACGCAAGAGAAGCCACTGCAATAAGAAGCCCTCGCACGGCAACTGAAGAGCAGCCCCTGCTCGCCACAACTAGAGAGAGCCTGTGTGCAGCGATGAAGACCCTGAGCAACCAATAAATAAATAAATAAAGTTTAAAAACTATTAAAAAAAAAACCCAATGCTTAACATGTTAAACAATTTAGTAGACCATATGCATGAATAGATGGCAAATTTCAACAGAAAGCTAGACTATGTAAGAAAGAGCCAAAGAGAAACGCTTTTTTCTAATGGTATCAGAGGGGAAAAGTTCCTTTGACAAGCCCACCACTCACTCAATAAAATCAAGGAAGGAATCAACGAGCTTGAAGACAGATCACTACAAATCACCTAAATCGAAACACAAAAGGGGGAGAGGGGCAGGGAGGACACAGCAGACATAAAGAACATCCAAGAGCTGAGATATGATCAAATGATACCACAAGCATGTAACTGGAGAGGGAGGAGCAAGGCAGAAATAACATCTGGAAGGAAAATGGCTTGAGATTCTCCAAAAATAAAGCCATCAAACCATAGATCTAAGAAAATCCTACAGAATGAATATAAACAAGTAAAGAAACAAACAAATACAACAAAGAACACATACCTGGACACTTCACAGTTTAATTGCCAAAAATCAAAGTTAAAGAGAAAATCTGAAATACAGTGGGAAGAAAAAGACACTACCTTCTGAAGGGGGGAAAAAAATTCAGCGCACTACTTGCAATCCAGAAGATGATGGTGTGGCACCTCTTAACCACTGAAAAGGGGAAGAAAGAAAGAAAAAAGACTTCATGACCCAGAATTCTAGTCAGCAAAAATATCTTTCAAAAATGGAGGCAAAATAATGGCTTTTCAGACAAACAAAAGATGAGGTAATTCAATGTCAGCACACCTGCCCTACAAGAAAAGGTAAAGAAGTCCTTTGAGTAAAAGGCATATGATAACCAGACAAAAAATGAGGATCCACACAAAACAGTTCCAGAAATTATCAAAATGTAAGCATAAAAAATCTTTTTTACACCTGTGGTGGATTCATGTCAATCTATGCCAAAACCAATACAGAATTGTAAAGTAAAAATTAAAAATAAATAAATAAATTAAAAAAAATAAATAAATAAAGTTGCCCCCCAAAAAAAAAAAAAAAAAATCTTTTCCACAAATTATTAATTATTCCAAAAGAACAATCTAAAGCCAAAATGATGACAGTACATTGTGGAATTTATAAAATACTAAAAGGAAAGTGTATGACACCAATAATCACACAGGATAGAAGGGAAAACTAGAAGCATGCTGTATTGTTAGCATCTTACACTGCATGTGAAATGTGAAACAGTATAATGTTATGTGAAGGTAGAATGTGCCTCTAAATTTGGACAACTTAGATGAATGTATGAGTTTCTCAAAAGAAACAAACTAGACAAGCTCACTTAAACAAAACAACCTGAACAGCCCTTCATCTATTAAAGACAGTGAATTTGTAGATAATAACCTTTCAACAAAGAAAACTCCAGGCCCGGGTAGCTTCAGCGGAGAATCTCACCAAATAGTTATTGTACTTCATTTTAGGTGCTTTATAGACACTACATTTTTTTTTTTTTTTTACAAATTGAAGGTTTGTGGCTGTTTTAACAGATGACAGTCAGCACGTTTTAGCAATAAAACTAATTTTTAGTTAAGTTATATAAATCTCTTTTTAGACATAATGCTAGTGGCTGCACACTTAACAGACTATAGTATGAACCTAATTTTTATATGCAGTAGCAAACCAAAAAATTCATGCAACTCACTTTATTACAATATTCACTTTATTGCAGTGACCTGGAACTGAATCTGCAATATCTTCTGTATAGCAATATATTACATATACTCTTCCAGAAAACAGAAGAGGGAATACTTCCATCTAATGTCAGCCGGCATTAAGCCGACAAGTCCTGCAACAACAATATAAGAAGCCACACATTTAAGACAAAGATCAAAATAAAGACACTAAAATCCTCGACAGAATACTATCATATTGAATATGGCAATACATAAAAAGGGTAATACATCAAGACCAAGTGGGATTTATCCTGGGTATGCAAGAGGCATTCAACATCAAAAGTCAATTAATGTAATTCACTGTATCAACAGATACAAGTATGTAACAAAATCCAACATTTGTGATGAAAACTCTCCAGAAACTAGAAATAAAAGCGAACTTCCTCAATGTGATAAAAAGCATCGACGAAAAACCTACCATTAATGGGACTGCATAATTTTTCCCTAAACTCAAGAACAAGGCAAGAGTGTCTAATCTTATCATCATATCACTTCAACATCATACTGGGGTCCTAGCCAGTGCAGTAAGACAAAAAAAAAAAAAAGAAATAGAAAGCATACAGATTAAACAGGAAGAAATACAACTGTCTTTACTTGCACTCAAAATAACTATTAATATAGTAAATCCCAAAGAATCTAGAATAACATTTCTAAAATCAGTAAATTGGTTTGCTAAGATCATAGGATGTAAGATCGATATACAAAAGCCAACTGTATTTCTATATACTAGCAAGGAATAACTGTAAATTAACATTTTTAAAGTATCATTTATAAGAGTATCCCAAAACATAAATACTTAAAGAGATAAATTGAAATTAAAAGCACAACCTTTTAAACGCTATAAACCAGCTTTAATTTGATCAATCTCTTCCCCTATACAGAAAAGCTATGGAACCACCTAAATAGCCTAGAACTTTAGAATAGGCCAACTTATTTTCTTCTCAACTCTTTGGAAGGTTTTGCCAAGTAGCAATCCTTCCAGTAGATGGTCTCTTCTCTCACATTTTTCCTTGAAAGAAGTTCATCCTGAGAACTCATGCTGTAAGGCTGGTTATCTTAGAGCTGCTGCTGCTGCTGCTGCTGCTAAGTCGCTTCAGTCGTGTCCGACTCTGTGCGACCCCATAGAAGGCAGCCCACCAGGCTCCCCCGACCCTGGGATTCTCCAGGCAAGAACACTAGGAAACTTAAAACTGGAATGCAGCCCCAGAACATTTTAAACTTGGAAAAGCCAAGTTAAAAGCTTCCCCTCTGGGGAAGTGACGAGTCCAGAAACTGAAAAGTGTGAATACTCACTAAAACCCCCAGATGACATACAACCCTGTGTAGAAGATCTGTCTTATAACTGCAATTTCCACACATTCACAGCCTCTATTAAACAAGGCAGTATTAGGCACTCATGTATTTCAAGACATGTCCCCTTCCCAACACATCCCTGACACATTTAACTGGACCAGAGGTGGGCCCCTCACCTAACACTAATCACAGACCAAGCAGGCCAACAATTGAGGACATGAAATTTCTGGGGTGGGAGAAAACCTGCCAGGCAAAGTTGACTGTCTCTCAGAAGTCTGAATGATGCTAAGGCCGAAACTCCAGTACTTTGGCCACCTCATGCGAAGAGTTGACTCATTGGAAAAAGACTCTGATGCTGGGAGGGATTGGGGGCAGGAGGAGAAGGGGACGACAGAGGATGAGATGGCTGCATGGCATCACTGACTTGATGGACGTGAGTCTGAGTGAACTCCGTGAGTTGGTGATGGACAGGGAGGCCTGGCGTGCTGCGATTCATGGGGTTGCAAAGAGTCGGACACGACTGAGCGACTGAACTGAACTGAAATAAAGCACAGGCAACAGGAGTGGGAGCTGAGAAGTCATGAGTTTAAGAGAAACTAGAGGAGTCACAAAGGGCTTTGGACCTGTAAAAGTTAGGAGAGAACATAACATACAAGTAAGCAGAAGCCATAAGGTAGAGGGGAACAATAAGGAAGAATGAGGAAAACACTGGAGTGGGAAGAAAAGGGTGGAGTGGGCCAACTGAGAATCCTGGAAGTGGCCAGGTAGGAAGGAAGACCACCCAAGAAAGCTGCCTGTCCTGGATGCAGCAGGATGACCGCATTAGTCATCTATTGCCACAATAATGCGTACAACAACAGACCACAAAATCTTACTGGCACAAGCATTTAGTTTTCCCTCAGGTGTCTGAGCTGTGTTGGCTCCGCTTTAAGTTACAGATAATCCGCGGGGGCTCTGCTCTGTGGTCTCACTCTGAGGCCCAAGCTGAAGAGGCTGCAGCCACTCAGGGGCCTTCTCACGGGGAGGACGAAGGCACAAAAGGACACAAGCCCACCAGCACAAGCACAGTGCAGACTTCTACTTCCATCATGTTTACTAATATCCCACTAACCTAAAGCAAGTCATATAGCCAAGCCCAAAATCAAGGGATGGGGACACAATCTCATCCACCACTACAAAGAACTGAAGAACTGGGGTCAAAGACTCAGAGACATAAATCACAGGGAGCATCCACTCCCCAGTGCAATTTTACCTATGGACCCTATCTCCTCCTCCTCCTCCTAAGAGGTAGCATATCATCTGAATTATTTTGCTGAAATATTTCTAATTTTAAAAGGGAGGGGGGGACTTTAAAAGTCAGGAGACGTATCTAGAAAATATGGCAGCAAATGCTCAAGGATTTCTAAAGATGGAAGGTTCCAATAAAACACACCACTCTACCACATTACTCTGAATCTCCAATCAGTCTGCTGTGGGTCGCAGGCTCCCAACAGCCAAAGTAAATGAGTACTGTTAGCACCTTTGTGGCTAAAAAACACTTTTCAAGAATAGTATTACCTACCTAGTTTGTAAAAGAGAAAAAAAAATCACGGACCAAAAAAAAAAAAGTAGAGTCAAATCTAAGAGTACAGAAGAACAAAATGGTAGGAAACAAAATAGACAAGTGTGGAAAATTAAAACATTTGATTTGTTGAAGGTACAGGAAATACTGTTGACTAAACAGAGAAAGGTTTTTTGTTTTTGTTTTTTTTGAAGAAAGACAAAACCAAACCAAAATGGAGTCACTTGGGCTAAGCCCAGGTCACCAAACAGCAACTTAATACATAATTTACAGTTTCAACTTCTCCCAGGAGGGGAATCTTAAACCAGTCGATCTGGAGTTACCTGGTCAGCACTAGTGAGGTAATCTGCTTGACAGACTTCTGCAGTCCCCTAAAGGAAGGTGACCTTGCCACAAAAAATCCACGCTTTGCAAGTAACTTCTTCATCCCATTCCCTTCTGCATACAGATCTTTCATCCGACACAGCTCTTTAGAGCTCCCATCTGTTTGCTGGATGGGACGCTGCCCAATTCATGAATCATCTAATAAAGTTAATAAGATCTTTAAAATTCCTTCAGTTGAATTTTGTTTTCAACAGGTTTGAAAGAGTTTTGTTTCTTCAAAAAGTAAGGAAAATTCTGGGTATACTTTGGAACTATGACCCATTTTAAACAATGAATTTACTCCCTGTAAAAGAATTAACAGTAACTCAGTACCTCATTCATCAGTAAACAGCAAGCGAGTCAAAGAGAACATGAGTATTATATTAATATAAGCAGAAATTAGAGTCACAATGCACAGTAGCTTTGAATGCTGTTCAAAGATTTTTAAATGCTCACTGTGACCCACACCATACCGGCAAAAATTAAACTCATGCTCAATCAGCCCGCAGCTAAGTGAAAGAATAGAAAAGGCAACAGAACTGTGTTGGCAGTAACAGGGATGCAACAGGAACACGCCTGGGCATGCCATGACTTTCTCAAATCCCCTGCTTCACAGTAGGCTGGGTTTAATATGATGTGACAGCTTCCCAGGTGGCTCAGTGGTAAAGAATCGGCCTGCCAACGCAGGAGAAGCGGGTCTGATCCCCGGGTCAGAAAGATCCCCTGGAGGAGGAAACGGCAACTCACTCCAGTATTCTTGCCTGGGAAATCCCTTGGACAGAGGAGCCTAGCGGGCTACAGGCCACGGGGTTGCAAAGAGTCAGACACGACTGAGCACACACAATATGATGTGAGTTAACACGTCTCATTCAACTCTGCACAAGTTCTCTTCATGGCCTAGATGTTTCAAAGTTCTAATTCTGAAAATGGGTCTTAGCACAGCAACTCTGGGACACACACCATAATAATACACACTATTTCACCGAAAACCAGATTTCCAGCTCCCAGGTACCTATACTAAGCCTCATATGCACCACAGAATCTCAATGTGGACTGAAACAAAAGCAGCCCCTGCAAAATTCATCCCAACAAGATTTCTCTGTCTCCACTGAAACAAGCTTAGGAGATGACTATCTAAAAGCACATTTTTAAAAGAAAAATCCCCTCAGTGGCCATCACAACAGAAAATTCAAAATAAAAATCCTTCTACAGAAAACAACTTTCCACCCACAAGCAGGAAGAAGGTTAAGGTGATCTGACTTAGGAACAGCTCTTTGGTGTTCAAATGTTCTGATAAGGAGAATGCCAAGGCTGTTTAACTTCAGCCAATCAAAAGGGTGAAACAGCAGGAGAGGGATATGGTTTGCTCAACACTGAAACAGATTATTAAGAATTATGAAAGTTATGACATCACTTTTCTCATGATATTCACCTGGCCTTTACAGTTTGGATTCTTTTCTTCCTAGTCTCTATTTTCAATCTCTATTAATGGACAGAATACCAGTCTTAAGTTTTAGACACATTACTCAAGACTCACAGGTTTGTGTGTGCACAGACAAGTCATGAGGAAGTCAGAGGTGGTGCTTTAAGACCAAGCCCAGCCCCCAGAGTGGTCAGAGCAGACCCTGGGCTACCTCACAGCTCCCTGCTTGTCTTGGAGTGGTCTGACCCCTGCGATTCTCAGGGGACAGCCTTCACACAGCCCAACAATGTCAGGGCAGGCTCTGAGACATGTGTGTAAATGAGCTGAACTGTGTCCTCCCACACCCCAAAACTTGCAGGCTGAAGCCCTGATCCCCAGTACTTAAGAATGTGGCTGTACGTGGAGAGCAAGTCTTTTCAGAAGTAATGAAGTTAAAATAGGGATCTCTGGAGTGGGCCCTAATCCAACACGGCAGGTGTGCTTTTAAGAGGAGATCAGGACACAGAGAGAAGCCTAGGGGAGGACAGGGCGAGGAGCCCTGCGAGTCAAAGAGAAACCAAACCTGACACCCTGGCCTTGAACTTCTAGCCTGCAGAATCATGAGAAATACATCTCTGGGTAAGCTACCCAGTCAGTGGTATTTCGTTATGGTAGCGCCAGCAAACTGAGAGAACAGGGAACACATTTTGCTGCAAAATCGCCTGATTAAGGGAGAGATGCTACATCAAAATCCACTCTCCCTTAGGAAATTTTTGATGGCGTACAGGACATCTCAAGTCATCTCAATTATTAAAAAACAAAAAAACACACATTCATAATAAGCATCTCCATAGTTTTATCTAACCTCAAAAAAATCTTCCGTAACATCAACAGAAAAGCACTACAGGGAGTTTTTCTTTGGCTACAGCAGTTACCAAATTTGACTTCTGTTCTCTGCCTTCTCCATAATGATGCATTTACAACTGGTCACTAGAGTGGTCATCTCCTACCCACAGCTCCAACTAAGGTTTTCCTCAAAATTTCTTCCCAAAGTAGTATTTTTGGCCTTCTTACACATTTTAATCAATCTAAAAGCATTACTAATGCAAGTTTCCAAAGATACCATGATGCTTCACATCTCCACACTTGAACTTGACCACCTGGAAAAATTCTAATCCTTTAACAATGAGAAGACATTTCACCTCCAATAGAAAGTCTTTCAAAAATCATAAAGAAAATCTTTCAAAATCATTGCAAAAACCATAAAGGTTGACCAAATCTTCATTTTAATTATGTGTATTATATGTAATTATGTGTGTGTGTTTATCTCCTTCACTAGACAGCAAGCTCCTTAATGGAAGGAACTTGCTCATCTGTGCTCGCCAGGCCCATGCAGAGCACCTGGAATGTGGCACCTGCAAATGCATTCTGCACAAATGCCACCAATAAATTCATACCAACTCTCAATGGCATAAGCCACATATGATTATTCTGGATCACTTCCTGACAGTATGATGGGTTATCAGTGCTCTCCAGCCATCTATATGAATCCCAGAGTCATAAAGCTGAGTAAAGAGAAACCAGATACAAAACAAGACATTCTGTATGCGAGTGTGTGCGCTCAGTCACTTCAGTCGTGTCCGACTCTTTGCAACCCTGTGGACTGCAGCCCACCAGGCTTCTCTGTACATGGGGTTTCCCAGGCAAGAATACTGGAATGGGTTGCCATGCCCTTCTCCAGGGGATCTTCCTGGCCCAGGGATCAAACCCGTGTCTCCTGTAGCTCCTGCACTGATGGAGGATTCTTTACCCAGTGAGCCACAGGGGAAGCCTACAAAGGAATATACACACGTAAAAACCCAGGGAGCAGTACCCTTGATATCTGCACACTTCACCAAACGCACGTTATACTTCAAAAGCCCAATCTCTGGACTTCCTGGTGGTCCAGTGGTTAAGACTCCACACTTCCAACACAGGGAATGTGGGTTTGATCCCTGGTCAGGAAACTAAGATTCCCACATACCACATAGTGTGGCCAAAAAAAGTCTTAGCTTGGAGCTAGGCTGCAAGAATACCCCCATCTCCTCACACAAGTAGGAAACTGCCAGAGTTGCAGTGTGCCTGCAGGTGTTACATGGGTAGCAATTTTTTCCCTCCTATAACTGGCCCACAGAAATATCCCTGGGCATCCAGTTACCCTACTGCTGAGGCATAGGATCCGAATGGCATTTCAGGACACTAGGGGAAAAGGGGGAGATTTTACAACTGGAAGCTCTTTCTACTATATCATTAAGAATCTATAAACACACCGGCAATAACATCAGAAGGAAGCCTCTGTCCATCTCTCTAGCCATTTTCATTTAATTATTCTCCAACTATTTACCTATCAGGAGAAGGAAATGGCAACCTACTCCAGTGTTCTTGCCTGGAGAATCCCATGGATGGGGGAGCCTGGTGGGCTACAGTCCACGACTGAGTGACTTCACTTCACTTCTAACTTTTATTCATCCATCAAAACCCAACTCAAATGTTAATTCTTCTGAGAAGTTCTTCCTAACCTCCCATATGCCTTAATGTTCCTTTTACTGTTCTACTTACTTTGTTTCACTGCAATTTAAATATTGCTTGTGTCTGTTTCCCCTACCAGACCTGTGGTAACATGTTACCCAGGCACCAGGTACATCACAGGGAACTCAGGAAGCATGCAAATGTCTACAGAACTAATTTGAAATATGACTACCACCTAACAAGCCCTACCATTTAAATGCCCAACTCAAGAGCCCTAAAATAAGTGGTATTTCCCAGATAAGGCACAGTCTGTACTCAAGAAGAGGGAGTGAAAAAACTATAAATATTCTCTAGGACAACACTATTTTTAGTGTTGTGGTCAGAAGCCTCTAACAGTGAACTTCAGGGCAGTAACCTGGAGACTAAATGACTTAAATGATGATCATGGGATCTGCCAGGTAAGCCATCCTCCTCAGAAGGCTGGCGCAGCAGACATGGTCCCAGAGGCAGCTGGTTCACCTAGTCGAGGCAGGGTCTCCAGTATCCTACATTACATGTAAGAACACAAAACTGTGTGACTCTGAACAAGTTTCTTCACCTTCCTGTACCTCAGTTTTCCTCATCATAACATGGGGAGTCGGGGAGGCGGGCACTAACATAATGTGCAACCTCACAGTTTTAGATTAAATATAAAATATAAAGTGAGAATATACAATGTTTAGTTCCCAGCATATAGTTAAGCACTCCACGAATATTTGCTCTAATTATTCTGCTGCTCTGGGATGGGATGTTTCAGTTTTCTTTGAAAGTGAAAGTTGCTGAGTCATGTCCAACTCTTTGTGACCCCCATGGACTATACAGTCTGTGGAATTCTCTAGGCCAGAATACCGGAGTGGGTAGCCTTTCCCTTCTCTAGGGGATCTTCCCGACCCAGGAATTGAACCGGGGTCTCCTGCATTGCAGGTGGATTTTTCGCCAACTGAGTTATCAGGAAGCTCCTAAATATCTATGTCCATGGCATTCTCCAGGCCAGAATACTGGAGTGGGTGGCTATTCCCTTCTCCAGGGGATCTTTCCAATCCAGGGATCCAACCCAGGTCTCCCCCATTGCAGGCGGATTCTTTACCAGCTGAGCCACAAGGGAAGCCCAAGAATATTGGGGTGGGTAGCCTATCCCTTCTCCAGAGGATCTTCCCAAACCAGGAATCGAACCGAGGTCTCCTGCGTTGCATTACAGGCAGATTCTTTACCAGCTGAGCCATTAGGGAAGCCTTTTTTCTTTTTCTTTGCTCCTATCATATGCCTGCCCTGCCTGGCTCTGGGGTCAAAAGCAAGCATGGGCAGGGACTTCCTTGCTGGTCCAGAGACGCCAGTCTTCCAATGCAGGATGTATGGGTTTGATCCTTGGTGGGGGAACTAAGATCCCCACATGCTGCAGAATACAACCAAAAAACAAAAAGGTAAGCATGGGCAAAATCTACTCTCCAGACCTTTTGACCACTCATTTCCCTGTCTGCACAGATGATTCCTCCTGGCTGCAGGCATGGCCTCCCTCTGACCATGCATGCACCCCAACAGACCTCATTTTTTAGACCTCTTCTGTTCTTAATGAAAACTCAGTAGCATCCTATTTCATTTCCTCAGTGCTTTATCCCCTTTTAAGAGATTAACGACAGCAAATTAATCAAATATATAGATTGCTACAGTCGCTCTCTCCAATATTCTTATGGATAAATCCAATCTTCCCCTCTCCACGCCCCATTCCACTTTCTTTTGGTGGGGGGAGGGGTATGTGTGCGGGCACCACGAATCACAGAATGAAGATGCCTGTTTCACCTTCCTGGTGAGGCAAACCCTTTGGCTGCCACCAAAGCAGTTTTCACCCGTGGGTTTGAAAAGCTCACAGCCCCTGCCATGAGCTCTCCAGCATTCATCCCCTCTGAAAGTATTAGTCATTCAGTCGTGTCCGACTCTTTGTGATCCCATGGACCATAGCCCACCAGGCTCCTCTGTCCATGGTATCTCCAGGCAAGAATACTGGAGATACTGGAGTGGGTAGCCATTCCCTTCTCCAGGAGATCTTCCCAACCCAGGGACTGAACATTGGTCTCCCGCACTGCAGGAAATTCTTTACTGTCTGAGCCACCAGGAGCTCTCCAGCATTCATCTCCTACCAAGGAGTAAAATGACCAGTTTGTTCAAGTCCAAGGGTATTTATTAAAACAAAGTCCCATGACTACAGTGAGAACCAGGGGTTCAGGGTTAGGACCCTGTCACTACTTCCTTCTCACTTCTTTGGTGGACTACGGGTGGTCTCCAGACCAGCGAGGCCTTGGCATTGTTCTTCTGGCTGAGTGTCAGGCTGTTGCCAACCAGCGGGTCACAATCAGCATTTCTTTTAAAATAAAAAAAAATATAGAAAACAGGTGAATTTTACAGTATGCAAATAACCTCAATAAAACTATCTTTAAAAGAATACAGCCTAAAAATAGAGTACATGAGAAGCAGTAAGAATAAATGCTGAGTATTTAAAAATCTGAATAACATATTTGCGTGTACACTGGGCACAGTATAGTGTTATTACTGTGAGCCACGGTCACAACAAGATGACCAAACTCTGGTTTCAGCCATCAGCTGTAAGCCTAAGGTAAATTCTCTGTGGGTAGGAGAGATGGCAAGCAGACACTTTGGCTTGTGCTGTCTCTAGACTTTACAGACTGCCTCCAGCTTAGCTTAAAGCATGCATTCTCAAGGGGACAGTACCTCCCCAAGGGGGCAAAAATTGGTTCCTGGGGGTTAAAATACCTTACTCATTATTAAGCAGACACAGTACATAAACAGATACACTACATATTTGTGGTATTAAATCTTCATGGATGGGAGGAAAATACTAAAAAAAAATAGCCTGTCTAAAAAAGTCTCCTTAGGGGAGTGATAATGGAAAAAAAAAAAAAAAGATTGAGAACCATTTCATAAAGTCTAACTTCCAAGACTCCACATTCAGCCGGAAATGATGTTATGAGCAATCAAGTGCCTCTTTCCCATTAAGTGTGTATGTTGGGGGGGAGGGGGGGCCTCGGTGTGGCAGGAGCTGGTTAGGACCCAAGTCTAGTGTTCTTAGTCCCCTGGTCAAATACCATGTCACTCTCACCCCCAGCCACCAAATATTCCAATCAATGCTCAGGTTTGCTCCGAAAGATAGCAAGTTCAGTTTCGCATGTGGAACAGGCAGGTGAAGCTGCAAAGAGTTATGTGGTTGGAAATGAAGGTCTGGAGCTCAGAAGAGAATGGGGATGGAAACAAAGATTTCTGGGTCATCAAGAGCTAAAACAAGAAAGAAGTCTGCCCAGGAAGGAGTGTAAAGCAAGAAGGGCAAGGGAGCAAAAGGCCACGAACACTAGACTATTTAAAGTGGGGGTAGGGGCAGGGAGGTCCTTAACAGTTTTCTCAAAAAATTAAAACTATTAATTAATATGAACTATATAAAGACAAGGTCATCATAATCAGTGGTCCTCAAGAAATGTCCTCAGAAGACAACCACTAACTCTTGACGTTTCAGGAGATTTCGAGACAACGAAGCAAAGCTCCTCCCAAAGTCTCATTAACACCACCACATTCTCCACTTCTTTCACCATTTTTTAAAGTATAGTAAATTCACAATTTTGTTTTAGCTTCAGGTGTACAGCAAAGTAACTCTTATATATATATGTGTGTGTGTGAATATAATATTTCTTTTGCAGATTCTTTCCATTATAGGTTATTACAAGATACTGAATATAGTTCCCTGTGCTGCCACATTCTCTTAGGTACCTGGGCAACCTGAACGGCTTTAACCCTAAAATGGACAGCCACTCTCTGCATAGGACAAAGCCTCTCCGAGCAGCAGGATGATGGGCACAAGCCGGTCAGCACTGAGGGCTAGGTTCTACTTTAGGATGTTGCCATCAGTCTAAGAAGGTCCATTCCCAGCCAGTGACGGGGGCCGTGGAAGGGGGTAAACAGGTAAGAAGGATGGGAAGCAGGGCCATGACGTCCTTTAAAGGGGGTATTCACTCCCATTCTGGAAACCCTGTGACTACCAGATCACACTAATCCACACTGAAAGGCAAAGACACACTTAATACAACGTATGATCCTTGACAGAATACTAGATCAGGGAAAATAAAAAAGCCAGAGAACAAGGAAATGGTAAAATTTAAATATGGACTACATACCGGTTTTATGTCAAGTATCCCAAGTGATATGACTGAATTATAGTTATACACCCTTTTTCTAGGAGTGAAGTATCACCATATCTGCAAAAAACTCTCAGAGGGGATGGCTTTAGAAAGAACTAGACATATAGCTTCCCCGGTGGCTCAGATGGTAAAGAATCTGTCTGCAATGCAGGAGACCCAGGTTCAATTCCTAGGTTGGGAAAATCCCCTGAAGAAGGGAATGGCAACCCACTCTAGTATTCTTGCCTGAAGAATCCCATGGACAGAGGAGCCTGGCGGGCTATAGTCCATGGGGTTGCAAAGAGTCGGATATGACTGAGCGACTTACTTTCACACTTCACGCATTCAGACATGGAGAAAGATATAAAGCAAATTTGGCAAAACATTAATCACTGATGAACCCAGGTGGAGGGGAGATGGGTGTTAAGGTATAATTCTCTTAACTTACTTTCTGTAGGTTTGCTATTTTTCAAAATACAAAGTGGCAAGGGGTATAAATGCTGTCAAATATTTTAAAAGTTCTTAATTTCCATATGTTCCAACTCCCCTCCATTAGAACAGAGTATGAAAGGTTTACATGAAAATGCTTCACAACACTTTAAAATACTATCCCCACGCACAGATAAATTTATTTGGCAAAGAGGAATTATTTCACATGTACAAACCATGTCTGTTTCTATACCATAGCAATAAAGTCCTGAGTCAATACACAGATTAACAGAATCTGGGTATTATTTTTGAGGTTTACCTTTTATGTGCTGTTGGGGAAAGTAAACCTTAGGAATACTTTAAGAATCTAGGTACTCTACACAGAGTCTTTATTTTAAAGGGTATATTAATACTAATTGATGTTCTGCAAATACCAAGAGTTAAAGGCAAATTTAATTATCTGGGCTAATGAGAGATAGTACAGATAAATCAACTCCATATGCAGACATTGTTTTAATCACTGGGTTTTAACTTCCTAAATCTTTCATCAGAATTATGAGGAAGTAAAACTGACCAAAAAGTTTCATCTCCATCCATTCTCATTCCTAAAGGAATTTCTGTTTAATACCAAAAAGGAGAGAAGCAACTGAAATAAAAATGCCCTAAGAACTCAACTATGGGTATCTGAACAAAAGAAAGCTGACTTTAATCATGGCAAATATTTATTGAGAACCTGCTACCCACAGCTCTCTACGAGGAATTCAGAGTACAGCGACTGGACTTTGCACTCATGGGGCCACAGCTTTACTGGAGAAGATAAACACACAGCAAACGGAAGAGCAGTAACGGTTGACTCTGTCTTCCCTTATCCTTGCTCCCAATGCCTCAATTCAGAGACTTATCTCCTGGCCAGGCCATTGCAATGGGCTCCCTCATTCATTAACCTGGTCAAGCCTCTCCCAACCACTGGTGCTTAACTTGGATGCACACTGGAATCACCTGAGAAGTGACCGAAATTCCAATGCCTGGGTCTCTCTCCCAGGGAAATCTGCTTTTCTGGTGTGCAGAATGGGCACTGGCTCTTTTAAAGCTTTCCAGGCAATTCTAATACTCAGTCAAGTTTAAGCGCCACTGTTTTAAACCAATCGTTTCTACCAAGGAGGGAATACAATTTACTCTCCTGCGTTTAGGTATCTGATGACTCCTCACTACCAATACAAATCTAAACTCCTTACCGCAATCTCCAAAGCCTTTCAATGTCTCCAACCTACTCCTCCAGCCCGACCTCCCACCCAGCTCCACAGCTCTCCACCAGACTCTGCCTGTTCCCTCAGAGAACACTTTCTATGCATAAGAGGCTTCTTCAAATCAGACACCAGTCCCAGTCTGATTATTCACTCCAAATCAATTTTCAGGAACCAATTTAAAAGTTCCTTCCTTCCAAAAGCCTTCACCAACTTCCCTGGGTACACGGGGAGTTCTAACAAAACTGGACACGGCTCTAACTTGACATGTATCATGATGTTGGTAGTAGCAGTTTTTATTTCTATCTCTAGTAAGACTGTGCATTCCTTAAGGGCAGAGGCCAAGTGCATTTATCTTCAAGTTCCTAATGCCCAGTAATGGCCGAAACAAAAAGTTCAGTAACTGTTTACTAAGTATTGAGGCACCACATGCTTGTGGAATAAAGGAGGAAAGTGAAAGTGAAAGTGAAGTCGCTCCGTCGTGTCCGACTCTCTGCGACCTTATGTAGCCCACCAGGGTTCTCCACCGTGGGATTCTCCAAGCAAGAAGAGTGGGTTGCCATTTCCTTCTCCAGGAATAAAAGTATGAGAAAAGACAAATCAGTTACAGAGGCAAACTCTGACTCCAGAAGTGAACTGGGGAGAGTGCTTCTGGCAGATATAGAGGGGGAAGGCCCTATGAAGACACTGGGACTAGTCTCAATCTCACATAAAGGGAAATATTTAGATATTTGTCAAGAGCAAGGGACAGGAAACCAGGAGCACAGAAAACAGCAGAGGAAAAGCCATTTAGCTCTCCCCTGGGCTTCCCTGGTGGCTCAGACAGTAACCAAGAATCCATCTGCAAGGCACGAGACCCAGGTTCTATCCCTGGGTTGGGAAGAACCCCCTGAAGAAAGGAAGTGCAACCCACTCTAGTATTCCTTGTGCTTCCCTGGTGGCTCAGACAGTAAAGAATTTGCCCGCAAGGCAGGAAACCTGGGTTTGATCCCTGGGTTGGGAAGATCCCCTGGAGAAGGGAATGGCTACCCACTCCAGTATTCTTGCCTGGAGAACTCCAGGGACAGAGGAGCCTGGTGGGCTGCAGCCCATGGGGTCGCAAAGAGTGGGAAACAACTAACACACTGGGTTTCCTCAAGAGAGTCCCAGCCCCCCCAAAACACCTGACCTTTAGAAATTAATCATGCTTTTCTTAGTTATGTAAATCTATTCTCTGTCTCCTTATCCTGCTTTATTCTTCTTCTTAGTCGGCCACCTGATAGATCATGGTTCTGCATATTGAAATAAGACTAGAACATAAGCTCCCTGAGAGCAGGAACTCGATTCTGTTTACCACTGCAGCCCCAGGCCTTCTATCTGTACTGAGCACAAAGTCAAGGTTCAACACATATTTGCTGAACCGATAAATGAATATCTTTATTATGCCCTCGGATCTGATCTTTCCTTTCATGTAGAGACTGGCTCCCTTCCTCACCCAGTCTCCACACATCCAAATCCTGCATCTTTCCTACCCGAATAAATGCCCAGTCTGACTCAAAGCCTTCTCTGACTCCCCATCCCTCCCTTTTCTAAACCTCCAGAGCCCTTAATCTTTCCTGTCTTGGACACTTTTTATGGGCTACTTCATAACAGCACAAATATCTGTGTACAGGTATCTGCTGTACAAGCAGACATGTATCTTATCTCCCCTCTATACTGTAAATTCTTTAGGGGCAAGCTCTAGGTCATTTCTTCCCCAGAGCTTATAAAGTTGCTCAGTAATTCCTACTGAACAAAAGGAAAAATTAAAGGTGGTATTAAATCTTTGATATCTTAATATTAACCTTAATATTAATCAGAAAGATTAAAATCAGTAGTGATTTATCTCCATCTTAGCCTTCAGATACCTGATTCTTCATAAAATTATAATATCTAATGCTTAAATCATGCTTACAGTGTGCCAGGTATTGTTCCAAGGCATTACATAAATTAACTCATTTAATCCTTGAAAGAACCATGAGACACAGATATTATCTCCTTACAGATGAGGAAACTGAGGCATGGAGAGTGAGTAGCGCAGCGAGAATTCAAACCTGGTGGCTGGCTGCAGAGGCCATGCATTTTAATCACCACATTGGGCAGTCTCCTATCCGTAAGCTAAATGTGGCCTTCTGAGAAATTTGCTTCAAAAACGTTAGAAATGCGAGGATATTTACGGCAAGGAACTATCCTCATCACGTGAAAGACGGAATTTCAGAAGGCAATAAGAGCAGAGAACAGACGACAGAGAAGGAATGGTGGGTGTGCGGCACAGCACTGGGAAGGACACATGCTGGCTGGAGACAGTCAGCCTTGGACCTAAAACGGCAGGAGCATCATCTGTAAGAAGGGACGAAACAGAGAGGTAAGCATGAAGTTATCACAGGCAGAGCCCGCATTCTAGACACATTCGGTATCGAGATGACACAGCACACAGAATGGCAGCAGACCACAACTGCTTAAGAATGTCGGGCTCAGGACCGTCTGCCAGTACAGGGGACACAGGTTTGATCCCTGCTCCAGGAAGGGCAGCTAAGTCCGAGTACCCTAGGGCCCGTGCTCACCAACAAGAGAAACCATCACGGCGAGAAGCCTGAGCACCACAACCAGCGAGTAGTCCCCCACTCGCCGCCACAACTAGAGAAAGCGCGCACACAGCAACGAAGACCCAGCACAGCCAAAAATACACAAGCGGAAACGAAAAAAACCGAAGGGGGCTTCCCTGGTGGCTCAGTGGTAAAGAATCCGCCAGCCAATGCAGGAGACAGGGGTTCAGTCCCTGATCGCGGAAGATCCCCCATGCCACAGAGCAACTAAGCGCATTACTGAGCCTGTGCTCCAAAGCCCCAGAGCCCCAAGTACGGAGCCCAGGAGCAGCGACTACTGAAGCTCGCACGCTCCAGCGGCCGTGCTCTGCGAGAAGAGAAGCCAGCGCGCGGCAACGAGAGCAGCCCCCACTCACCGCAATGAGAGAAAAACCTGTGCAGCAACCAAGACCCAGCACAGCCAAAAAAACTAATAAAATAAAATAAATAAAAAGAATGTCGGGCTCAAACCGCCTAGGTGACTATCTCAGAAATTACAGACAGGTAACTGAACTCCTTTACCGCCGCCACCTCAACTGTAACATGGGCTATTATCAGCCCTTAGCCAGGAGGATGAAGGAAAAATCCATGTATATTCTTCAAGATGCGCTTGGTTATGCTGCAGTTAAAATTCCTGTTTAAAAAATGCAGTGGTCAGGTAAAAAAAAAAAAAGAGAGAGAAGTATCTGCCTAGAAGTGTCTCACATGACTTTCAGTCAAATTTCAGTATCCAAAGCAAGTCACGTGGCCACGCTCAACTTCAAGGTGATGGACTGCAATTCTACCAAGTACCCAAAAGAAACAGATGGAGAACAGCCCTAACAACCAGCAAACCAGGAAAGAACCTCGCACCATACCAGGCATTCAGTAAGCAGCCAAGGACCGAGTAGTTGCTATTACCATTATCATGATTATTGAGGGCTCTGAGAAAAACTTATTCTAAGAACCCTAAGGCATAAAGCTGAAGGAATAAGCAGATGTGAGAACCACCTCTCAAACACATTGACTGCACTAAAGCAAAGGTGAATTTACAAGCATCTCACCAGGATATAATGGAAGGACATGCCAAAAAGTTTCCAGTAAGCAAAGAATAGTAAACATGAGTTACCAAAATAGTACCACAAGCCTTTTACCATGATATCAGGGAAGGACATGCCAGAATGTTTCTAGTAAACAAGACATAGTAAACAAGAGTTACCAAAATAGCACCAGTCATTCGGACTCCTTTAGGACATGTAAAATTTCATTGATAATCTCCCTATATTAGAGAACATAAGTAAAATTATGCAGCCTTTCATAAATTCACTTCTAATATCTGAGCACTCCTTCCCCACCTTTCTCCACAAGTTCTTAAGGGAAATCCTCCTATGTGCGTTTTTAGGACCCTAACCATCAGAGTTTGGGCAAGAGTTTAGTGAAATGAGAACTGAATCCTAGCTTGACTGTAACCTAGTTCTATGGCCTAACAAGTCTTTTGACTAGGACACAACTAGGACTCTTCCATCGTCCACGTGCGTGTTCAGTCACTGGAGTCATGTCCAACTCTTTGCAGCCCTGCGGACTGTAGTCTGCCAGGCTCCTCTGTCCATAGGATTTTCCAAGCAAGAATGCTGGAGCAAGCTGCCATTTCCTCCTCCAGAGGATCTTCCCTACCTGAGGATCGAACCTGCATCTCTTGGGTCTCCTGCGTCGGCAGGTGGATTCCTTACCACTAGTGCCACCTGGGAAGCCCCTTCATCATCCATAAGATAACAATATTGACTAGATGAAGTCCCTTTCAACTCTCAGTTCAGTTCAGTTTAGTTGCTCAGTCGTGTCCGACTCTTTGCGACTCCATGAATCGCAGCACGCCAGACCTCCCTGTCCATCACCAACTCCCAGAGTTCACTCAGACTCACATCCATCGAGTCGGTGATGCCATCCAGCCAATCTCATCCTCTGTTGTCCCCTGCTCCTCCTGCCCCCAATCCCTCCCAGCATCAGAGTATTTTCCAATGAGTCAACTTGTCACATGAGGTGGCCAAAGTACTGGAGTTTCAGCTTTAGCATCATTCCTTCCAAAGAAATCCCAGGGCTGATCTCCTTCAGAATGGACTGGTTGGATCTCCTTGCAGTCCAAGGGACTCTCAAGAGTCTTTTCCAACACCACAGTTCAAAAGCATCAATTTTTCGGTGCTCAGCCTTCTTCACAGTCCAACTCTCACATCCATACATGACCACTGGAAAAACCATAGCCTTCACTAGACGGACCTTAGTCGGCAAAATAATGTCTCTGCTTTTGAATATACTATCTAGGCTGGTCATAACTTTTCTTCCAAGGAGTAAGCGTCTTTTAATTTCATGGCTGCAGTCACCATCTGCAGTGATTTTGGAGCCCAAAAAAATAAAGTCTGACACTGTTTCCACGGTTTTCCCATCTATCTCCCATGAAGTGATGGGACCAGATGCCATGATCTTTGTTTCCTGAATGTTGAGCTTTAAGCCAACTTTTTCATTCTCCTCTTTCACTTTCATCAAGAGGCTCTTTAGTTCTTCACTTTCTGCCATAAGGGTGGTGTCATCTGCATATCTGAGGTTATTGATATTTCTCCTGGCAATCTTGATTCCAGCTTGTGTTTCTTCCAGTCCAGCGTTTGTCATGATGTACTCTGCATGTAAGTTAAATAAGCAGGGTGACAATATACAGCCTTGACATACTCCTTTTCCTATTTGGAACCAGTCTGTTGTTCCAGGTCCAGTTCTAACTGTTGCTTCCTGACCTGCATACAGATTTCTCAAGAGGCAGGTCAGGTCTGCAATCCTGAGAAACCAGAAAGAAGCTTTGGTTTAGAAGAATCTAGTGAAGATGCTGAATTATGTAAGACTTGATAACACTTAAAACTTTAAACTAGAAATAACTGCCATAATCACAGCTATGGTGGTAGGAACAAAGGTCAGTTCAAGAGTGAACAATGGAAGAAAAGTCAAGAGCACCCAGGGAGAGCCCTGCGAGCGTGAAATGTCGAAGGAAGAGCAGATAAGGATGGACAGAGTATGACTATCATGTGTAAATGAGGAGTCTGGTGTTTCAGCACGACTTATGAAATCAGTTTTTTTAGTAACATCTCATACAACATTCCAGTCATAGCTCTGCAAATCAGCGATGGTGCCTCTGAAACTTCACGGCTTGGGATCTGTCAGCTACCAGATCTCAATTCCAACAGACTGGGTTTTCCAATTCCTTAAGACCCCAAAGCAGTAATCCAAATATGTGCCTAGGGATCAAGAACTTGAAATCCTTTGGAGAAAGTCCAACAAAAGAGCTCAAAGCTGCACGTTACAAAACGTTAAGCTGTCCCAATCAGTGATAACTTGTGTCTCAGCTGAACAGAAGCCCCTGCCCAGACAACCTACCATAAATCTCAAGTCACTCTGAGAGAATAAGACTGTCTCCTACAACAGAATTAAAGGGAAAACAGTGCTGCTTTTTAATGAAAACTCACGTTCATGCCGTGAACAAAGCAAGGGCCACTGCCACATCAGCAGCTTCGCTCTGCCGGCAGTCCTACCTACGATCTTTAAGAAGCCTTCTGAGTCTCATATCTATGAGTGTAAAAAGTGTATGGAACACTCATACCGTCTCTCGTGCTTCCAGAGTCACTGCTGAATGAGTAACAATCTCCTGCTTGAAAACCTAAAACCTGGCAAATTAATTTAAGAAAAACAATATCCCTAGAAAAATCCATTTTATTATGTCTAGACAACATTTTTAAAAGCTATAATTTAATCTGCAAATCTTCATTTACTTTTAAAAAAGATACTTAGATATTTGGCTGCCCCTGCTCTTAGCTATGGAACTGGGGATTGTGGATTTTCACTGCAGCATGCAAGATCTTTAGTTGCAGCACATGGGATCTAGTTCCCTGACCAGGGATCGAACCCGGACCCCCTGAAACAGGAGCACAGAGTCTCAGCCATCGGACCACCAGGGAAGTCCCTTCACTTACTTCTATAGCCATGTTTCCTTCCACCTTGTCAATCACAAAATACTTTCCAATTCTGCAATGGATGTTAACCAATAAACATATTTTGCCTCAATGTTATCCTTGATTTTAAGGAATTTAAAATTTGAAATATAAATAGATGGGGCTGGAGGCAGGGAAGCATACACAAACCCTGAATGAGTAAAAGAAATAAATCCTTTCCTTTAACCAATCAACTTTTAAATATATTGGAAGAGGACAGAAGATAAGGCTCAATCCTTTAAGCGAAGTTTGGTGAATATTATTAAAGACAAAGATTATACCTTTATAAACTGAAGAACCATCCTCTAAGGAAGCTGGTAAACTAGAAATACTTTACATAGGAAAAATCTCCATTAACTAGTCTAAAGTAATGAGAATCCTCAATATCAGTGTTTTATACTGAGAATTAAGCACTGCACTTAAAACCTGCCTGTAATAAATCTTTGTAAGAAAGAAAAAAGCTTCAGCAGTCATTCTGAAAGACATGAAAGGTCATAAGGCCTCGCATGAAAACTTACCTTGCTGTTTACAAAACCTTACAAGACACAGATCTAAATTTATTTTCTGATCTTACTATTTTCTTAATAGCAAATCAACTTTTAGATAAAAATAAATAGGTAAATATAAATGGAAAAAATAGTGTCAAACTTTATTATATGACTCCTCATTTCAGGCTAAAGAATAGTCTTGCCCCATATTGTATTTTCCTTTCTAAACAAAGAGAGGGGAAAAAAAAAATTCCACTATTCCCCCCCATTTCTCAAATTTAAAGGTATACAAAATCATCAGGATAGCGTGTTATAACACATTATAACACAGATTACTGGGTCCCTAACCCAGGAGTTTATCTCAGGGGTCTGAAAGTGAAGGTGTTAGTCGCTCAGTTGAGTCCGACTCTCTGCGACCCCATGGACTGTAGCCCTCCAGGTTCCTCTGTCCATGGGATTCTCCAGGCAAGAATACTGAAGTGGGATGCCATTTCCTTCTCCAGGGGATCTTCAAAACCCAGGATCAAACCCGGGTCTCCTGCGTTGCAGGCTGATTCTTTACCGTCTGAGCCAGCAGGGAAGCCCCAAGAATACTGGAGTGGGTAGCCATTTGCTTCCCCAGGGGATTTTTCCAACCCAAGGATCAAACCTGCATTGCAGGGGAGATGCTTTACAGCCTGAGACACCAGGGATGGGGCCAAAAACCTGCATTTCCAACAAGGCTCCAGCAGGACGCTGATGTGCCCGCCATCTCAGGTAGCACAGTACTCTATAATAAAGGATCAGTTTGTGTTTCTTCTTAATCCACCTTTAACCAACACTTTGATAAAACGCTAGAAAAGCTAATTACCAGGAAAAAGTATTTTAAACAAGGAATACCCCATAAACTTACATTTTCTATTATCAGATTCAACAGACAAATCATTTTTCTTAAAAATATTGTTGCTGTTTAGTCGCTAAGTCGTGTCTGACTCTTACACGACCCCATGGTCTGTAGCCTGCCAGCCTCCTCTGTGCATGGAATTTCCCAAGCAAGAATACTGGAGTGGGTTGCCATTTCCCTCTCTAGGGGATCTCCCCAACCCAGGAATAAAACCCGAGTCTCCTGCACTGCAGGCAGACTCTTTACCACTGAACCACCAGGGAAGCCCAAAAAATGTTATAAAAGCAGTCAATTCTTATAAGTTTTGAACTTACCTCATTGCAGATAGGTAACAAACAGTCCACAGACTTGCAAGGATCCAGACTAAGTTTGAGTAGCCCTGATCTAGAAGAGCTGATTTTACGTTTTTATGATTATCTTTCTGGAGCTGGTCATTAATGACCTCTTTCATATCCTCTACCATTTCTTCAATGTATTTTTACAATTTGAGGCAAAAATGTTATTTCCATGAACCAGAAACAACCCTCCACCAACTCCTAAAAATGGTAATGTATGGGGTTTGCTCAAAGAAACAACCTGATAGGTCTTCATTTATAATGTGATCCAAAACTGTCACATGGTCAACAAAGATGATGGCTTGACTTTTTCATGCTAACCCAAGGTTGAATTTAGACTGCTAACACTGCAAAAGTTGGTCAGCCAAAATAGACAATGAACATTACTAAAGTCTCTGCATTAAATTCCATAAAATTTCTTCACTAAAATCAATGATTTGGGACCTTCCTTACCAGACACAATCCTTCAAAGGACTTCTTAAGAATACTGATGGTTTCCCCAAACCCAAAGTGACCAGCCCAGGTACATCTTTTCACCCCTGTCTCTTAGGAAAGGAACACATCAAACAGAATCCCTGTATGGGACTCAATGCCCCTCACCAACTACCTAAAGCTTAGGTGTTTTCCTCTTTCCATATATCAAACCAAACAGATTTTCCTTCTATTCAACTTCCAGTCTGGCCCAACAAACAGACTCCTGGGAGAAAATCTTCAGGATAACTTCAAGTTTGGCCACTTCCTAGACACTACTCTGAGAATTTTCTGACTGCTCAATCATTTTGTTTTACCAATCTGTTTGACTATTACTTAAATAAATTGTAAAATAAGGTTCTGAGAACTTTAATACATGACCCTTTTTCCTATAATAACATCTGGTCCAACAGAACTTGACATATATGATGTTCTGTATAAAATAAGGTCACATGCTCAACTAGTCCTTATTTGAAGAAAAATTCCACTTAAAATTAACAACATTAACAGAAAAGTTACAAGGTATATCTCATTAAAAAGTCTGGGGAATATAAAAATGAGAGGAGATTCTTTCTAATTGTTCTGCTTATAGTGTCAGAAAGAAAACCCTTTTCCTCTTAACATATTGAATGAAGCACTAACAGAATGAATAAGAAGTAAAATTCAAAGCAGAGGCAGATGGCTAAGACCAAGAGGCCCTGGACTCTCAAGACTGTCTTGTCACCTGCTGCAACCTTCACTCTATCAGGCTGCACAGACAACAGGCAAAGGCATGGAACGGCTTCCCAACTATAAGACAGGGAAGAACTCTGGGGGTAACCCTTGCCTAAAAGCCATCCTCAGATGGCTGATGCAGAAGGGCGTCCCCAAGCCCAGGTCAACTGATCCAGACTGAGATTACACAAAAAAATACCCAAAGAAGTCAGCCTCTAGGCAAAAGATTTAGCTCAAACAAAATAACTTCTTTGTAATGACCTAGACCAATGATCCTCAGTATTATTTTTGCACCTGGGTGGGAAGAGATGAGGGAGAGGAGAAGGGAAGGGGGGAGTCACAGATCTCTTTGAGAATCATAAAAAGCAATGGATTTGCTTCCCATAAAAATGCACACACAAGCAATATTTTACATACTATTTTGGGGAGTTTACAGATGAGCTAAACACTCCCTCAATGTCCATGAATCCAAGGATAGAAAACATCAACCTAAATAGATAGGACCCAAAGGTCAATGTTACAGTAGGTGCTCAGTCGCTCAGTCATATCCAACTCTTGGCACCCCAAAGACTGTAGCCCGCCAGGCTCCTCTGTCCATAGAACTCTCCAGTAAATATAGGAGTGGGCTGCCATTTCCTACTCCAGGGGATCTTCCCAACCCAGGGATTGAACCTTGTCTCTTGCATATCCCTCATTGACAGGCAGATTCTTTACCACTGCACCACCTGGGAAGCTAGACCTTCATTTAACCTGAAGCCTGACTTCTTATGGAAAGACAATCTTAGAATTTAAAAATGTAGATATTCCACAAATAAAATGCTTTGGTCACATAGTGTAAAAGAAAATTCAAAACATATATTAAAATTTACCAATACTATATTTGATCCATAAAATTAGATCAACCAAAAAAAACCCTAGAAGAATCTTTAATAAAGGAGTAGAAAAGTAGAAAAATAGAAATCTTCCTTTACTCTTTTACAAAATTCAAACATGCATCTGTCACTTTGTAAATGTCTGGATTCACGTCCTGAAGTTAACTTAAAATTCTACTTCCCAGTTTTCCTGTAATTTTCAAGCACTATTCGGTATGTTAAGTTCTTCTGAAATTGTCAGTGGATAAAAGCACCATGGAAGTCTATTGAAAAGTCACTATTACAAACTAGAAAAACCAACTAACGCAGGTACCACAAGCAAAACTAAAAGCTTTTCTCCAGATTTTATGCAAATAATTTGGTTCAGAAGTTGGAAAAGGGGTAGATACTTTAAAACAATTCCAGTTTACTACCTTCAGGACTTTTATGGAAATAACAGAATTTCTCACAAGGGTATCAAAGGCCTCCATGAAATGAACCAAAGAGAAGAACATTTTGGCAAGGAAAAATCAGCTGCATTCCCCTTCTGCACTTCATAGTTATTACTGTACTGGGCTAACCCTGAACTCCTAAGTGCCCCAGAAAGACCTCTTTTGCACTATGGGGGGTGGGGTGAGGGAACAGCCCTCACTGTATTCCAACTTGCTTTTTCAATGACAAATTCTCGAAATGGAGAAGTGAAAAGGGACGGGTATGCAAAACTCAGGCAGGGTGTGCTAGTTAATCTAGCACCACAAAAGCATGACAGCACACTCCAGCTTTTTAAGAAATCTTTTTAGAGAGTACTGGTGGTAAAAAAGGACCTGTGTGCTTTGGATGGAGATGATGTGGGTTCAAATTCTGGCTGTAACCTGAACCAGCTTCATGGGCTTGAACAAGTTACTTCATTTCTCTGAGCTGGTCCATGGAGCTCCTGGATTGGCTAAGAAAACAGGGTTTGGTTTTGTTTTTTTTCCCCTCATCTCTTGCAGTCCCAGCACCTGGCTAAGTGCCAGACCCAGACCAGGTATTCATTCATTCAGTGCTAATTCTTTTTGCTTCCCTCACAAGGGTGTCGTAGTCTACGGCAAACAAAACTTTTCTCTAGGAAATAAGATCTTTAAGCTCTAGATGTTTTTTAGGTATTTCAGAGTTTTCAGTATAGTAATAATCTGGTACGGGGAAATGCAGGCAGTTGCATGAGATCCGGAGAAGGCAATGGCCGCACTCCAGTACTCTTGCCTGGAAAATCCCATGGACGGAGGAGCCTGGTGGGCTGCAGTCCATGGGATCACTGAGGGTCGGACACGACTGAGTGACTTCATTTTCACTTTTCACTTTCGTGCATTGGAGAAGGAAATGGTAATGCACTCCAGTGTTCTTGCCTGGAGAATCCCAGGGACGGGAGAGCCTGGTGGGCTGCCATCTATGGGGTCGCACAGAGTTGCACACGACTGAAGTGATTTAGCAGCAGCAGCATGGGATCCACCGTAGCTTTTCACCTAAATTTGACTAAAGCTTCTGTGAGGGCTGGAAGTATAAAGAGAACTACTATTTACTAAAAATAAAACAATTGTGGGGGGAGGGATAAATTAGGAGTTTGGAATTAACAAATACACACTACTATATATAAATAAAACAACAAGGACCTATTGTATAGCACATGGAACTATGTTGACTATCTCATAATAACCAATAATAGAAAAGAATCTGGAAAAAGTATATATATGTATGTATAACTGAATCTGTAAAAGTATATATATACATATATATGTATATAAAACTGAGACACTTTGCTTGTACACTTGAAACTAACACATCATTGTAAATCAACTATACTTCAATTTAAAAAACAAATTTCAAACCTTGCTATACTGGAGAGAATGAGAGAAGAGGGTGAGAACACAGTCTTCTCAATTGATTTAGATACTGTCATTGTGTCATAGTACCAACGATATTTATGCAGGTAGAATCATCAAATCCTAAAACCTGTTCAAAAGGGTTCAGAACATGAATCCATGTGTGACTCCATGTGGTTATTACAAAGTCTTCCAGTGAAAGTTGAAAACCATAAGGCACCTACAGTCGCAAGCCTGTTCCCTCATGGCTTAACACAAGAAGACGTAACCACAAACTCTGCTTGGGGCAAGGTCATACATCCAAGAAAACTTGAAAACTTCTTGGCAACTTCTCTAAATCGGAGAGCTCCAAGACACGGTAGCCCCAGGGCCTACTGCTCCTGATAGCTTTTCTATAATATAATGGCAAAACAACTTACAAATGAGACAGTGGTTTCTAAAGAGATAAGATTCTGCTTCAGATTTTCTTTGGTACTTGTAATAGTTATATAAGTAAATTAATAAATACAAAAAACGAACTGCCAAAGGATCTTCCAGAAATGCAGTAATGTTACTTGTTGCCTCTCACTTCACTTTCAACTGGCCATTCAATGTTTCACTTGATTTGTCTGAAAGAAATACACTGATGAGTTCAAAGAACTTCCGACTATACTGATAATAAATTATAAAAATAATAGGAAAGCCATAGAACATTAAAAAGTTGTGGGAAAGGTGATCCTATTCTAAGACTTTACAGGGCGGTAACAACTAAATATAAAAAGCAGGAAAATAACTGCAGTATGAAAGATGTGACCTGGACTTTCCTCCTGGTCCAGAAGTTGAGAATCCGCCTGCCAGTGCAGGGGACATGGGTTCGATCCCTGATCTGGGAAGATCCCACATGCCGAGGGGCCCCCAAGCCACAGCTGCAGCAGGAGAAGCCACTGCAATAGGAAGCCCACCAAACGCAACTAGAGCGGAGCCCCCACTGGCTGCAACTGGAGAAAGCCCACACACAGCAACGAAGACCCAGTGGGCAGCCAAAGATAAATAAATTAAAATTTTTTTTTAAATGTGACTCCAGGCAGACTGTGGTAGCACAATGAGACACAACTAATTTCACAACAGATCTAGGTTTACTTTGCCCGAGGCCAGACTATAACTGAGAACAGTATCCTAATCTGGTAAGGGAGATATCAAAGTTAGCAAAAAAAAAAAAAAAAAAAAAGTGGGGGGGGGTGTAAAGGTTAGTTTTTAATAGTCTATTAATCAAGGAAAAAAGCTTAAATAATTCATCATAATTCATCTAGGAATTCTGCCCTGGGACAGAAAGAAGTCCAGAATTAATCATTTCACCACTCCACATTTTCCCAGGCCTTTGGTTACAGTCATGCATGGCTTATACAAAACCACCTGTTCTGGTTGGCATACATCCTTTCACTTGATGATTCACGCCTAATCATTTTTTATCACACATGGATCTCAAACCTTCTCTCTATTCCCAGAGAGCCACAAAGTTTAGAAAAACTATCTCCCTGCGGTTGCCAGCCTGATCTTCCCATTTGGAATACCAGCAAATTCTCCTGTGCTATGCAGCTGATGGGGACAAATCCCCAGTAAGAAAGACAATTTGTAATTAGTCTCGGGAACACAGCAGTAGTCCCTGTCTGGACTTTTCTAAGGGTCCCAAGTGTATCCCCTCAAAGTACATCTAAATTTGGAGCCTACTGGGATGGTATTCCTATAAGCCATTTGAGAAACAACAATCGAATTTCAGGCAATACTGCAGGCACTCTAAAAACTGTAAAAATGTTTAAATGGGTATCTTCTCTGTTCATGGATCTGCCACACCAGAAAGGAGGAGTGTAGAGGGAGTGGGAAATAAGGCGCATACACAGCTCCAAAGATGCCTGGAGATGTTAGGGATTCACTAGAAACCTTGGCCAGACTACTAATGGTCCATAAACCCTCATTTGGAGAATACGGGCCTACAGGTTCAAAATCGAATTACAGTGCCTTATTAGATCACACACTACCGAAACCACAGTCACAGCAGTCATAACTGGAACTAGGAACACTTTCCGTACACAAATATAAGTGTCTGCTTATGCATTTTTAATCGGATCAAATAAAACTGAAGCTGCAAACAAACTCAAATTTCAATTATCTCACTAGTGAGGGGATTTCCTAATAGCGTCTTTTTAAAAACCAAGTAGCTGCCAACCCTCTGCACATCTGACAGGCACGTCCCTGGAAATTTGGGAGCAACAGACTCCGTTACTTCTCAACAGCCAAGGAAAGAAATACCCTGAAAGGGAGAGATTCCTTTTTTTTTTTTTCCTTTACGCTCCAACATGCAATCTAATAATGCACAAAACTTGGCTGCAGGGTTGCTGGACACCTCCAGGGTTCCAATTCTCGGGGCTAGTGCGCGCTAGTGCGTAAGAAGGGGGCGGAGGGGGTACGCGCTCCGGGGACGCGCCGGGGGCCCCCGCCCCCTCCTGGAGCAGCAGCCTGGCACCAGCCCACCCTCCTCCACCCCTGCAAACAGACGCAGGACGCCAATAGAGCAACTTCTCCGCGGGGGCGGCGGGGGGGTATAGCGGTCACCCCTGCCCCGCCGCGGCACGACCGGGGTCCCTCCTCGGCCGGGTTCCGGGGAGGCGGGGGGCGGAGGGAATGGGGGAGCCCTTCGCACGCCCCGCCTCCGCCCGCCTGGCCCGCGGCCGGGGGGCTGCCCGGACCCCCGCCCCTCCGCGCGGCCCGCAGCGGCGCACTCCCAAGGACGGCCACCCGGCCGGAGCGCGGCCTGAGCGCGAGCCCGGAGCGGAGCGCAGGCGAAGGCCGGCCCCTAGCTTCAGGCCTCAGGCCGCCGCCTGCCCTCCGCCAGGCCGCCCGCCGCCGGCCCCAGCTCGGACCCCGGCCGGGCCTCGGCAGTGCCGCCGCAGCCCCTCATCCTGGCTTCATTCATAGGGGCACCCCAGCCCGGCCGGCGGGGCGGGGCCGGGAGCCCGCGGAAAAGGCCGGCCCGCCGAGGCCGGGGAGGAAAATAAAAAGTTTAAGAGAAGAACTTACCTAAAATGGCTCCTGCAGCAGCCAAAATACAAACAGCTATTATTTGGTGAAGTTTAGCTCAGACACCCTGCAAGGACACCCTAACCCGGCTCGGGCCCGCCTTCCCTGCCATGCCATTGGGCTTCGCCGGCCCAAAATACAGAGTCATTGGTCAGGCCGGCTGCCGCTCAGGCAGAAGCCCATTTCAAGCTTGCTTGCAGGGGCGAGTGATGGGCTCGCTCCATTGTGCTCGTATTTGCATGGATGTGATAGCGGCGCTGATTGGCCGGCGCCGGGGGCCGCCCCGCCCCCTGCCTCGCGCCCCCCGCCTCGGAGACGCCGCGGCGCGCGGCCCCGCCCCCCGGGACGGAGCGGCGGGGCTACGGGGGCGGGGCGGGGCCGGGGTCCTGCGGGCCGAGAGGGCGGGGCGGGGTCCTGCCCGCCGCAGACGGCAGGCAGGGGGCGGGGACCTGGAGCGCGCTCCGGCGGGGCCGGGGAGGGGGTTCTTCCCGCAGGTGGATGTCTCTTAGGTATTGGGCTGAACAACTGGAACACCCGGGGCTGGGATCTCCGGGCCCGGGAGAAGATGTGACTGGGGTCCCGCGCGACAGATAGATTCCTCTGGGGCCGAGGTTCCGTAGGTCAGGAAAAGATGCCGAGGAGCTAGGCGAAGAGTAGCTCTGTCTCCAGCCACATCCCTGCCAGTCCCCCTGGCTCCCTGGCACTCCTGGCACACGGGCTTCTTCCCAAGGACCACCCCCCCCGCCCCCGCCCCGCACACCCCGGAAGGTTTCCGCTTCGGGGGAGTTTTGCAACGCCTTGGATATATACCTCTCTAAAATCAGGGGTCGAGCTATGATAGGTTTATGTTCAGCCCTGTCTCCCTCACTATCCTTGTAGCATCCTCAAGGACGGAGCCCAGCATATGGCAGGGATTCAACTAATTGTTTTAATATTCTTCCGTTCATTCCTTAGTAATTTTTGAATGCCCACTAAATGCCAGGCATTGATCTGAGACAGGAGATACAGGGGTTAATAAGACAATGGCCTTGCTCTGGTGGGATGGACATGCTAAGGAGAAAGAAAGACAGTAAGTAAATACAAGGGGAGAGGTAGAGATAAGTGCTATGAACAAAATAGACGGAGGCAGAGAGGAATGGGGAGTTGGCTCTGTCAGGCTGATTACTCTGTATGCCATCCCATTACTGCCACCTCCCAGATGCAAGTCACCTCAACACTTTACCCCCTGTTTGCTTCCTTCATAGGTGTTTCCTTAGCACCCACAGAAAAAACAAAACAAGGTTGGATTCTGACTGTAGAAGCTTCACCTTATTTAAAGTAGGAATGATCCGAGTCCCAATGATTCCAAGAGCCGTTTGTCTTGATACTTTCAAGATGAACACGGTTGACTTTGTCAGAGATACCTGTAATGATTTAGAAGAGCCTTACTGCACCCCCAGAGAGAGGATATTTTTAGTGTCTTTGAAACCCCAGCATTCCTATGGTTTTCAGCCTGTGGCCCCAACTCTCTTTTTTGGACCAATTCTTCAACTTCTCGGCAGACCCAGAGATTTCATCAATTTGGAAATACAGATAGCAGCCCCAGTCCCACCTGTCAACCTCACCTGTGCACATTTCTCTCTTTTAACTCAAGACTGGCCACGATGTATCATGGTCCTTCCTTCCTCCCTTCTCTTTCTTCCCTCCTTAACTATTTATTGAACACCAGCTATGTTCCAGGTATTGTTCTAGACACAAAAGACAGCATTAAATGAGGCAGATGATATCTGTGTCCTCAAGGAGCTTATTGTCTAGCTGAATACAAGGGGGAGGTTGATGCATGGATTCTGAAGAGCTCCAGTCCTGCCCAGCTGGACAGTGGACTTGCCCCCGGAACCAACTGCTGCAGGGGCTAAAGCAGGACCAAGCAGCTGGTAGCCACAGCCTCTCCAGTCTGACTCCAGGATCAAGGGTTTAAAACTGCTCATGGGACTTGGGTCTGTGAACTTCTAGAAAGGGGCTGGGAGCAGAACTGTATTAGAGGCAGAGTTGGTGAGTCCAACATGGGAGTCAAGCAGTCCTCCTTTCCCGCACTCAAATCTCTTGCTCAGGAAAGATGACAGCATAAATGAGGTGGGGGAGGAATGGGACTCCAGGGAGAGGGAAGAGAGTGTCTATGCCTAAGCACAGAAGCACGGACAGTATTGGGAGGTGTGGGAGGGAAAAGGAGGGAGGAGGTAGATATGTCAGTAATTCCTCTTCTTAAACTCAATAAAAGTCAGTAGCACGTAAGAAATTAAACACGCGCAAAGACACGAATGTTATATCACTAAACAAAAAAATCAATAGAAGTGCACGATTGATTCACAAATGAATGATACAGGTACAAGCGAAGGAAAGATCTGGTCAGTGTACTCAGGAGAGGCAGCAGTCCTGACCTTCGAATAATCTGGTCTGTAGCATTGAGCAAGGTGAGTGGAATCAGACCCTTAAAATGCTTCCGCAGTATCCAGAGGCTGGCGAGGAAACCCAGACAAGTGTCTTCTGGCTGTATCCATCCATGGGGACGTCTTAGCCTGGGTTTTCCAGAATGCAGAGCCTGACTCTGTAGGGCAGGAATGAGAGGCAAAAGGAGGAAGGCAGGGAAAAGGGAAGAACCAGTCCCAGGATAATTGTCCATCTCCTTCTCCAGGTGCTGCTGATGGCTCCCACTCAAGGGATCGTCCTCTCAGAAGCCATATAAAAGGAGACTCAGTACAGCCTGTGGGAGGTGGAATGGAAGGAAACGTATCTACCAGTTCATCTTGAATGATTTCTTATTCACTCCAGTTGTTCGTGCTTAAGTGCCAAGTGGGGTTCTGGAGTGGCCCCAAAACTTGGTGTCAAGGAGTGTGCAGCAGGGCCACGGGGCAAAGAATTACTGGGGTACAGTTACGTGGAGTCAGGTGTAGCCCTTGCAGAGCTGGATGCTACAGCAGCTGGCAGGGACAGATGTGGTTGCCACTAAGAGGTCCTGGAGTTCTGATGCCAGGGTGACACCAGTGATGCATGACTTTCTGTACCGTAGAGTACATCCTTGTTTACAAAGAAAGCAATCTTTAGGAGCTCTGAAGGGAGCCACCTAAGGGCTTCCGACAGTTCTGGAACTTGGTGACAGCAGCTCCACGAACACAAGCTGCATCCTGCCTGACCACGTTCTCTCTTGTCTTTCCGCCTCCGTTCACTTGTCTGTTTTTAGAGTGTGAGCTTCTTTTTAAAAAATTTTGTTTATTTATTTTTGGCTGCGCTGGGTCTTCGTTGCTGTTTGCAGACTACTCTCTAGTTGCAGCACGAGGGCTTCTCAGTGTGGTGGCTGCTCTTGTTGCGGGGCACAGGCTCTCGGTGCAAGAGCTTTAGCAGTTGCAGCTTGTAGGCTCAGCAGTTGTGGCCTGTGGGCTTAGTTGCCTGCAGCATGTGAAATCTTCCCAAACCAGGGATTGAACCCAGGTCCACTGCATTGGCAGGCAGATTCTTAACCACTGGACCATCAGGGTAGTCCTCCTAGATGGTGAGCTTCTCTATTGTTCTTGCTTATATATTTGTGAAATGGCTGCTTTGCCCAGCCCAGTTTGTTTTCCTCCTAGGCTCACAGCAAAACTACATTTCTTAGTAATCAGATAGGTCCTTGTGACTGAGCTCTAATGGAATCGGGACAGAAGTAATAAAAGTATATCTCATTTCTAAGCATCCTCTAAAACTTCCTACGTGATCCTCCAAACTCTTCTCCTATCCTCATCTGCTGGCCAGATGCAAAACTACCTAGTGGAGCGGACTTCCCTGCCAGTCCAGGGGCTAAGACTCCAACTCCCAATGCAGGAGGCATGGGTTTGATCCCTGGTCAGGGAACTAGATCCCACATGCCTCAACCAAGAGTTTGCATGCTGCAACTAAGACCCAGGGCACCCAAATCAATACTTTTTTTTTTCAAGATTGAAGTTTATTTTTGTCTTTCTCATAAGAAATCTAGGAAGCAGCCATTTCAAGAGAAGCCTGGAGCTCTGTGGTATCGTCAGCAACCCAGGATTCAGTATTTTTGCCCCACCATCTTTAGCTTTCATTCCTCAGGTAACTTCACGGTCCACAGCTGCTGGAACACCAGTCCATATTTTTTTTTTTGGATGGAAAAAGGAAAGACAAATTGGAAAAAAATTAAAGCTGAGTCATGGCCCTTAAACAGCCTTCCTGGAAACACTACACATCACTTATGCTTACATCTCATGGGCCAGAACTCAGTCACATGGCCACACCAAGCTGCAGAAGAGGCTGGGAAATATGGTGTTTTGTTTTTTTTTAATTCACTTGGCCATATGTCAAGTTGAAAATTGAGGTCCTTCAATGTCCATCAACAGACGAATGGATAAACAAGACGTACACTATATATATGGCAATATTACTCAGCCATTAAAAAAAAAGCACAAAATATTGTCACTTGTAACAACATTGATGGACCTAGAGATTATCATGCCAAATGAAGTAAGTGTGTCAGTGTGTCAGAGAAAGACAAACATCATATAATATCACTTATGTGGAATCTAAAACATATCACAAGAGAACTTACTTACAAAACAGAAATAGACTCACAGACATAGAAAACAAACCAAAGAGGAAAAGGGGAGGGGAGAGGGATACATTAGCAGTGTGGAACTAACAGACACACACTGCGATATACAAAGCAGACGAACAGCAAGGACCTACTGTACAGTACAGGGAATTACATTCAATGTGTTGTAACAACCTATAATGGAAAAGAATCTGAAAAGTATATATATATGACGGAATCACTTTTCTGTACACCTGAAACAAACACAATATTGTAAATCAACTATAATTTAATAAAATAATTGAGGTTCTGTCGTTAAACAGTTGACTCAATTAGCAGTCTCTGGCACAATGTCCCACAGAAATAATATTCCCAGAATGTAAGTTAGGATAAAATGACTAAATAAGGAGACTGTTTTTAAACATTTTTAACAGCTTTTTTCAGGATAACTCTCATACCATATAACTCACCTACTGTAGGTGTACAGTTTAATGAGTTTTGGTAAATGTATACAGTTGTGCAACCTTTACCACAATCCAGTTTTAGAACATCTCCATCACCCCCAGGAGTTCCCTTCTTCCTGTTTGCAGTCACTTCCCACACCCACTCCTAGGCCCAGGCAACCATTGACTTGACCACGTCTCTACAGTCATGCCTTTTCTAGAATTTCATATTTATGGAATAGGGCACTATACTGTCATTTGTGTCTGGCTTATTTCCCTTAAAACAGTATGTTTGTGGTTCATCCATGTTGTAGAATATATTGTCAGTTTCTTCCTTTTAATCGCTGCAGAGTCTTCCTTTGTATGGATATGCCATCTTTTACTTACCCACTCATGAACTAATAGATATCTGGATGGTTTCCATTTTGGAGCTATTATGAATAACACTGCTATGAACATTACCTACAAGTGTTTGTGTGGACATATGTTTTCATTTATCTTGGGTAGATATCTAAGGAGATCAATGCTTACAATTGAATGCATACATTGAAAGGACATTCACTGACTGTCTGCAACTGACAAGCACTGTAAATAGGTGCTAGGGATACAGTGGTGAATAAAATGCAGCACAGGGACTTCCCTGATGGTCCAGTGTTTCAGAATCGTCCTGCCAGTACAGGGACACAGGTTTGATTCCTGGTCTGGGAGGATCTCATGTGCTTCAGAGCAACTAAGCCTCTGTACCACAATGACTGAGTCCATGCTCCAGATCTCACAAGCTGCAACAGGAGAAGCCACTGCACTGAGAAGCCCGTGCACCCCTATGAAGAGTAGCCCCTGCTCACTGCAACTAAAGAAAGCCCACGCAAAGAGACAAAGACCCAGCACTTCAACTCCTGAGCCCGTGTGTGCCAGGGCTGGTGCTCTGCAATAGGAGAAGCCAATGAGAAGTCCACACACCCCAATGAAGAGTAGCCCCCTCTTGCCACAGCTAGAGAAAGCCCACAGACCACAACAAAGACCTAGCACAGCCAAACATAAATAAATAATAAAATTAATTTTTTTTAATGCAGCAAAAACTCAGCCTTTGTGGAGTTTGCAGACAGTTGTTAGTCAACTAATTGTGCAAACGAATGTAAAACATAGCAGCAGTAGTAAGTGCCATAAAGGAGGGGCACATGATTCCATGAGAGCCCGTGCTGGAAGGATATGCCTTGACTAAGGAGGTCAGTAAAGCTGCCTATTAGCTGAGATCTTAAGTATACCATCAGGCTTCCCTGGTAGCTTAGATGGTAAAGAAATGCCTGTAATGCAGGAGACCAAGGTTTGACCCCTGGATCTGGAAGATTCCCTGGAGGAGGGCATGGCAACCCACTCCAGTATTCTTGCCTAGAGAATCCCATGGACAGAGGAGCCTAGCAGACTACAGTCCATGGGGTCATGAAGAGTCAGACACAACTGAGTGACTAACACAAAGTGTACCAGGATAATCACTCCCAGTGAATTTTGTCCTTCAAAGTAATATCTTATGAGGCCATACACTTATTTCCAATAGTGCTGCCCTTGCAAAAATTCTAAGCCAATTTATAAGCAATGCTGGTCGCAGACCTCTTTGTCCTCTGATGAAGTCCTTGTGTGTTAACCTCTCAGAATGTTTTGTTTTTTGATTAGACCGTGACAAATACAACAAACCATCTAAGAAAATCAACAGCATCTCTTTAGAGTCACTCTCACCAATTGCCAAAAATGGAATTCCCCTGCTAAATCATGGCTCTTATTCCCCAGAGCTGGTGAAGAAGGTTCGTGGCAGTTTGCAAAAATAAACTCACAGATATCATCTATTAAGGGAGGAGAATGGGCAGCATCAGCTCTGTTCTTCCTTACAGCTCAAAATCATGTGCCTATGATCTGCCACTGAGAAGATGCCAGTGACCCATGATGTGTGGAGGTAATGCCCAAAGAAGAATGAAAAGAGACTATAAAGAGTCAACAACTGAGCGACTAACCATAAACCACATACACATATAGGAACTTCCCCGGTGGTCCAGTGGCTAAGACTCCACACTCCCCATGCAGGCGGTCCAGCTTTCATCTGGTTGGAGAACTAGATCCCACATGCCACAACTAAGACCCAGTGCAGCCAAGTAAATAAATAAAAGTAAATATTAAAAAAAAATGTATAAGCCAGTGGCAGTGTCCTGGCCTGGCAAAAGCACTTTCCCCAGGATGAAACTGGATAAGAATAGTTAAGTCCACAGGATCTGGAGACCAAAAGATCTGATTCTAATTCCAGCTCTTCCACCTTAGGAAAGTTACTTAGAGTTTTTAAATTTCGATTATAGGGTTGTTATATAAATAATAGGTTGTATAAATTAAACTGGGCTTCCCCAGTGGCTCAGTGGTGAAGAATCCACCTGCCAATACAGGAGACGTGGTTCCCTGGAGGAGGGCATGGCAACCCACTCCAGTATACTTGCTTGGAAAATCCCATGGACAGGGGAGCCTAGTGGGGTGCAGTCCCTGGGGTCAAAAACATTCCCACACAACTGAAGCGACTGAGCACACAGGCATGCATGAATTAAATCATTCATACAAACTACTCAATTCAGTTCAGTTCAGTTGCTCAGTCATGTCCGACTCTTTGCGACCCCGTGAATCGCAGCACCCCAGGCCTCCCTGTCCATCACCAACTCCCAGAGTTCACTCAGACTCACGTCCATCGAGTCCGTGATGCCATCCAGCCATCTCATCCTCGGTCATCCCCTTCTCCTCCTGCCCCTAATCCCTCCCAGCATCAGAGTCTTTTCCAATGAGTCAGCTCTTCACATGAGGTGGCCAAAGTACTGGAGTTTCAGCTTTAGCATCATTCCTTCCAAAGAAATCCCAGGGCTAATCTCCTTCAGAATGGACTGGTTGGATCTCCTTGCAGTCCAAGGGACTCTCAAGAATATTCTCCAACACCACAGTTCAAAAGTATTAATTCTTCGGGCCTTAGAAAGCATCACTACGAATAAAGCTAGTGGAGGTGATGGAATTCCAGTTGAGCTATTTCAAATTCTGAAAGATGATGCTGTGAAAGTGCTGCACTCAATATGCCAGCCAATTTGGAAAACTCAGCAGTGGCCACAGGACTGGAAAAGGTCAGTTTTCATTCCAATCCCAAAGACAGGCAATGCCAAAGAATGCTCATACTACTGCACAATTGCACTCATCTCACACGCTAGTAAAGTAATGCTCAAAATTCTCCAAGCCAGGCTTCAGCAATACGTGAACTGTGAACTTCCAGATGTTCAAGCTGGTTTTAGAAAAGGAGAGGAACCAGAGATCATAATGCCAACATCTGCTGGGTCATCGAAAAAGCAAGAGAGTTCCAGAAAAACATCTATTTCTGCTTTATTGACTATGCCAAAGGTTTTGACTGTGTGGATCACAATAAACTGTGGAAAATTCTGAGAGTGATGGGAATACCAGACCACCTGATCTGCTTCTTGAGAAACCTATATGCAGGTCAGGAAGCAACAGTTAGAACTGGACCTGGAACAACAGACTGGTTCCAAATAGGAAAAGGAGTACATCAAGGCTGTTTATTGTCACCCTGCTTATTTAACTTATATGCAGAGTACATCATGAGAAACGCTGGGCTGGAAGAAACACAAGCTGGAATCAAGATTGCTGGGAGAAATATCAACAACCTCAGATATGCAGATGACACCACCCTTATGGCAGAAAGTGAAGAAAAACTAAACAGCCTCTTGATGAAAGTGAAAGAGGAGAGAGAAAAAGTTGGCTTAAAGCTCAACATTGAGAAAACTAAGATCATGGCATCTGGTCCCATCACTTCATGGGAAATTGATGGGGAAACATTGGAAACAGTGTCAGACTTTATTTTGGAGGGGCTCCAAAATCACTGCAGATGGTGACTGCAGCCATGAAATTAAAAGACACTTACTCCTTGGAAGGAAAGTTATGACCAACCTAGATAGCATATTAAAAAGCAGAGACATTACTTTGCCAACAAAGGTCCGTCTAGTCAAGGCTATAGTTTTTCCAGTAGTCATGTGTGGATGTGAGAGTTGGACTGTGAGGAAAGCTGAGCGCCGAAGAATTGATGCTTTTGAAGTGTGGTGTTGGAGAAGACTCTTGAGAGTCCCTTGGACTGCAAGGAGATCCAACCAGTTACTACTCAGCACCTGATAACTGCTCAACTAATTGTTAATTACATTTCTTCCTCTGACCCCCATTTTCCTAAGTTCTGTATAGACCTTCCCCGTTCTGTTGACTTGTTTTTTTGAAACATCAATTCTATTGATTTGACCCAAGTCAGTCTCTATCCTTCTTGCTTTTGGCCTGAGGGACCCTCTGTCCTTTCGAGTGACTTCTGCTGATATATATGGCCTCCATCCCTCATGTATTAATCGGGCTGATTTAACTCTTAAAGTGCTGTAGAGCTCTTTCAGCCAGGTATGACACTGCTACTATTTTGATTTTTTTTTAAATCTGAGTTTATACATATAAATGACTGTGCTCACTTTCAGTAACCATGATTTATGGAAAGTCACACCTCAAATGTTCTTGGGCAGGATTTTTGAAAACACTGATCACCCTACCCTGAAATAGTTCCATAAATCCTTCATTTTCACTCAGCAGTGTACTTTCCTGCAGCGACAGTTAGACCAGTCTAGCCATAAAAACATGCTCAAGCTGAAGCTTTTTACCAAGCCTCAAGTTGCTTCGGAATCCTTCCCCTTATGTATGAAATTCTACCATAAGCATTGCTGACTAATTTAGAGAGAGGACTATTTGCAAACTGACAATAAACAAATTGCTGTTTTCACCCTGGGAATAAAGCACTACAATTTAAAAAAATTAATTAGTTTCATGTTACATGGTAGACATCCTCCAAGATGTCCTTCAACGATCCCCACATGCAAGGATTCAAGCCCTTATACTGTCCCCGCTACTTGGTAGGGCGAAGTAGGAAGAAGGATGGGCTTCCCAGGTGGTGCTAGTAGTAAAGAACTCACTTGCCAATGCAGGGGACATAAGAGTCAAGGGCTTGATCCTTGGATCGGGAAGATCCCTTGGAGAAGGACATGGCAACCCACTCCAGTATTCTTGCCTGGAGAATCCCATGGACAGAGGAGCCTGGCAGGCTACAGTCTGCAGGGTTGCAAAGAGTCGAATGTGACTGAAGTGACTTGACAAGCATGAAAGTAGGAAGGATTTGCAGTGTGAAACCTGTTTGCCAACTCCAGACATTGACTTTGACAGTGACCGCAATGAGGTAGTCATTTCATCTGTAAAATGGGGATAATGCCTTGTCTAGGCAATCTCTCAAGGTGTCATCAGGGTCAAATGAGATGCAGCATCTGAAGGAGCTTTGGCATAAAACCAAGAATCATTATTGAAGATTCCAGGTGTAGCATTTTCTACACAAAACATCAAATATAAACCCATTATGTATAATTTGCATGTGTCTTAGCAATGACCAGAGTGCATATTTATAAACCAATGTCTTCATGTTGTTGAAATGTCAGTGCCTCCAAAGTCTTTTGAGTTAGGGCCATGGACTCTTCCAACTGCTAGGGTGTGACATCTTCCCAGACCAGACTGCCCATTGGTCATAGAGAACTGCCAGGACGCTGCCTCTCTTCATGCATTTCTGAAATGCTCTTGGATAGCAGGACATTTTTCATTAAACTTTTCTTGAACAGTTTTGAAGAAGTGTAAACAATTGCCCTCTAAAGAGCTACTGTTGAGTTCCACGAAGAAATATCTGGTTTTCTGCCTTCTGATTACCCAACAAGTAAATAACATTTGCATGAGAAGAGCTGGGCTACCAAGACTTGCCCAAATAATTTCATTCCAGTTTAAATATGTACCCATGATGGAATCTAGCATTCATTTAGCCATGGTTCCTGGTGTCATGTCTTGACATGGCCAGTTATGCAGTATATGGCAAGTAATCTGTCACTGCTCATATATAAAGGAACACAGTCTAAATGATTTACCTTTTAAAAAATAAATAAATGGGAGCATATATTCTTATAATAATGTCATTCATATTCGTTTGTATTCTGATGTGCTGTCCTGAGCAGCAGAGCAGGGGTGGCATTTTAGCTGAGCACTGGGGTACCTTATCTGTGGTTCCACTTGAAGTGCAAGACCATTACCAGTTCTGACAACTATAAATCATGATAGTGTTGGTGAAAGAGTGATAATTTATAGTTATCACCGCTATTAATGCTTTTGCTTCAGTAGCATAAGCTTTCTCAACATATTACTAGTATTTATGGGGCAAAAGTCTGGGGGGAAAGCAAAACATTAAAAATAAAGTTAGCCAGGACTTTCCTGATGGTGCAGTGGATAAGAATGGCCTGCCAATGCAGAAGACACGGGTTCGATCCCTGGCCCAGGAAGATCCCACCTGCCTCGGAGCAACTAAACCCATGCACCACAACTATTGAACCCATGTTCTAGAGCCCATGAACTGTAACTGCTGACACCCGGTGCCACAACTATTGAGCCTTGCGGCAACTACCGAAGCCCATGTGCCTATAGTCTGTGCTCTGCAACAAGAGAAGACACTTTAATGAGAAGCCCACACGCAGAAACTAGAGAGTAGCCCCAGCTCTCCGCAACTAGAGAGAATATGTATACAGCAGTGAAGACCCAGGAGAACCACAAATCAATTAAGTAAATTAAATATAAATAAATAAATAGGGCAGTGTGTACATGTCAAAAATTATTTTAAAAATAAATATTAAAGCATAAAGTTCGCCAGATTTATTTAGTTTTTCCTTATATAATGGCAATTCTTGAAATTTTTAAATGGCTTTTTTTTTTTCCAAAACACTTTTACCATAAATAGTTTCAATACTATTTGTCTTACTTCCCTGGGCGGGGGGCGGGGGGGGGTGTGCGGAAATCAACCTAGCCGGTGAGGAGTATAGGTTTCATCCAAACCTCCTCATTGGGGTCACAGGGAAGTGCAGCAGAAAAAGCACTGAGACACAGCTTTGATCCAATACCTTCCTTGCACAAATGCTCACGTATTGCAAGATCACTTATTTTCTTTACTCCTTCTGGGTGTAACAAGGACAAGGGCAGATCAGAGTCAACACAGGCAGGGCTCTGAAAACGAAGTAAAATTCCTGGAAGACCCATTGACGTTGAGCAAGTACAAAGGACAGACAAAACTGAGTCAGGATTAGGAGCCGGGGCTCCAAGTCTTTGGGAGTTAGGATCAGAAAAAAATGAGTGGTTGAAAGCAAGTGGCAAAGATTCAGGTAAGATGGTCTGTTTTGGTAAGTATGTTCAAATAGTGGGGTGTGTGTGTGTGTGTGTGTGTGTGTGTGTGAGAGAGAGAGAGAGAGAGAGAGAGTATGTGGTCTTGGAAGGGTAGTGTTTAATTAATTTGAAAAGACAAGGTAGATAGGGGTAGTTCATGAATGATTAGATGGGTGGTTGGATAGTTAAGATGATGCATGCAGAAATGAAATATCTGTGAAGCACAATAAAGCAGAGCATGATAAAATGAAAAAATGATGCATGAACGATTGGGGGAGGAATGGATGGTTGAATGGATAAATGGATATAATGAAATTAGGATGGATGACTGATATGACAGATGAATGGGTGGTGGGCAAGTGAGTGATTTAGTTGGATAAATGGATAAATAAATGTACAATGGATGGATGGATAGATAGATAGATAGGCATGTGGGTGCACAGATATTAGATGATTGAATGGGTAACCAAACTGATGGATTGGGGATGAACACAAAGATGGGCTAGCGAACAGATGGATAAATGAATGCATAAGTGAATATATTATGTGGTAGGCAAAATGATGGCGCCCAAAGATATTTTAACATTCCTGAAATTTGTGAATATGTTAGATTACATGGCAAAGGGAAATTAAGCTTACTAATCAACTAACCTTGAGATGGAGAGATTATTCTGGATTATCCGGGTGGGCCCAATGTAATCACAAGCACCCTTAGAAGAAGGCAGAAGGGACAGAGTTAGAGATTTGAAGATGGTAGGCTTCTGGTTTTAAAGTTTAAGGAAGGAGCCCAGGAATGAAGGTGGTCTTTAGGAGCTGGAAAAGATAAGGAAACACATTCTTTCCCTAGGGCCTCCAGAAGTACTGCTATTTTACCCACATTTTTCTTTGGCTGGACCATGAAACGTGTGGGATCTTAGTGCCCTGACCAGGGTGGAACCTGTGCCCACTGCATCGGAAGCACAGAGTCTTAACCACTGGACTTCCAGGGAAGTTCCAACCACATTTTCCTTTTAACCCCTTAAGACCTATTTTGGACTGCTGAACTCTAAAACTATAAAATAATCAATCTGTGTTGCTATTTTTGTTTTAAATATTTATTTATTTGGCTGTACCAGGTCTTAGTTGTGGCATGTGGGATCTTCATTGCAGCATATAAGATTTAGTTCCCTGACCAGGGATCGAACCTAGGGCCCCCTGCATTGGGAACACTGATTCTTAGCCACTGGACCACCAGGGAAATCCTTCTGTGTAGTTTCAAGTCACTAACTCTGTGGCGGTTTGTCACAGCACCAATAAAAACGGATAAGTATACAGATAGATGGGTGGATGAATGGATGAATGGAAGGGTGGGTGGATGCACGGTGTTAGGTGCTCATCATGTCTGACTCTTTGCAACTTCATGGACTGTAGCCCACCAGGCTCCTCTGTCCATGGAATTCTCCAGGTGAGAATATTGGAGTGGATAGCCACTCCCTTCTCCAAGGGATCTTCCCAACCCAGGGATTGAACCCAAGTCTCTTGCATTGCAAGCAGATTCTCTATCGTCTGAGCCATCAGTGAATACATACATGAATAAATGATTGGTTGGTTTGTTGGAGAAGAGGATAAAAGGAAACTTGTCTCTGACAACACTTCTGACACCAAGCATGTGGATTTTCCCCTCACATTAAACAGTTCTGACACTAACTGCTTGGATCCCCCAAAGGTTAAAGACTCATCCCCACAAGACTACTCCCCTCACCTTCAATGTTAATCACAAATAGAGGGGAACCAGGTTACTCACACTTTTATCCAACTTGGCTATAAATTATGGTTTCCCAAGACTCTCTCTTTAGGTTTGATAATTGGCTATCATGGATCACAGAACTCAGGGAAATACTTTAGTTCTGTTTACCAGTTAATTATAAGGATATTGTAAAGGATAAAATGAACAACCAAATGAAGAGGTATATAGGGAAGGTTTGGAAGGGTCCTAAGCACAGGATTTTCTGTCCAGGTGAAGTTTTGGGTGTGCCACCCTCCCAGAACACAGATACCTTCACCAACTTGGAACCTCTCTGAACCCCACGCCTCAGGGATTTTTATGAACATTTCATCACTGTAGGCATGATTGATTGGGCTTCCCACGTGGCTCAGTGGTAAAGAATCCACCTGCCAGTGTAGGGGATGCAGGAGACACGGATTCTCTCCTTGAGTCGGGAAGATCCCCTGGAGGAGGGCATGGCCACCTACTCCAGTGTTCTTGCCTGGACAGTCCCATGGACAGAGGAGCCTGGCAGGCTACAGTCCACAGGATTGCAAAGAGTTGGACATGAATGAAGTGACTTAGCACATAGGCACGATTGATCAATCCAATCTCCAGTCCTTCTCTATTCCCCAGAGGATGGAGGGTCGGGCTGAAAGTTCCAAGCTTCTAATCATGGCTTGATCTTCCTTTACCAGGAAGCCCCATTCTGAAGCTATTCAGGATTGCCTTATGAGAACAAAAGATTTTTCAATCACCCAGGAAATTCCAAGGGATTTAGGAGCCCTGTGTCAGGAATCAAGGGTAGAGATCAAACATATTTATTATGTTACAGAGAGATAAATAAATATAGGCTACATGAATGGATAAACAAATTGATGGACATATGGGAAAATGAATGGAGAACAGATGAGTGGGAGGGTGAACAGATAGTGGATATACAAATAAATGGCAAGATAAAATGTGGGTGCGTGTGTAGATATTGGATAAATGGATGGTTGTCTGGTGAATGGGTAGATGATCCATGGATTGATGATCGGTATGATGGGTGACTAAATGGATATACAAATGGGTAATAAATGAATAGATACTTGGTTGGAGATCTGATTGGATGGGTGAGTACTTGTGTGTGCGATGCATGCATAAATTGAAAGCATCTTATGCTTAAAGACAGAAGCACTATCATTGACCTGAAATGTGGACTTTGTGGCTATTAGGGAAGTTTCCAGTTGGAAGAGGAGCAATCTAGATAGCTTGTAAAAAGTGTACAAAGTGCTGATCTTGCACTAACTCTCCATTCTTCAGAATGAACCATTTAAAACAAGAGACTTTTGCACTTGATGGTTTCTCCATTTGGAATGTAATATTCTTAATATTCTTCCTTGGCTTCCGAGGTAGGGCAGTGGTAAAGAACCTGCCTACCAATGCAGCAGATGTGAGAGACATGGTTTTGAGCCCTGGAGGAGGGCAACTCGCTCCAGTATTCTTGCCTGGAGAATTCCCATGGACAGAGGAGCCTGCTGGGCTACGGTCTATAAAGTTATAGAGCTGGACACGACTGAAGTGACTTAGCACAAGCACACACATTCCTCCTTCATGTAATTAACTTCTACTCATTCCCTGCATCACAGCACAAGCATTGCTTTCTCGGGGATGCCTTACTGATTATAAGCTCTTATAGTATTGTATATCTTCCCTTTGGAGTACTTTCAAAATTTTAATTTTACGTTTATTTGTATGATCATGTGATTAGTATCTGTCTCCTCCACTAAACTGCAGTTCCAAAGGGCAAGGATCAAATGGTATTTGGACTTACCATTTTATCTCCATCTCTTAAGTCATGCCTGGCACACAGAAAATGTGGGGCTTTTTTTAGTAAGTACCTTTCTGAATGGTCTGAAACCTTCTTGCATCCTTCTTACTCATATGACCAGAGAAGATCTTGCTGGTTTGCTGAAGCGTTACTGATAACACGATGGCAAAGTCTTTTTTGGCTGTGTTGGGTCTTCATTGCAATGCATGGGCTTTCTCTGGTTGTGGCATTTGGGGGCTTCTCTAGCTGTGGCGTGCAGCCTTCTCCTAATTGCGGCACAGTCTCTAGAGCGTGCGTGAGCTAAGTAGTTGTGGCATGGGCTTAGTTGCCTTGTGGCATGTAGGATTTTAGTTCCCTGACCAGGGATGAACTCAAGCCCCCTGCATTGGAAGGCAGATTCTTAACCACTAGACCATCAGGGAAATCCTATGTCTGGCTTCCCTAATGGAAGATTTCGACAAAGAATGTTCCTCCAAAAGAGAGGAGCCACACGCTGAGTTCAAGTCTTCTGTCCTAGAGAGGAATAGAGCCCCTTTTTCTGTGCCAGGTCCAACACATCTTTGCCTTAGCTCAGGTCCTGCTCACTCAGTTTTCCTGGAAACAGCAAGCTCTCTGACTTGCTGAGGCCCTCTAGCCATCTTCCATCTCAACCTCCATCAGCAGCAGTTCCAGTCATCTGCCCCTGCCCTGCTTCAGCCTGGCAGAGGCAGAAGCCACACCTCTTCTAGTGACTAGAGGAACCTCTGTCATCCTTTACTTCACCTCTAGTTAGTTGCACTTTGATCTTTTTGGGTATCTGCTGGGCTTCAGTTTGAATTTTGTCATCTTTGCTTCCTTTCTGTGTCCAGGGTGCTCGAATCCCCATGCTGCATGAACTGGACAAGTTACTTAACCTTTCTGAGCCTATTTCCTAATCCACAGAACGGATGCAATGAATCTGTGTCCTGGGGTGGTTGTGGAGGTTAAATAAGACGATTATAAATGGAGCATCTAGCACAATGACTGGCAACTGTAAGTGATGATCACTTACTGATTTCCCTTCTTTTCCCCCAGCTTTTTCTCTCTTGTTTCTTCCCACAGCACAATGTGCTCTCCTTTTCTATTTTCCACTTTTCTGTCTACAAAATGTTTTCTAGCCTTCATAAAAATAGCACTACATAAAACACAATTGCCAAGTATTTTTATATCCTCCAAATAACTCAATTCAGTTATAGACTGGTCAATTTTAGTTGTTTGAGCATTACTAAAAACTATCTGAAGCTGGTAAATAAAGGTCTATATTCACATTCAGAAAATAAAGAGCTAAAGCAGTACTTTGGAAACCAGTAAGGGACAGACACTTTCCTTGAGGCCTAAGATCTCATATGGAATGTGTCAGCCTTTTGATGCGTCTTCTGGCTCAGAGGCAATGCACAAGAAACTCTGTATTTTAAATTTGACACAGCAGCCACAAAGCTAGTGGAAGAATGGAAGTCCACGTTTTCCGGGAAGGGTTTGGCAGGGACTTCCCTGGCGGTTCTTCTCTGGTGGCTCAGTGGTAAAAGAGTATGCCTGCCAGTGCAGGAGATGTGGGAGATGGGGGTTCGATTCCCAGCTGGGGAAGATCCCCTGGAGTAGGAAATGGCAACCCACTCCAGTATTCTTGCCTGGGAAAAAATCTACGGACCAAGGAACTTGGCAGGCTACAGTCCATGGGGTCACAAAGAGCTGGGCATTACTGAGTGCACACTCTCTCCCCTCTTCCTAGTGGTCCAGTGGCTAAGATTCCATACTCCCAATGCAGGGTGGTCTGGGTTTGATCCCTGGTCAGGGAGCTAGATCCTACATGCCACAACTAAAGATCCCGCATGCCGCAACTAAGACCCGGTGCAGCCAAATAAATAAATATTTTTTTAAAGAAGAATAATTTTGCTGATAGTCCCGGTGTGTTACTTCCAAGGTGCCCACATATGTGATTTAGTGCTGGAGACCTGAAAGTTCAGAAGGAAAGTTAGAAATTAGTGGGGAAGGGGTTATCACTTTGTTTTTGGAATATAGTAAAGATTATATTAAATATAGACTATAGATTATAGTAAAGGTCCCTTCCCTAATAGTTCAGTTGGTAAAGAATCTGCCTGCAGTGCAGGAGACCCTGGTTCAATTCCTGGGTCAGGAAGATATCCTGGAGAAGAGATAGGCTACACACCCTAGCATTCTTGGGCTTCCCTTGTGGCTCAGCAGGTAAAGAATCCGCCTGCCATGTGGGAGACCTGAGTTCAATCCCTGGGTTGGGAAGATCTGCTGGAGAAGGGAAAGGCTACCCACTCCAGTATACTGGCCTGGAGAATTCCATGGACTGTATAGTCCATGAGGTCACAAAGAGTCAGACACGACTGAGCAACTTTCACTTTTCAGTTTCAAGCTAAAGGGAGAATTCAAGACAGGGTCATAATCAACTACAACCAACACAAGCACAGAGGAAAGCAGATGGTCCAAGGTTCACATCCTGACAGCACCACTTTTTGACTTAGTAAACTTTGGTCAAGTTACTCCATTTCTCTAGGTCCCATTTTCTTTATCTGTAAATTAGAAACTAATATTGTTGACATGATAGAAATGTTCTGGCTATTAACTAGTCCATTAAGTGTGCCAAGAACAGTGCCAGGCAGCTAAAAAGTGCTTAATAAGGGAGTTAGTGTGATTATTGCTTATTATTAGTTATGGGTTTTCTAGCAGATTTGCCTTCTACGATTAAGAAAGGTACCTATTATTAAGAAAGGTATTTGCATAGCACTGGAGATGTTGGAGATTATCTCCAAGAGAACATGGTAAGACTGACCTTTCTCAAAAAGATCTGGATGAATTAATTCAAATCGGACTCTGATTCTCAGATGTACAGCTCAAGAACCTGATTTGTCAGTACAGAAAACAGCTTCGCCTCTAGGGCAGACTCACAGTAACCAAACTCTTTAGACCAATGTATAAACCAGATCATAGACAATTAATTTTCAATGGGAAAAACAGCTTTTGATGGAGCTAGGTCCCGGGCTCACACTTACATAGGAAGCCAAGTCTTCGTAAGAAGATTACATCATAAGAAACATTTATAGTCAGAGACTACGAGAGAGACTAGGAAGAGCTATACAAGTAATCTCAATCCATGCTACCCTAAACCGGCAATCTCATGTTAGGGAGAGCCTTTCCTCTGCTGTGTATTGTGAAACTTTATCCTCTTGTCAAGCCAAAAAGGTAAACATTCACTGGTGAGTTGGACTGCATAAAAAAATTTTAAACTTCCGTACAATGAAAACACCAGAAATGAAGTCAAAAGATAAATGATAAATTGGAAAAATATTTGTAACACATATGACTAACACATATGGTTACCTGGGTTGGGAAGATCCCCTGGGGAAGGGAAGGGGAAGGCTAAAATCTAACCGATATAAAGTGCCTATGAATCAATAAAGAAAAGAGCAATACTGCATCACTAAAACGGGCGAAAGATATGAATAGGTAGGTAGTTCACAGAAAAAGAATACAAATCATTTATAAATTGTGGAAGGAAACACACTGTGCTTATGAGTAAATGTTTTGTAATTTCCTCAAGTTGATATTTTATTATTGTTATAACTTGCCTTTTTGTTATTGTTGTTCAGTTACTAAGTTTTGTCCAACTCTGTGCAACCCCATGAACTGCAGTATGCCAGGCTATCCTGTCCTTCACTATCTCCTGGAGTTTACTCGAATTCACATCCATTGAGTCGGTGAGCTATCTAAACATCTCATCCCCTGCTGCCCTTTTGTTAATGAAGTACATATGTATATGTAGATGTATATTTGTATGTTTCTGATATATTTATATATGATTAATAGCCATTAAAACATATTCTTCTACTAATTGCTTCTATCTTTTGCCTGTTTTTCTGTTGAGATGTTCTTTCTCTTATTGATTAAAAAAAAACTCTTTATATATATCTATTATATATATATATATATATTCAGGAATTAACCCTTTATACACATTGAATCGGAGAAGGCAATGGCATCCCACTCCACTACTCTTGCCTGGAAAATCCCATGGACGAAGGAGCCTGGTAGGCTGCAGTCCATGGGGTCGCTAAGAGTCGGGCACGACTGAGTGACCTCACTTTCACTTTTCACTTTAATGCATTGGTGAAGGAAATGGCAACCCACTCCAGTGTTCTTGCCTGGAGAATCCCAGGGACGGGGGAGCCTGGTGGGCTGCTGTCTGAGGGGTCGCACGGAGTTGGACACGACTGAAGTGACTTAGCAGCAGCAGCACACGTTGAATAAAATCATGAGGAAAAAGCAGAAGAGAATCCCCTTTAACCAAACATCCATTGTGTGCCAGATTCTTTCATATAAAATATTCTCATTTATCCTCAAAACAATCCTAGGAAGCAGGTGCTATAATCTCCATTTCACAGCTGGTGGCTCAGAGAGGCTGGGTAACCTGCTCAAGGACACACAGCTAGCAAAGACTACCCGAATCCTGAACTGAAAGCTTGCTCTTCTTTCTCAGTCATGCAAGTGGCCTCCTGGGAGGCTCCCAGCATTTCTGACCACCACCTAATCTCTACCCTGCTACGACACCCAGGGCCCCAGTGCATTCCTGCACCAACGCCAGCCGGGCAGTAGTGGGTAGGCTAACAATCATAGCATCCTTGCTGTAGCACATTGTGAGTTTGGGTTTGAGTCTGGCACGCTTGAGTGCACACTAAGTTGCAATTCCTCCCCCACTTCTTGCCTTGGTTTCCCTTTTGCCTTGAGGCCAGGCCAAGTCAGACTCCTACATCTAAAGGAAAAAAGGAACTCATACTAACGAGGAGAAAGCTAACATTCATCTTCCCTCCTTAAGAGGAAGAGTCGTAATTTGATCGTGTCAGATGCTAGGGTTGTGGTGTGAAAATCCGTATTTATTAGTAGGTCTTCTTTTTGTTGTTGTTCAGTCGCTAAGTCGTGTCCAGCTCTTTTGTAACCCTATGGACTGTAGCCCACCAGGCTCCTTTGTCCATGGGATCTCCCAGGCAAGAATACTGGAGTGGGTAGCCATTTCCTTCTCTTGGGGATCTTCCCAACCCAGGGATCGAACCTGTGTGCTCTGCGTTGGCAGGCAGATTCACTACTGCTGGGCCACCTGGGAAGCCCTTATTAGTAGGTAAGACCACCAAACCATAACCAGGACTACATCCCTTTCTTCTTCCTCCATCCACATCTGCAGCATTTGCTGCTAATTTTCATAGGCACCCAGCGCATCAGCCTCATCTCAGTATTGGCAGGGCCCCAAGCAGGCTTTGCTGTAACAGAACCCAGGCTTCACTTTTTCCACCTAGTAATTGCTCTTATATCCTTTAATTACCAACTTGCCTCTACTATAAAGGACCCTTAGATCTTCCTCTCCACTATAAGGGACCCCCAAGTCCTCCCAAGAGGAAGGACCTCTAGTCGCTCTTTCCAAAAAGGCAGAGTCAGAGTCTCATCTTCTGTGTGCTATAACCCTGGTGCTACCTCTGCCCTAGCCCTGACCAAGTTTTACTGTGTCTGTGTTCACCACTAAACTCAAACAGGGATTCCCCCCAGGGCATCACTCATCTCTGCGCCCCCAGCGCCCAGCACAGAGTGATAAATGGAGGATGGTTCTTCTGAGGTCTATCCTCCCCACCCAGCCTGTGCCTAGACTCATGGGGCTGGCTTCTGTTTTCAGAGGAGAGGCTTTTTTTTTTTTGGCCATGCTGCCCAGCATGTGAACTTTTAGTTCCCGGACCAGGGATGAAACCTGGGCCCCCTGTGTTTGAAGCGCAGAGTTTTGACCACTGAACCGCCAGGGACGTCCCACTGTTTCTGTACCTGATAATAGATCTCACTCTGATTTGTTTCTTTAAATAATTTACTTCCTTCTCCAACTTTCAGGATAACTGTTTTCTGTCTCAACCTTGATATACCACTTGTTTGGTATCACCTATCAGCTGGACCCCACCACTAAGTCTGGCCGCTCGTTGGGAGAGTCCTAGAGTCTGGGCTCTCCCGTGAACCCTGCAGCCCTTTAAATCCTTCCTGAGCTGGCAGAGTTCCCTCAGGCCCTGCTGTCCTCCCTGGGGTTAAATTCAGGACTAGACCCTAACCCTTTTGGCCTTCTCCGCGGTCTTATGGGCGTGAGACCAGGCCTCTTCATGATCATAAGACTCAAACTTTGGTTGCAACTTGATCCCCTACCATTCTTCCCCCCTCCTACTCCACTTGAAGCATGTCAGAAGGCAAATCAGCTGAGTCACTCCTGAGCCAGAAATCCTGCAACATCACAAGTGAAATCAACAGAGCGAGAGAAAATTCACTCATTCTACATAGAGGTGCTTAGAGCAGCCAGACAGCCCCACAGCCTCAGGCAGGTCAGGCAAATGACCACCTAGATTGTAACTGCATCCTCTCGGCTGTTGCCCCTCTATGGAGAGAGGTGCTCTCGGGACCGAGCCTGCAAACCTGTTTACAGCTGAGTCATATCTGGCACAAGGGAAAGACCGTGCGATCCCACTTGGCTATCTCCAGGACCCTCGTTTTTCCACACCTCTTCAAGACGAGCTGTTGAATCAGGGGATGGGGGTGGTGGTCAGGTATACTGAACTCTAAGGGAAGAATCTTTCAGGGTCACTGCAAAATTGGCCTTTAGCAGCTGGTATCCCCTCTGGATCAGTTCCAAAGGTCACTAAATCATCATTCTTGCCCTGAAGGGTTTGTGGTTCAGCAGATGGAGATGTTTGAACACTCCAGACTGAGATTTTGTGTAGAGAAAGGGAAATACAAGTTGAGACGGAGAAATCCAAACAAAACCCTTGTGTGGAGTGTGGTTAAAAGGAAAGCATTGGTTAGAGGGTGGCAAGAGCTGATTTTATGTTAAAAATTATATATGAGAAGTTTGGGCTTCCCAGGTAGCTCAGCTGGTAAAGAACCCGCCTGCAATGCAGGAGACACCAGTTTGATTCCTGGGTTGGGAAGATCTCCTGGAGAAGGGCATGGCTAACCCCCTCCAGTATTCTTGCCCTGAGAATCCTATGGACAGAGGAGCCTGGTGAGCTACAGTCCATGGGGTCTCAAAGAGTAGGACATGACCGAGCGACTAAGGACAGCACAACACATGAGAAGATCAGATGGCTGTGGGACAGAGGGAGCAGAAATACATGAGGAGAGGTAAGGTGTAGGCAAGGACTTCATTTTGAAGACCACATCTCTACAGAAGAACATTCACTGTGTTCAGGAGCACAGGAGGAAGAACAGATCTGGGAGGGAAGATGACAGGCTTAGGTTTGTACATGTTGAGTCTGAAATACTGGATTAGAATGAAATCCATTAACTCTGTGTGTTTGACATTTCTTTAGTCTTTATGAGCGAAGTGGCCATAAGCCATAGGACTTGTGCAGGACTCTCTGGGTGAATAGGGATCACAGATCTAATCACACTCTCCTTGGGGAAGTTTAGATCCGTGGGATCAACTTAAGTAGCAGCATGGCTGGCAGAAGCCATGAGGCAGCAACGTCTCCAAGCAGAAGAGGCTGTAGGGTAGACAAAAGGAGCCTGGAGAGAAGCAATGACACAGTGAGAGAGAATAGTAGGGGTAAAATAAATCAATACTCACCAGAAGGAGAAGCCAGGAGATGGAGATGGAGACAGAAAGTCAATGGATCACGAGCATGGGGAAGTAACAGAGGCAGGGAGCAATGGTGCCCATTTATCATGGAACCATGGAATGTCTGGAAAGACAACAAACATTTTCTGTTCATCCACAACTATTGGACTCCAGGGAGAGGTCCAGCTCCTCTCTCTCTCCCTGGCTTTGCCTCCAAATAGGAGGCATGCCAATGTGCATGGGCCACAGGCCAGGATACTAACTGGGCCACAGGGCCAAGGGTGAATCTCCCTCCTTTATAATTAGCTCTCTTTTGAAATACTACCTCTGATCCTCCGAGGTGGTTGAGAAGATAAATGGCCTGGATTTGTTTCCATTTAAGATCTGTGTTTCCAACCCATCAATGAAAGCCTGGGGTGGGTGGGTAAGTCAAGAGCTGCTGGGCAATTATCCTGCTCAGTATAGTCATCCTTGGGGTTGCCATTTCGTACCACTGGGGTAGGAAGTGGAGACTGGCTCCATGGTGGGGATAAGAGAAAGGATATGAAACCATTCAGGGTTTCTGGTTTGCAACAATAGAAACCACATCCAGTTTATGGAAGACATTTTCCCATATGAGGTATGGGGAAGTCATTCTGGCTTATACATGATTTGGCTTGAACTTTACGCTGACTTGAACAGCCTGTCTTTTGGCTTGTCAAATATGCATTGTACATCTGCTTTAACTATTAAAGAAGGCATTTAAAAATAAAAATGGCCATGGTTCAGGCATCCAAAATGGAGCTGGGTGGCCATGGTGGATGTGATCTCAGACACATTCCTGCATCACTGAGAACCTGAGTTTTCTGACCTGTATCAAGCTCAAGGACACCACCAGCCATTCTCAAAACAATGTCTACTAGCAGCCGCCAGCTCCAACTTCAGGTCTCAAAGTATTCCCCGCTCGTAACTATGTAATCATTTTGGGTCCCAACCAATCCTTGCTTAACAAGCATTCTTGCTTCTTGCCGATTTTAATCCTAATTCTTTAAAAAATTTTTTTATTTGTTTGTTTTTGGCTCTGCTGGATCTTCACTGCTATGTGCGAGCTCTCTCTAGTTGCAGCTGTCGGGGGCTCCTCTTTGTTGTGGTGTGCAGGCTTCTCATTTTGGTGGCTTCTCTTGTTGTGGTGGAACACGGGCTCAGCAGTTGTGGGCACACCAGCTTAGCTACCCCATGGATCTTCCTGCACCAGGGATCGAACCTGTGTCCCTTGCATTGGTGGGTAGATTCTTAACCACTGGACCATCAGGGAAGTCCCTCCCATCCTAATTCTTGACCGACAATTGTACATGACTTTGCAGGTTTTGCCTGTGGCCACTTTCATTGTGGAGTTTGGAGAAATAAAATTGAAGCCCTTCTTGAGTCTGAGTCTCCAGGGCTCTAGTCTCCAGTTTGACTCAACTAAAACTTTTCCATCCCAATTTGTTTATAGATTATTTCTGTTGACATGGTGATCCTAAAGAGAGAAAGTGATTTATTGGAAGTAGATGATAGAACTGACAAAAAGGGCTTGAACACTGGCCTCAGAAAAGCAAGCTAGCATCCTACTTCAGAGACAGTTCAGTTAGGTCATTGCTGCCAGAGCTGCTGCCCCCAGTGTGCTAGGCTTCTTAGAACAGGTGCTGCTCAGGCGCTCCAAAGGTAAATGTACTCTTCTGAGGTCAGTTAGGTCTCCCTCTAGCTCAGATCAAAGAGATCCTCCACATGGGTCAATCCAGCACAAGAGGCCAGAACCTCAGAAAAATGAACACAATATTGTACATTTACCCAGCTTTGTTCTCTGGGTGCATATTTCTTTCAAAGACTTGGGGAGAAGGAATGAGAAGAAGTGGTTGGGACAAGATGGGCATCAGGTCTCGAAGAATCCTTCACCTTCTCCAAATTCCATTGTCACCAACATAACTTAACACAGACCAAGAGAGCTCTAAGCTGAGGCCTGAGCAGTGAGTAGCTATTAGCAAGGCAAAGAGAAGTGGGGAGATATCTTCCAAGATATGTAAAGACTTGGTGTGATCTTTTTAAAGATTCTTTTTGATGCAGACCATTTTTAAAATCTTTATTGAATTTGTTACAATATTGCCTCTGTTCTATGCTTTGGTTTTTTGGCCAAGATCCCTGATCAGAGATTCAACCTGCGTCTCTTGCATTGAAAGAGACCCAGGTCTCCTGCCTTGCAGGTGGATTCTTTACCAGCTGAGTTACAAGGGAAGCCCAAGAATACTGGAGTGGGTAGCCTATCCCTTCTCTAGAGGCTCTTCCCGACCCAGAAATCGAACCAGGGTTCCTGCATTGCAGGAAGATTCTTTACCAACTGAGCTATCGGGGAAGCCCTGCATTTGGAAGGTGAAATCTTAACCAATGGACCACCAGCAAGGTCCCTAGGCTTGGTGCATTTAAGTTACTGACTGAAAAGTCATCTTCCACATGACTGGGTAGATAAGCAAAGGGGATGGGGGATGTAGTGATTCATTTGGAGAGCAGGGCTAGCATTTGTTCCAGCTGGGACACATGAGCGCAGGACTGAGACCCTGAGATGAGTTATAGAAGAAGAGCATAGTAGAGAATTTGGATTCTATGCTGATGGTAATGGGACACCACTGATATATTTGAAATTGGGGGAGGGGCAGATGTGATGATATTCATGCTTTAGGAATGGCAGCTGACTCCTCTAAGGATGTTAGTTCCATAAGGACAAGGACTCTGTTTTGCTTACCACTGTATCACCAAAGGCTTCCCAAGTGGTTCAGTGGTAAAGAATCCGCCTGCCAATGCAGGAGACTCAGGAGACACGGGTTTGATCCATGGGTCGGGAAGATTCCCCGAAGAAGGAAATGGCAACCCACTCTAGTATTCTTGCCTGGAAAATCTTAAGGACAGAGGAGTCTGGTGGGCTACAGCCCATGGGATTGCAAAGAGTCAGACACAACTGAGAGGCTGAGCACGCACACACGTATCAGCAACTCCTGACATGCGGTAGGTGCTCGAAAAACAATCATGCAATGAATGAATGAAAGACTATGGTATGGAAAAGGTAGCCAGATCATTAATTAAATGCTGACATGGAGTAGAAATATTAAATAACAGGTATTCTGAATTATAATGATGGAGAGAAGTAGTCAGATTCAGGCAATGTTTGGGAGATAGAGTACATTAGATGCTGGTAGTGGTGTAATGATGCTGATAGGGTGAACAAGTTATCCAGGATGATATCCTAGTTTTTCAGTTAGACACAGGAATGGCAGGGCTACCATTCCCTAAGACATGAAAGACTGGGGTAGAGATGAAGAACTTCATGAGTTGGCATGTTGTTTTAGGTGTCTGTGGGACTTCAAGGAGGTGAGCTCCCTTGGGAAGTTCATTTCCCAGAAGTCCCTGGGAAAGCACACCTAGTCAGATAGACTACCGGTGAAGATGTAGCAACTTGTTTGGAGAGCAGGGCTAGGGTTTGTTCCAGCTGGGACACATAAGCCCAGGACTGAGACCCTGGGAAGTTCTACGTCTCAGACCCCAGCATTGTCTCTGCCCTTGACTCTGCCATTAAACATTTACGTATGCTTAAATAAATATTGAGGGCTTCCTGTGTGCTTGATTCTGATGTCTTCTCTTCCCTGTCTCATTCCGTGGCTCACCATTCTCTCACAGCTGCAGAGAGGGTGGGCAGCTGGCTTTTACTGGGAGGCTGAGCCCGAACACAGCAGCACAACTCCCTTCTCAGAGTTACGTAAGCTTGGACAGAATGCTGGAGCCGCGATGTAATCCAACACAGACTGATAAAACTGAGGGCTCAGATCACAAGCTTGTGTTGCTCTTAGAGTTAAAAATTGTTAAACAAAATAAATCGCTTAACCAAATGTTTACTCGTACACATTTTAACAACTCCTGATGTAAGAAAAGAGAGCCCTGTTTTGCCACTGGGCTGTGGTCACTCCCATTTCTCTGTCCTCTGATGTGAGGCCAGCCCTGCCTTGTAGTTGGCAGCCGGGGAAATCAGCCAGAAGGCAGGAGGGTTGGGGAGAACTGAGTAATTTGTGTTACTAAGCAGCCAAATAGCAACTGCCCTGTTTCTTTGGGGTCTGGAGGTGTGAGGATGCAGCGCCAGAAACTGCTCTTGGTGGTGGTGGTGGGTTTGCTCCTGTATCCCTTTACCCTACAAGTGTGTGAGTCAAAGAGAACAGGAAAGAAAGGAAGGGGTTTGTTAATTACGTTGAGCCCGTGATCAAGAGACAGAGCCAGTAGAGAACACTTTTCTACTTTTATTGGTGTGATAAGATCTGTACTTAAGAAGGAATGAAAATAAGGCATGCATGTTGAACCTTGACAAACACTTATTAAGTGCTATTTAAATGCTAAATTCATTTCATTTGGAAATTAAATCATATTCTCAAAAAAGTCACTGAAATAACGAAGCGTGTGCTGTCCAAGGTCGGCTTGCTCTCAGATCCCATCACTATCTCCCCCTTGTTTTGCTCTGTCACAGCGGGGCTGACCCCGGGGTTTCCTTTCCCGGGCTCCTCTGTCGGCTGGGTGACAGTTGGGAGGCGCTGGCAGAAGACTGGCGAACAGGAGGAAAGGAATACCCAGGGTGTTTCTCCCCCGGCTCTGTCGTGGGAGGCATTCTCAGGAGTGGCTGTCGTCTTTGTCCCTCTGTCCTAGGTGTGTCAGTGACTCCCTGTCATTGTTAAGCTCTGAGTTGCTTCACCGTCCTCAGGTTAGCTTACCAGTGCCTCCATCACTTACATAACCAAATCTATGCCTTGAATTTCCTCTCCTTTTTTAAATAAAATTTTGTTTATTATTTTTGATTTTGCTGGGTCATCGTTGCTATGCTCAGGATTTCTCTAGCTGTGATGCGCAGGCTTCTCATTGCAGCGGCTTCTCTCGTTGCAGAGCACGGGCTCTAGGGGACATGGGTTTCGTAGTAGTGGCACACAGGCTCATTTTGCTTCAAGGCATGTGGGACCAGAGACCAAACCTGTGTCCCCTGCACTGGCAGGCGGGATTCTTAATTACTAGACCACCAGGGAAGCCCTGAATTCCCTCTCCTTTAAATACTTAAAGTGGTTCTCTTTTCCTGGTTAAGCCCTGTCCGTCATAGATAGTATCAGTGGAGAGGGATCATAGATGAAAACTTTGGTTTTTAAACTGAAGACAGCCACTTTCTGAAAGATGGTAACAAAGAATCAGAAGCTGCAGTTTGCCTGGGAATTGTGGGCATACAGCGAGTGATGAGCCTGAACTTTCCTGGCTCTGAAATGAACCCAGGTGACAGAGGGTGATGGAGAATAGACCATCCCTGTGAAATCACGTAAGGCTCTTAGTGGCAAGCAATAGATACAGACTTGGGCTAGTTTAGGGGTAAAGGAGACATAGTCGCAGACTATAGGAAAAGTCACAGGACTGTAAGGAAAGCTGAATAGTCAGCTTTTAGAAAGATCAGGAATAAGGTTAGCTCCAGGATCTAGGGAGCCAGAATCAGCAGTCTTTTTAGGAAGTTTTGGAGAAGGAAATGGCAATCCACTCCAGCACTCTTGCCTGGAAAATCCCATGGATGGAGGAGCCTGATAGGCTATAGTCCATGGGGTTGCAAAGAGTCGGACACGACAGTGACTTCACTTTTAGGAAGTTTGGTTTTAGTAGCTCTACTACACGGAAATCACTTGTGTCCTTGAATCATTCTGTTCCAAGCAGAGACATCACTTTGCTGACAAAGGTGTGTATAGTGAAAGCTATGGTTTTTCCAGTAGTCATGTACAGATATGACATGAGCGGGACCATGAAGAAGACTGAGTGCCAAAGAACTGATGCTTTCAAATTGTGGGGCTGGAGAAGACTCCTGAGTGTCCCTTGGACTTCAAGGAGATCAAACCAGTCAATCCTCAAGGAAATCAACCCTGAATATTAATTGGAAGGACTGATACTAAAACTGAAGTTCCAATACTTTGTCCACCTGATTCAAAGAGCCGACTCATTGGAAAAGACCCTGATACTGGGAAAGACTGAGGGCTGGAAGAGAAGGGAAAATAGAGGATGAGATGATTGGATGGCATCACTGACTCAATGGATGAGTTTGAGCAAACTCAGGGACATAGTGAAGGATAGGGAAGCCTGGAGTTCTGCAGTCCATGGAGTTGCAAAGAGTCGGACACAACTGATTGACTGAACTGATATGTATATATGGGCTTCCCTGGTGGCTCAACAACAACATTCTGCTCCAGATTCAAAATCCAGGGAGGAGGGGAAAGGGTCCACTTAGCATCAGGCAAGCGTTTTGATTGGGCTTCCCTAGTGGCTCAGCAGTAAAGAATCTGCCTGCCAATGCAGGGGATGCGGGTTTGATCCCTGGGTTGGAAAGATCCCTGGAGAAGGAAAGGGCAACCCATTCCAGTATTCTTTACCGGGAAATTCCGTGGACAGAGCAGCCTGGCGGGCTACAGTCCATGGGGTCTCAAAGAGTTGGACACAACTGGGTGACTAAATAACAACAGCTTATGATGGTCCAGGGAGAGCAGGACCTCAAGGCCAAGTCCTTTCCCCACCAAAGAGAGCAGGTGAAGGGACTTCCCTGGTGGTCCAGTGGTTAAGACTCCAATCTTCCACTGAAGAAGGAACAGGTTTGACCCCTGGCTGGGTAACTAAGATCCTAGATGTCTCACAGTGAGGCTCCCCCCACCCCCCTAAAAAAGAGACAGAGCGAGTGGAGAGCTGTGTTGTTTGCATCATGGCTCCACAGTAAAAATAAAGAGTAAGACAGGAAGAAGGGGCTCCAAAAGTAAACTGGAGTGTTCCCTTCTCCAGTCAAGAAACCACGTGAGGCTGCTAAGTCACTTCAGTCATGTCCGACTCTTTGTGACCCTATGGGCTCTAGCCTGCCAGGTCCCTCTGTCCATGGGATTCTCCAGGCAAGAATACTGGAGTGGGTTGCCATGCCCTCCTCCAAGGGATCTTCCTGAGCCAGGGATCGAACTTGCGGGTTCTTTACCACTAGCGCCACGTGGGAAATCCTCAAGATGCTGACCAAGAACCAAAATGAAGGCCAACCTGAGGAAGACCTGACTGCGGCTAGAGACACTGGCTCAGGGATCAGATGATCCATATGGACTTGCTTCCACCTTGAGGTCAAAGACAGCTGCCTGCTTCCATGTAACTTGGGGCCTGACTGGGAAATCCTCAAACCAATCAATTTGGTGGGGGCGGTGGGGGGGGGTGGCAGGGGATGAGATTGAGGGGTGGGGGATAGATTCCCAGATCAGAGGTCAAAGCATAGGGCAGCAATAGGCTTACTTACTTTGTTCCTGGGGTATGTAAGAACAGCTTTTGTTTGTGCTGAGAGCTCATTGAAAGTGAAAGTGAAAGTGAAGTCGTGTCCGACTCTTTGCGACCCGTGGACTGTAGCCCACCAAGCTCCTCAGTCCATGGGATTCTCCAGGCAAGAATACTGGAGTGGGTTGCCATTTCCATTAGGACAGAATTATTCAGCATGTCAAATCCTTGTTCCTGAAAGCCAAGCTCTGAAAAGGATTAATGGAAGAATCATATCTTCACTCTTTAAGGTAGAACCGTTGAGGGATTCTACCTCAATTCTAGCTTAGGGATTCTAGCTTAGCCATGAATTCTAGTCTAAGCTGTGTCCACATATGGGGTGTAACCTGTCTGGTTATGTCTCTATAGAACTGATGAGCTTGCCAACCAGATGTCTATTGGCATTGGGCTATCAGGGGCTTTGTGAGAGGAAATTCACCCTAAGCTAAGAGGGAACCAGAGAACAAGACCTAGTGAGTGAGGCCTTCGTTGCCTCAGAGAAGGGGGTTCCACTTAGATTTGTGTCCAATAAGTATCATATCTGAATCTTCGTTGGACCTGGGAGAGAGAGAGAGAGAGACTGAACTGAAAACAGACTGTAAATGGGAAAACTAAAAGAGGTGCTAACCTGAAGACTTTGTACAGCTCTGTCCCCAGTCACAGCCCAGTTGCTGGTCTTCTGTTGGTCCCAAGGACAGAACACCTTTCTTTCCCAGTGTATCTCGGCATGCAGCAATGTCTGGAGGAAGACAGCATTGCCCAGGAGGAAGACAGCATTGCCCAGTGATGTAGGGGACCCCACTGGACGGTGGCTGGAACCAAAGAATACGTCTGCAGATGTCTCAGGGTAACTGCCCAGACTCGTGAACGTATGTGAGACACCCCCTGGGCCCCTGAATGATCTGGTCTTGCCTGGAAGTGGAGGTTTTGTGTTTGAAGCTAGGAGGAAGAGCCTCCAAATACAGGTTACTGGTTGAAGAACACTCCAAACAGGGCACGATGAAGTTGATAACATGAATAGCTGCATCTTCCAAGACTGGCCCAGTTGTTATCTTTAAAACAATATGTCTAGTCATCTTCAGCTTGGTAGTGAATCTTCAGTGGAAAAAACTTGTCTGGCATTCATGATAAAAGAAGCCTTGTTTCTAAAAGCAGGGTTCAGACTGGGAGCTGGGAGTGGGGGATATCCTCCCTGTCTCTCTCCCCTCTTCTTGCTTTCCCGCCTACCTCTCTCCTTTCTCTTCCTCTCTCCATGCCTCTTTCCCTCTGTCTCTTTCTTTTTTTCCTTCTTCCATCTTTTCCTCATCAATTTCAAGACCTTGCAGCAGTGGCTTTCACAAAACCTGATGGCTCATGCCTTCCAGGAGGGGAAGTTCATAAATTGCAACAGAGTGGCTTTTTTTTTTTTTTGGTTTTTGGTTTGTTTTTCTTTTTTTTTAAAGCTGAGCAGCAGGATCACAGAACCTGCAGGTTTGCTGCCTGCTCAGCAGGATAAAGAAAGCAGAGCTTGAAAGATGAAAGCCAAGCCGACCAGAAGAAAGGAAAATATGAAGAAAGGAAAACATGAAGAAAGCTCTTGAAAGGGGGAGGAGACTTTGCTTAAGCCACTGGGGTAAGAAGGGGACACTGCCCCCAAGCATATGCTGTTTCCCTTGTCCAGATGGTGTCATTTGCCCTGCGAAACAAGTACCAGACAACAAGACTTGGATGCTCTCTCAGAAATAAATGTGTGAGTAAGTCATTTGGGAAATGATGCCTGTGGCCATTGTACTTAAACAAAAGAGATTCAACCGTATTGGAAAACAACTGCCCTGCAATGCTAGCCTCCAGTTCATTTGAATATTCTGTTTACATTGTTACCGGTCACCAGTCATATTTGCACAAGGAGAACTTCCACCTGCTTGTAGTTTACCTAGGGCACATACTGTATTTACATGGTATAGATTAGAGTGGGAAAACTAGTCACACCAGTTTGGGAGTGGAAAAAGTGAAGGGAAATGTCCATCTTGGTTTCCTGAGACCCACTGCCTTTGCCACAGGGGCTGCCACGTGGTAAACTGTATCGTCACTGCCACCATCCTCTGATCATCTCTGATAGAAGGGTTGATTGTGTGCTAGGCACTGGTCTAAGAGCTCACAACATTCAAAGGAAGTATGCACTGTTACCAGCCAGGGTTCTTGGCCTTCTCCAATCCATAGAAATTGACTTTCAGGTAAGGCTTCACCAAAAACAAGCAAAAGGTTCCCTTGCTCACTCCCTCAGTTCCTTATCTGAGGTGAGGGTAGGGGTGTGTCCAGGGATCCAGCCAGAGGGGTGGCTTAGGCGTTTCGCCCACCTTTATGGCGGTGCTGTGTGGAGAGGGCATTCAGAGCACGCTGCTTTTGCTTCTGACACTCTCTTTTGGCTCTTGGGTCTTCAGTGGCCGTTGGGCTTTTTGACTTTTTTTGTATCTTTTTTGCTCATAACTTGCCCCAACTGCAGCCTGCACATAATCCCTTAGTCCCTTACAGTTTGTATTTGGTGGCTTAGGGAGACATTTGTCCAGGTGCAAGTTTTGCAACATTGCAGCAAAGGGTCCCAGGTTCCAGGCCTGTCTCAGTACCATTATTATCCCTATTTTACAGATAAGACAACTGATACAGAGTTTCTGAAATTTGCCTATGGTTAAGTAGCCAGTACACACTATGGTGAGGATACTAAAGCCAACATTGGAATCCAGGCAAAGCTCTTTAGTGCCAGCTGTTATTCAAGACTTTGGGTGCAAGATGGCAGACTGAACTAGTGCAACTGATAAGGAACTTTCTTCCCCCGAATCCTTACATAACAGTGCAGGTGTTTTAAAAAGGTTTACATCTTCAAAGACGAATCTCCCCAAGCAGGAATAAAATTTTAGAAGTTGGAGAGCACATGAATAAATGGGGGCTCACTTAGGAGACCCGGAAACCTGATCCTAAACTGGCCGTGGGAAAAGCCAAGAAATGCAACCTGCTTTTATGGTAGAACCTCCCCTGCCCTCCCCCCACCCCCCCAAAAAAAGTTCAGGGATTGGTAGCACCATCAGATGGGGCTAAAACATGAAGATTGATTTAAGGACTTCCCTGCAGTCCAGTGGTTAAGACTCTGAGCTCCCAATGCAGGAGGAGCAGGTTTGATTCTTGGTCAGGCAACTAAATCTCTAATGTCTCAACTACTAATAAAAAAGATCCTGCATGCTGCAACGAGGATCAATATTCCACATGCCTCAATGGAAACCCAGCACAGACAAATAAATAAATATTAAAAAAAAAAAAGAACCAAACCAGAAAGATTAAAGTCTAAAATTCCCACTTCTCTTCCCCAGTAGATTATTTTCCAGAGAAGGTAAAATTGGGCTTCTAGATTTGGGGGTGCCAGGTATAATTGAGGCCAGGGGTGTCCCCTGCTGAAAACACTATTTTCTGAATGTGGAAACTGAAGACTGAATGTGAAAACTCCCACCCATTTCTTCTCTCAAAGTTGCTAGAATGCCAGCTCACATCCTCTAGGCAGGAGTGTGGCCAACTGGTCTCTCTGGGGACTCTGCCCAGCCTAAGAAGAATCTAACAAATGGATCCTGGGGGATCACCTCACCATGCAGTTCTCAAACCACATGTCCATGCCAAGTGCAAAGAGCTGCTGATTAGTTTTTTGGTGCTTTCCTCTTATGTATGATCAGGCAACCTAAACTTCTAAGCTTAATCCAGTCATCCAAACAACCCGCTAAACATCCTCAAACATTTGAGGAAAACTCCAGTGTGAAAAGTAGAGACCCAAATAGGTTCAATTTGAAGGAATTCAAGACAATAGACAGGAGAAAGATTAGACAGTGCATCCATGCAAAACGAACAGGGTGTTATAAAAGGGGGATCAAGTCTCCCCTAGGGGCTCAGAGGCAAAGAACCCGCCATCAACGCAGGAGATGCGGGTTTGATCCCTGATGCGGGAAGATCCCACGTGCCTCGGAGCAACGAAAGCCAGTGCGCGACGACTACCGAGCCTGTGCTCTAGACCGTGGTCTGCGCGAGAGGCCACTGCGTGAAGCCCACGCACCACAACTAGAGAAAAGCCCGCACAGCAGCGAAGGACCCGGCACAGCCATAAATAAGTAAAGCTGTTTTTAAAAAGCTGGAGAAGAGAAGATATCGCTTTCTCTCGGAAAAAAAAAAAAAAAGAGGGTGTATCAATCACATAAAGAAAGATGTCTTGGGAATTCCCTGGTGATCCAATGGCTAAGATTTTGTGTTCCAAAGCAGGGAGGCTGAATTCAATCCTTGATAGGGGAATTTGATCCCATATCCTGCAACTGAAAGATACCACATGCCTCAACTGAGATCTGGCAAAGCCAAATAAATAAATATTTTTTAAAAAAAGAAGTCTTGGAAATGAAAGCAGCTCTCACGGAAAGGGTGAACTCATTTTCCTTGGACATTTAGAAGATCTGTGTGGTCTTCCATCTTCTACTTGTGAAGTCTGATGCCGGTATGATTTTGATATTTTCTATGAAAATCGCTTTAATTCTCTAGAAGCTCTTAGGATCTTCTGTCACCAGTGATTCCTCAAAGATGTGACTTGGAAATAGAAATATTTGCAGTGTTTGGTTTGGATCTATTCCTTAGAATCTCTGTATCTGAAAACTCATATTTTCTGGGATATTTCAATTATTTTCAATATTTTTCTACTATTGATTGAATAATCTCCTCCCATTTGTTCTCTCTGTTCTTTACTTTTCTAATTTCTATATGTTATTCAATTGTTGCAACTCCTCATTGATACCCCAATTCTCTCATATTTCTTTTTTTTCTTTTTACATTAAAAAAAATTTTAATGGGTGAATTGTATTTATTTATTTTTAATGTTTATTTACTTATTTTCTTGGCCGTGCCTCTCAGCATGTTGGAATCTTAGTTCCCTGGCCAAGGCTCGAACTCATGCCCCCTGCATTAGAAGTGTAAAGCTTTCTTTACTGGACTGCCAGGGAAGTCCCTCATATTTCCTTTCTTACTGTCCATCTCGATATCATTTTAGAGAAATCTCCTCATTTCTACCTCATTTCTGGGCCAGTCTTGCCTAGGGAACCCCAGGAAGTCTGGACTAGAGAATCCAGGGAACAAGCCCTCAGGGAGACTGTGACATCCTCAATGTGGCATCCATCCTCCTGCTGTTTGAGCTGTAGGTGTGGAGGGTGGTACTGGGAGCAGACCCCTGTCGGGCTCTCTTGCCGCTGTATTACTGAGACCCCGCTATAACCCTCTTGTCCATAGCCTCTCCTCAGTTTTCCCACTCTCCAATCCAGATCATTTTCATTCTGACCCTACAGCAGAATCTGTTGATAGAAGTGGGGGAACTGGACTGCAAGATCGTCTTCTGAACCCTGGCATATTAGTACATCTCTTGAAAGCCATTCTTGCTACTGACCATCCCAAAGAACTGGATGCTATGAGTGCCCAGTGAGTGCTCAAGACTCCAGTTTAGGTACTCCCTCTGAAAAGTCAATGCCTGAGGAAAAGACAGGATCAATCTGATGGTCCCTTAGAGCAGTTTAGGGATGCACAACTCATCACAAACCAGGGACAGGAAGGTTTTTGTTAGACCTCAGGTAACACACCGCTGCCTAAGCCTTGCTGTGTCCCGGGATGCCAGAGGACTTGTTTCCTTAGCAACAATAGTCATGTGACAGGAAAACACAGAGCTCCAAAGATGTTGCTTAGCAACTAGGCTGCACCTGCTGGGGCTCTGGGCCGACAGCTTGGGCCGGGGAGCTTGGCTTTGAACTTGGAAACTCCCATTAGCGCTGGCAAAAAGTGGAAGACCTAATTTGGGCAGATCCAGTTTCGGCCCTTGGCTTTTGCAGGGATGGCAGAGGTAAAAATGGAGAAGCTGAGACAGAGGGGTTGGCTTTCCCATAGTAATGGGAGGTGTGGCAGATGTGGAAAGAGCATGGCTGGACAGGGGAAATGACTGTTGGGTTGATGTGGAGAGCAATTCTCTGTCTGCTTACCCTGGAAAAAACTGACATCTCAGAGGATGGGTTTCCAGAACCCCGAGGACAAATGCTTCTGGCTCAGGACTCCACTCCGCAGGGCTTTTCAGGAAGTTGAATCAAGTCAGAGCATCTGGGCCCTCAGCGTTGGCCCAAGGAGAATTTCCCTCTGCAAGAAATTAGAGCGCTCCACAAAGGGAAGACACTGGTGGTGGTCAGGAGTCACAAAGAACCAGCCTCAGGAACCTGGCTCTTCAAGCTCAGGGCCTCAGGGAGCTCTCCATGGTTTGGGTGGTCTTCCCACCTGCTCTCCGTCTGACCCTCTAGTGTTAGTTGCTCAGTCCTGTCCAACTCTCTGCAACCCCACACCCTGTAGCCTGCAGGCTTCTTTGTTCATGGAATTCTCCAGGCAAGAATATTTGAGTGGATTGTCATTTCCTTCTCCAGGGGATCTTCCTGACCCAGGGATCGAACCCAGGTCTCCTGCATTGCAGAAGGATTTTTTACCATCTGAGCCACCAGGGAAGCCCTCTGACCCTCTGCCAGGGCCCAGCTGGCTGGAGGGCGGCTGCGGAGTCAAACTGCTCAGATTTTGAATTCAGCTTCCTCTCCCAAGGGCGAGTGAGGAACCCTGTTTGGTGTTTCAGTTTCTCTATCTACAATGGCAATGATATGAATGACAGCCTCAGGGAGCATTGTGAGGATTAAATGAGTTAAACCTTGAAAAAAGTGATTATCATACTTGTTGGCATAGAGTAAGCACTCAGTATAACTATCGTCAGTATACTCCTACCCCAACCCTGGCCCCCAGCAACTGGCCCAGGAGACAGACTCTACCAGGTTTTTTTTCTGATCTCTCTTGATGATCCCCGAGCACATGGGAATAGTGGCAAAAATTCTAGACCTTTCTATTTGCAGACAGAAGGAATGCGCCCCTTTCCTCTGAGGAGCTTGCTGAGGGTTTGAATATCCTCGATCAGTTGACTTTATTACTGAACCGAGTGCCCCTCCTAAACCTTGCTGCCCAAACACCCTCTTTTTTTTTTTCTTAAAAAAACTATGTATTTATTTATTTGGCTGCATCGGGTCTTAGTTGTGGCATGCGGGATCTTTCGTTACAACACTCGGACTCTCTATTTGCAGCACACGGGCTCCAGGGTATGTGGGCTCCAGTACCTGTGGCATAGAGACTCTAGCTGTGGCTTGTGGGCTCTGGAGTGCATAGGCTCAGTAATTGCAGCACATGAGCTGAGTTGCTCTGAGGCATGTGGGATCTTACTTTCTTGACCAGGGATCTACAATGAGGTATCACCTCACACTGGTCAGAATGGCCATCATCAAACCATCCACAAATAACAAATGCTGGAGAGGAGAGGGTGTGGAGAGAAGGTTATTCTTCCACATGATACATGGGTATGTAAATTGCTTCAGCCAGAATAGAAAATAGTATGGAGGTTCCTAAAAAAAAATACAATAGAACTACCATCAGTCAGTTCAGTTCAATCGTTCAGTCCTATCCGACTCTTTGTTACCCCATGGACTGCAGCTCGCCAGGCTTCCCTGTCCATTGCCAACTCCTGGAGCTTGCTCTAACTCATGTCCATCAAGTCGGTGATACCTCCCAACCATCTGATCCTCTGTCGTTTCCCTCTCCCTTCAGTCTTTCCCAGCATCAGGGTCTTTTCCAATGAGTCAGTTCTTTGCATCAGGTGGCCAAAGTATTGCAGTTTCAGCTTCAGCATCAGTCCTTCCAATGAATATTCAGGACTGATTTCCTTTAGAATTGAATGGTTGGATCTCCTTGCAGGCCAAGGGACTCTCAAGAGTCTTCTTCAACACCACAGTTCAAAAGCATCAATTCTTCAGCACTCAGCTTTCTTTAGAGTCCAACTCTCACATCCATACATGACTACTGGAAAAACCACAGCTTTGACTAGACGGACCTTTGTTGGCAAAGTAACGTCTCTGCTTTTTAATATGCTGTCTGTGCTGGTCATAGCTTTTCTTTCAAGGAGTAAGCGTCTTTGAATTTCCTGGCTGCAGTCACTATCGGCAGTGATTTTGGAGCCCAAGAAAATAAAGTCTGTCACTGTTTCCATTGTTTCCCCATTTATTTGCCAAGAAGTGATAGGACTGAATGTCATAATCTTAGTTTTCTGGATGTTGAGCTTTAAGCCAGCTTTTTTACTCTCCTCTTTCACTTTCATCAAGAAGCTCTTCAGTTCCTCTTCGATTTCTGCCATAAGGGTGGTGTCATCTGCATATCTGAGGTTATTGATATTTCTCCCCATAATCCTGATTTCAGCTTGTGCTTCCTCCAGCCCAGCATTTTGTATGACGTACTCTGCATGTAAGTCAAATAAACAGGGTAACAATATACAGCTTTGACTTACTCCTTTCCCAATTTGGAACCAGTCCGTTGTTTCGTGTCCAATTCTTATTGTTGCTTCTTGACCTGCATACAGGTTTCTCAGGAGAAAGGTAAGATGGCCTGGTATTCCCATTTCTTGAAGAATTTTCCACAGTTGGTTGTGATCCACACTGTCAAGGCTTTGGCATAGTCAATACAGCAGAAGTAGATGTTTTTCTGGTACTCTCTTGCTTTTTCTATGATCCAACAGATGTTGGCAATTTGATCTCTGGTTCCTCTGCCTTTTCTAAATCTAGCTTGAACATCTGAAAGTTCTCGGTTCACGCTATTGAAGCCTTGCTTGGAGAATTTTGAGCATTACTTTGCTAGCCTGTGAGATGAGTGCAATTGTGCAGTAGTTTGAACATTCTTTCAAATGTTTGAACATTGCTTCCCTTGTGGTTCAGCTGGTAAAGAATCTCCCTACATTGAGGGAGACCTCAGTTCGATCCCTGGATAGGGAAGATCCCATGGAGAAGGGAAGGGCTACCCACTCCAGTATTCTGGCCTAGAGAATTCCGTGGATTGTATAGTCCATGGGGTTGGGTTGCAAGGAGTTAGACATGGCTGAGTGACTTTCACTTCATTTCACTTCACTTTGAACATTCTTTGGCATTGCCTTTCTTTGGGATTGGAATGAAAACTGACAAAACCATAGTTTGAAAATATACATGCACCCTTATGTTCATAGCAGCACTATTTACAACAGCCAAGGCTGAAAGCCACCTAAATGTCCATCAACATATAAATGGATAAAGAAGATGTGGTACATATACAAGTGGAATACTACCCAGCCATAAAAAAGAATGGAATAATTCCACTGCAGCAATGTGGGTGGACATAGAGAGGTTTTCATACTAAGTGGAGTCAGCCAGACAGACAATGACAAATATGATACTACTTTAAAAAAAAGATACAAATGAACTTATATACCAATGCAAAGGAGAAATATACCCAGGGACATGGAAAATAAACTTAACAGGTGCTGTGCTGTGCTCAGGCACTCAGGCGTGTCCGATCCTTTGTGACCCCAAGGACTGTGGCCCTCCAGGATCCTCTGCCCATGGGATTTTACAGGCAAGAATAATGGAGTGGCTTGCCATTTCCTTCTCCAGGGGATCTTCCTGACTCAGGGGTCAAACCCTTGTCTCCTGAGTCTCCTTCATCAGCAGGCGAACGTTTAACATTGAGCTGCCTGAGAAGGCCAAACTTATGGTTACCAAAGGAGAAAGGCAGGGAGAGAGAACTTAGGAATTTGAGGTTAACATGTACACACTATTACATATAAAATAGATAACCAACAAGGACCTACTCTATAGCACAGGGAACCATACTCAATACTTTGTAATAACCTATGAGGGGAAAGAATCTGGGGAAAAAACAATAAATTATGTGCAAGAAAAAGAAAAAAAGGACAATGAGAGCATGAATTTGGGAGCTCAGCTCAAATCCCAATTTCTGCCATAATTCTAATTATGAGATTTTGAGCAGGTGACATTACCTCTCCGAGCCTCAGTGTTCCCATCTATATTACAGGAAATGACAGCACATAACCTTTTTGGTATGAGACAGGACTGACTTTTGATAAATTTTAGCAATGTTGACCCTTGCTGATTGTCAGAGGCAGGACCTAAGATCTCTCTCTTCCTGTGGCCTGACACCTTTATGAGCTGATTCTCAGTGAAACCGTAAGGATGAATGAAGGGATCCCCAAAAGGGAGGGAGGAGGCAGTTAAAGCAGCTAGTGAAGTGCCCCATCTCTACGAGTGGGTGCTGGCAGCCTCGATTGCAGCTTTGCGGTCCTGGGGCTCCAGACCCTCCCTGACTTCCCTGCCGTCTGGTGCTGTGGGAATCCCAGCCCACTCGCTGCAGCCTTTGCTCTACTCCTGCTGGCTGTGGGGCCCCTCGGGTTTCCCCCTCTCCCTTCAAAGTGGAGGCTGGTGCCTGCTTTTCCTTCTTTCTCAGCTGGGCTTGTTCCCCAGCTGACCCTACAGCTGCATGTTTCTAAAATTAGCTGGATCCTGCATTTGACTCTGATAATGAATTATCCAAATGGAGAAAATTGAATAGTTAACTGGTTCACAGGAAGATAATTAGCTTTGCTGAGCCCCTGTTGCAGGCAAATAAAGAGGAGGCTTGTTTCTCAATTGCCTTCATTAAAGGGAGTCCCTTTCACACAAGGGCCCTGCCCCCCTGAGGCCCTGTTGGGTTCCTGGTTTTTCATCCCCCAAATAGACAGGCAGATGGGACCATGTAGCAAGTGTAGGCTTCTGACTCTAACAGGGTGAGGTTGAAGCCCCAGCTCTGCCACTCTCTACCTGTGTGACCTTGGACGAGGGATACAACCTCTCTGAGCCTCACTTTGCTCATCTGAAAATGGGAAGAGTGGTGTGTACCTCACAGTGGTATTATAACCATCGAATGATAAAATGTAAGAAAAATTCTTGGTTCTTCATTTACTTGTTGTTGTTGTTTTGTCACTAAGTTGTGTCCAACTCTTTGTGACCCCGTGCACTGTAGCCCGCCAGGCTCCTCTATCCATGGGATTTTACAGGCAGGAATACTGGAGTGGGTTGCCATTCCCTCCTCCAGGGGATCTTCCCAATCCAGGGCTCGAATCCGGTCTCCGGCATTACAGGCAGATTCTTTACCCCTGAGCTACTCGGGAAGCCTCTTCACTCATGGATGAATTTATTTATTTTTATTGAAGTATAGTTGCTTTGCAATGTTATGTTTCTGCTGTACAAGAAAGTGAGTCATTTGCATGCATACACATATCCCCTTTTCCCTGGATTGATGAATCTTTCATTGATAAAGTTCTTCACGAAGTTCATCGTCGTTATGAAATGTTCATTGACTGGAAGACGTTTTTACCACAGTATCGTCATTATGGTTACCACGACGCACCATGCCTCTCTACCCTGGAAAGAGAACAGAGTCGCAGCCAGAGATATACACAACGGAAACCATGGGAATGTTGTTGTTGTTGTTTAGTTGCTAAGTCTTGTCCGACTCTTTGCAACCCCATGGACTGCAGCATGCCAGGCCCCCCTGTCAAGCGTAGCATGCTGATAGATGCAGAACTGACACAAGCTGAGGAAGATGGGAGGGTCTCTTTGCATCTACTCACTCGTCCCGGTCCTCCTGATATTGGCTCTGCCTTCAGGCTTTCTGAGTCACCACCTGGTCAATCACCTCTCACAGCAAGTCCCCAGAAACTCCCTCCTACGCAGAGCATTTCATCCTCACCTACAAGCCTCAGCCCCTTGACCTTTTAAAGTTTCATTTACTCCTCTCAGGAGTTCCCTGGTGGTCCAATGGTTACCATTCCATGCTCCCCATGCAGGGGTCCTGGGTTCCATCCCTGGTTGGGGATCTAGATCTTATATGTTGCAACTAAGAGTCAGAGCAGCCAAATTTATAAAAAAAAAAAAAATTGTAAAATTTCATTTACTCCTCTCAAGCCCACCCACCTCTAGTGTTTATCACTCTCTGACACAGCCAGTATGTATAGATCCATATGTGGAAGTCAAGAGCAAGGAATCTGAAGGCAGATGGCCTGAGATTGAATTCAGTTTAGGTATCTGTTGGTCGGGAAGATCCCCTGGAGAAGGGAATGGCTACCCACTCCAGTATTCTTGCCTGGGAAATCCCATGGACAGAGGAGCCTGATGGGCTACAGTCCATGGGGTTGCAAAGAGTCGGACATGACTGAGAGTTAAACACTGTCACTTTACCTCACTTTTTGTATTACTTACTTGGTGCCCTTATAAGATGGGATTGAAAACAGTCCTACCCATGTTATGTACTTATGATTACTAAACAGATGTGCAGTAATTAGAGCAGTGCTTGGAACCTGTAAGTGCTCGAAATGTGCTATTCTTATCATCTAGTTCTTATGCTGCATTAGGGCAAGCAGAGGTCTACAGATAGAGTGGGCCAGATGACTTCACCTGGGCATGGACTCAGAGTTGAATATGTTAGAGACAGTTGGACCATGTCCACTGGGATGATTAACTTCTGGAATAATTTCTCTCATCCTCTTAGGTGACTATGTCATACTGTCTCTTTTCTGTTCAAGCCCCTGATAGTTCATCCTCCAGACTCACTCTCATCAGACTTTAATAATTTTACTTCTTTTAAAAAATTTTAATTTATTTATTTACTTGGCAGACCCGGGTCTTAGTTGCAGCAAGGGGGATCTTTGATCTTCACTATGGCATGTAGAATCTTTAGTTGTGGCACGTGGGATCTAGTTCCCTAACCAGGGATGGAACCTGGGCGCCCTGCATAGGGAGCAAAGTCTTAGCCACTGGACCACCAGGGATGTGCCCTAATTTTGCTTTATATTTCCTTGAGATCATACAAGTGATTGGAAAAAGAACTTCAACAAGCACACTTTTACTCCCCACCTGGACTTTGTCCATATATCACTGTCACTAGAGATGAACTGCTTGTGTTCTTTCCAAGGCCAACCTTTGCCTTATCGCTAGCCCCCGTCCTTGCTTGCTTACTCAAGGACATCACTACAGCCATTTAGCCTCTGCTTCCTGCAACATTTTTTTTTTTCTCTCTACTGGAAAACTCCTATCAGCATAAAAATAAGCTTTTGGTTCTTCATTGTAAAAAACAAACCAAGGAAATTCCCTGGCAGTCTAATGGTTAGAGGGCTTCCCCAGGGGCTCAGCAGTCAAGAAGTGAAGTGAAGTTGCTCAGTCGTGTCTGACTCTTTACAGCTCCATGGACTATAGCCTACCAAGCTCCTCCATCCCTGGGATTTTCCAGGCAAGAGTACTGGAGTGGGTTGCCATTTCCTTCCCCACAGCAGTAAAGAACTCACCTGCAATGCAGGACATGTGGGTTTGATCCCTGGGTCAGGAAGATCCCCTGAAGAAGGAAATGGAAACTCACTCCAGTTTTCTTGCCTGGGAAATCCCATGGACAGAGGAGCCTAGTGGGCTATAGTCTTTGGGGTCGAAAAAGAGTCAGAAAGGACTTAGCGATTAAACAACAACAACAGCAACTAGTGGTTAGGATTTGGCACTGTCGCTGTCAAGACCCAGATTCAATCCCTGGTCAGGGAACCGAGATCCTGCAAGCTGCTTGGCATGGCAAAAAAAAAAAAAAAAAAGCAAAACTCGTTGTTGTTGCTAATAACTGCTGTGCTTTCTCCTCCAACTCTCTCTTGAATCTACTCCTCTTAGGCTTTCACACCCACCACTCTACCAAGACCAGACTATTGTAATCACCAATGGCCTCCATGTTGTAAAATCTAAGGGTCAATGGATGGTTATCATCTTGCTTGACCTTGAGTTGGAGACAGGTTATCTGGTCACCAAATCTCTCTTTCTTCCTCCTAAGCACCAGCTAGACCATATTTCCTAAACTTCTTGGTGGTTACGTGGGGCCATATGACTGGGTTCCAGCCAATGGAAGGTGAGTGGAAGGAAGCTCTGTGACTCCCAAGTGTGACTTGTAGAAACATCTTGTGCAGGATATTTACTCCTCCAGATCCACTCCTCGCCGTCCTCCATGCTGTTGTGTACCTTGGGAAAATAACCACTCGGGACTTTATCAATGAGCCTTCTGGTTTCTGGTTGGGTGGAGTCAATGGAAGATACCTGGAGGAGACTGGAGGGCAGGAGAGTGAGGTCAGAGTATTTGTTCCCCTGGCTCCCTCCTGTGGGGTTGGGTTGGCTGTCTTCCTCTACCAAAGCTTCAGTCCAGCATCTCTCCCCACATAGTTCTTTCTCTCCCCCATTTCCTCTGACCATTACTTTCTCCTGTCTCGTCAGACCTGGGGTGGTAATAGCTCCCACGATCAACCATATCAGAGTTACAGGAATCCTGTAACAGTATTCCTGCCCCTGCTCACATCTTCATACAGTCTCTTTGTTACACTTTTCTCCAGTTACCCAACTTGAATGTGCCCTCTGTCTCTCACCAAATGCTTACCAATTCACTTCCCGTGGGCCAGCCTCATCTTTCACCCCCATTTACTGGCTGACATCACACCCTAACTGACCTTGAAAACCACACATTGAAGATGACTCAGACTCCATCAGCATGGGACCCTGATTATCATTGTGGAGTGGAGAACCACTTCTTTTTTCCTTTTATCCTTCCCCTCTGCTGCTGAAAATACTATACATGAGCAAGAAACAAACATATTGCCTATATCACTGAGATATGGGAAATATCTGTGTCTCAGCAGCTGGTTCCTTTGGGACTAATACAACCGACCTGCAGTGTCTGGCACCGTTGACGACTCTGCTCCTGGAAACACTTCCTGTGCTTACCTTCCATGACGTCGCATTCTTCTCTTAATAGTTTTCCTTCTGCTTCAATAACCAATCTTAGTCTTCTCTGTTGCTTCCTTCTCCTCTCCCCAGTCTAAATGTTGGATTTTTCCAGACTCCGTCCCGGATCCTTTTCTTTATCTCCTTTTACTTTCTGGTGACCTCATCCACTCTCACGGCTCTGTTGGGGTTTAGTCACTAAGTTGTGTCCGATTCTTTTGTGATCCCACGGACTGTAGCCCGCCAGGCTCCTCTGTCCATGGATTAACCAGGCAAGGCAAGAATACTGGAGTGGGTTGCCATTTCCTACTCCTGGAGATCTTCCCGACCCAGGGATTGAACCCAAACCTCCTGCAATGGCAGGTGGATTCTTGAAAACTGAGACACCTGGGCGTCCCTCTCATGTTCTGCTGCTGCTGCTGCTAAGTCATTGCTTCAGTCGTGTCCAACTCTGTGCGACCCCATAGACAGCAGCCCACCAGGCTCCTCTGTCCCTGGGATTCTCCAGGCAAGAATACTGGAGTCTAACACCCCCAGATTTATATTTCCAACCCTGGATTCTCCCAAGAACTCTTGGCTTACATATCTAACTACCTGCTTGATATCCTCTTTTAGTTATCCAGTAGCATCTCAGATATAACATGTTCAAAATCAAATTTCAGACCTCTTCAAATCTTGCTCATCCTATAGTTTCTGCCATGTTAGGAAATAGCAACTCCATGCTTCCAACAGCTCAGGCCAAAAATCTTGGAGTCATCTTGGATCCATCTTTTTTTCTCTCACCCTATGTTCAATTTGTCAGCAAATCCTATCAACTATATATTCAAAATATATTCAGAATCTGTTTCACCACCTGCGCTATCTTGGCCTCAGGAGGTGCCAAGCTTTGATGAGAAGGGAAATAGTCTTGCCATATCACTGTCAGCATCATCTATTACTGAATCATAGCCTTGAACTGCTTTGATTGTGGATTCTTCCAAGAACTCTTTCCCAAACTGTGTCCAAATCTTCTTGGTTCTCTCGTCAGACACAGATCTATAGACCAGAGTGTTTCCAGAAAACTCATTCTCTCATCCTGGCAGTCATAAGAGCATCAGGACCTCTTAAAAGACACAGTCAGTAGAGGAAAGGGGTAAGCACAATTAACAGCTTTTAGCACAAATTTAACTAGCTCTGGGATGGAAGAATAAATAGTTTTTGAGAAAATCTTCACACTCAAAACCTCAAAAAATGGTCACTGGATTTTCATAAAGTAATTCAGTGAAAGCTAGTATCTTTTTAATAATGAAATGTGGTATCTCAAACCTTTTTAGTTTTTTATCTTTAGAAATATTTTATCATTTTTCTCACGTAAACCATGTACTTTTGGTTATAGTCCTATGTACAGGTATTCTACAGTTATTATTGAAATTATGAATGTATTTTTTTTCATTCTATTTACTCACTGGTTATTGGTAGTATAGAAGAAAGTCATAAATTTCTTCATGTATTTCTTTTTTGTGTGTGTTTCTTATACTGAAGCACTTTATTGACTTCTCTTATTAGTTTCAATAATATTTTCAGTTGGTTTTCATGGATTTCCTAGAAAGAAAAGAGTATAGTCTGGATATAAAGATAATTTACTATTATTTTAATATTGAGCTCTTTATTTCTTTTTTAAAATTAAATTTCTTTATTTTCTTTAAAAATTTATTAAAAAAAATTTTTTTTTTCATGAAATTAAAAGATGCCTGCTCCTTGGGAAAAAAGCTATGACCAACCTGGACAGCATATTAAAAAGCAGAGACACTACTTAGCCAACAAAGGTCTGCCTTATCAAAGCTATGGTTTTTCCAGTAGTTGTGTATGGATATGAGAATTGGACTACAAAGAAAGCTGAGCACTGAAGAATTGATGCTTTTGAACTGCAGTGTTAGAGAAGACTCTTGAGAGTCTCTTCGACTGCAAGGAGATCAAACCAGTCAATCCTAAAGGAAATTAGTCTTGAATATTCATTGGAAGGACTGATGCTGAAGCTGAAACTGCAATACTTTGGCCACCTGATGTGAAGAACTCACTAATTTGAAAAGATCCTGATGCTGGGAAAGATTGAAGGCAGGGGAAGGGGACAAGAGAGGATGAGATGGTTGGATGGCATCACCAACTCAATGGACATGAGTCTGAGGACGCTCTGGGAGTTGGTGATGGACAGGGAAGCCTGGCATGCTAAAGTGCATGTGGTCACAAAGAGTTGGACACCACTGAGCGACTGAACTGAACTGATTTCTTTTTCTTAAGTAATGGCATTGTTCTGAGACTTCATAAACATTTTGACTAGTAGCAATAATAGCGACCATCTCACTCCAGTACTCTTGCCTGGAAAATCCCATGGATGGAGGAGCCTGGTGGGCTGCAGTCCATGGAGTCGCTAAGAGTCAGACACGACTGGAGTCGCTAAGAGTCAGACATGACTGAGCGACTCCACTTTCACTTTTCACTTTCATGCATTGGAGAAGGAAATGGCAACCCACTCCAGTGTTCTTACCTAGAGAATCTCAGGGATGGGGGAGTCTGATGGGCTGCCATCTATGGGGTCGCACAGAGTTGGACACGACTAAAGTGACTTAGCAGCAGCAGCATTTAATGGAAATATGTTTAATGTTTTACTATTAAGATTGCTGCTGTGGCTTCTGATTTTAAAAGAGTATCCTTGGCCCTCCTTTTCTTTCTTACTAAGGTATTTACCATCATTGTTGTCATTACTGTCATTTTCATCATTATCTGAAATAGATGTCACATTTTAATTAATCCATTTTTGGCATATATTGAGATGATCATATGCTCTTTTCCTTTCACCATCTGATGTATTACAGAATGCTTGATTCAACACACATTACTTAATGCTGAACAAATCACCCTTCCTGGAATAAACACTACATGATCTGGTGCACAATTATTTTAATATACTGCTGGGTATAACTTACAAATATTTTATTTAAGACTTTCAAGTCTATAAATGCCTCATTAGACTTTTGTATTATAAAACACACTGCATTTTTGTATTATAAATTACATCTTTTCCTATGCTAGTTTAAGGATGTAGTTAAAATAACATAGAAATGATATTTCAAAATAAGATTTCCTAGAACTCATTCATAAAACCATCTGGGATGCTGTTGCTGGTGGGTGTAGATTATTTACAACTTTTTCCATTTTATCAATGGGTTTTGCTTCTTTAGAATCAATTTCAGGAACTTAACATTTTCAAGGAAAATCACTTCAGATGAATTTTTAGGTATATTAACATAGAATTTTCTAATAATTTTTAGTTCTTTATATGTGGAGATAAAAACCCTATTCCTTATACTTGGGGCATTATGTTTTACCTCTTATTTTTTCTCTTGCTTCATATTTTTAAATTTTCCTCTTCTGTTTAACCTCCTCCTTTTTTAAAGAACCAGCTCTTCATTTTATTTTTTGTATACATTTTTTGCTTTCTAATTTATTAATTTCTGTTTCTATCTTTAATAATTCATCCTCCTAAAACATCTGTGTCTACTTTAACATTTGCTGGTGGCTCTGCTAGGAGAATTTCAGTTCAAAACGTATTTTTTTCAGGGACTTTCAGGGTGGATCAGAAGCTAAGACTCCATGCTCCCAATGCAGGGGCCTGAGTCCAATTCCTGGGAACTAGATCCCATGTGTTACAACTAAGACCTGGAGCAGTCAAATTAAATTAATTAATTAATTTAAAAAATTTCACAAAGTCACAAAAAAGCCACTGTTTCATTATAATAACAATTAGAGAAAACTGTTCACACTAGCAATGTGTATAATACCCAATGACATCAAGTGTGTGGGGAAAAGCCACTTTCAGACATCACTGATAGAAATGCATATTGATAACAACCATTCTGGCAGGCAACTTGGCAATATGTATGAAAAGTTTAAGTCAGTATGTATTTGAACAAACTATTCCACTTCTGGCAATTTATGCTTAGACAAATAACTAGACCAGTAGGTAGATAAATATTTAAAAGGATATTCTTCAGAGTATTATTTCTAGCAGTAAAAATTAAAGAGATTGGATTAATGGTGATATAGTCATATAATAAAGTACACTGCAGCCATTAAAAAGGTCGTGATAGGTTATGTTTTGAGTTGATTTATAAGAAAGCTCAGTAGGGACTTCCTTGGTGGTCCAGTGCCTGACTCTGCACTCCCAATGCAAGGGGTCTGGCTTTGATTCTTGGTCTGGGAACTAGATCCCATATGCTGCAGCTAAGAGTTGGAATACCACAACTAAAGATCCCGCATGCTGTAACTAAAGATTTCGCATGCAGCAGCAAAGATCGAAGATCCCGTGTACTGCAGCTAAGACCTGGCATAGCCATTTAAATAAATAAATACTAAAAAAATTTTAATAAAGAAGCTGGTTAAAGATAGCAGGACATATGATGGTATCTATGTAATTGCTTTGCATATAATCTGGAAGGCCATGGGTCAAAATGTGAAGGGTGGATATTTCTGCTGACAGGCTGTGTATCTTTCCTGTTCACCATTTTGTGCCATTCTCTCAATAATTATGCCTTATCAGAAAAAAAAAAATTTTTTTTTAAAGAATTCCCAGTTGTTTACACATTCTGGAGTATATACCATAAGCATCCACTAGATGCTATGCTGAACATGGGGAGAAGGCAGTGGCACCCCACTCCAGTACTCTTGCCTGGAAAATCCCATGGATGAAGGAGCCTGGTGGGCTGCAGTCCATGGGGTCGCTAAGAGTCAGACACGACTGAGCGACTTCACTTTCCTTTTCACTTTCATGCATTGGAGAAGGAAATGGCAACCCACTCCAGTGTTCTTGCCTGGAGAATCCCAGGGATGGGGGAGCCTGGCGGGCTGCCGTCTATGGGGCTGCTCAGAGTCGGACACGACTGAAGCGACTTAGCAGCAGCAGCAGCAGTAGCATGCTGAACACGGAGGTGATCAAGAAAAGAATTAGTGCAGTTCTTCACTTGGATGGTGAGGAGGAGGCAATATTGGTTGCTTAGAGAGCATAGGGGACTGATGGAAGGTCCCCCCACCCCTGCCACCCAGGAAACAGAGAGTTCAGGAGGCAGGGCAGGGGCTCCTGAAAATCCAAAATGGAGGGTTGGCCTCAGTACTTGGCCCCAATCTATCCAGATCCTTTAGGTTTCCTCCAACCCTGAAATATTGACTCCTGTCTGCCTCTCCTGACTCAGCTTCCTACACATACTCAGCATCTCACTCAAGTGTCTTGGGCTTCTGTCTGTCAAAACAGCCACAGTTTTCCAACTGTCTCACACATCCTTGTGTCTTCCTTCCTTTCTGGATGCCACTCTCTTTGGAACACTTTTTCCTGCTGCTTTTCCTTAGAAAAACATCCTTTGGTTCTATAAGATCCCACTTGTGGTGGATGACTGTTCAGCAAATATTCATTGCTTCTCACCACATCACCATGGCAGGAATGTATTTCCTTGCACTTTGATTGTCAGCTTTGCCATACGATCTACTTTGGCCAATGGGATCTTAGTGGTGTGAGCAGAGGCTTAAAATGTGCTTTCATGTTCAGCTTAGTCTCTTGAATGCCTCTATTTTGCCATGATAACCAGGTAGCCACCAGTGAAGGAGGGCCAAAACACATGGAAAAGACAAATCAAAGCCGTAGCTTGGAACGAAGCCCATGTAAGCCCAGACGAAATCAAGATCAATGCCCAGCAAACTTCCAGTCAACTGCATGAGAAATTTACAAATGCTCTATGTATTGTTGTTTGACCCTGAGATTATTGCAGTGTTTGTTATGCAGCAGTGGTTGACTGCTACACAGTTAATAAGGCCTTTTGCCCTTGCTTCTTGTATTTTGGACTTATCCTCTAAGTATGCCCTCAAATCCTGTGTCCCCTACAGTACAACTTTGGAAAAGCCTTTATTATGCTGTATTGTGATTATTGAAGCTTTCCAGATGTGCAGTGGTAAAGAATCTGCCTGCCAAGGCAGGAGATGCGAGAGACTTGGGTTCGACTCCTGAGTCAGGAAGATCCCCTTGGATCAGGAAATGGCAACCCACTCCAGTATTCTTGCCTGGAAAATTCCATGGACAGAGGAACCTGATGGGCTACAGTCCAGGGGGTCACAAAAGAGTCAGACACAACTGAGCAATTGAACATACACACACACATTGTGATTATCTGCTTAAAATGCACTGCTATTCTTCTGCTGCTGCTACTGCTGCTAAGTCGCTTCAGTCATGTCCGACTCTGTGCGACCCCATAGAAGGCAGCCCACCAGGCTCCCCCGTCCCTGGGATTCTCCAGGCAAGAACACTGGAGTGGGTTGCCATTTCCTTCTCCAATGCATGAAAGTGAAAAGTGAAAGTGAAGTCGCTCAGTCGTGTCCAACTGTTAGCGACCCCATGGACTGCAGCCCACCAGGCTCCTCCATCCATGTGATTTTCCAGGCAAGAGGACTGGAGTGGGGTGCCATCGCCTTGCATGGTAAGTGTATCGGTAAGCTTCTCAGTTCAGTTCAGTTCAGTCGCTTAGTCGTGTCTGACTCTGCGACCGCATGAATTGCAGCATGGCAGGCCTCCCTGTCCATCACCAACTTGCCGAGTTCACTCAACCTCATGTCCATCGAGTCAATGATGCCATCCAGCCATCTCATCCTCTGTTGTCCCCTTCTCCTCCTGCCCCCAATCCCTCCCAGCATCAGAGTCTTTTCCAATGAGTCAGCTCTTCACATGAGGTGGCTAAAGGATTGGAGTTTCAGCTTTAGCATCAGTCCTTTAAGCTTCTAAATGCATCTAAATGTTCTGGGAGACCTTCAGTCAAACTTGCATTTAAGTAAGTAAGTAAAGTCGCTCAGTCATGTTCGACTCTTTGCGACCCCGTGGACTGTAGCCCACCAGGCTCCTCTGTCCATGGGATTCTCCGGGCAAGAATACTGGAGTGGGTTGCCATTTCCTTCTCCAGGGGATCTTCCCGACCCAGGTACGAACCCAGGTCTCCCGCATTGCAGGCAGACGCTTTAACCTCTGAGCCACTGGGGACCTGAAAACACCCCTGTCACTCACCTAATAGCTAAAAATTGTGCTTAGTGAACAAATTGTACCAAGATCTGTGAATCTGTGAGCATATACTGCAACAAGTTGAATATGCAGTGTTTGGTATTTTCACATACCCATTGGATAACAGAGAGAGGCCAACCATTAGACCTGCTTTTTTTTTTTTTGGGTTCTCCCACCCCCACCCCCATCCCCCGAGAGGGTCCTCCTAGGAGGTTCCTGCAGCGGCTGCAGATGAAGTATCTAGACCTGCTTTGAATAAAAGAAAAGAATAAGCCTATGAATTCATGGCCCATGCACTCTGCCTTAAGAGAGGAAATAAAAGGGATTGGAACACCTTCCTTCTTTTTTAAAAAAGTGTGTTTATTTATTCTTTTTGGCTGTGCTGGGTGTTCGTTGCTGGAGGGCTTTTCTTTAGTTGCAGCTATTGGGGGCTACTGTGTAGTTGCGGTGCTTGGGCTTCCCACTGCAGTGGCTGCTTTTGTTGGGGAGCCCTGTAGGGCATGAGGGCTTCACTAGCTGCAGCAGTGGGGCTCAGTAGTCAATGGCTCCTGGGCTCAACAGTTGTGGTGCACGGGCTTAGTTGCTCTGAGGCATGTGGTATCTTCCTGGATTAGGGATTGAATTTACGTCTCCTGCATTGGTAGGTGGATTCTTTACCACCAAGTCACCAGGGAAGCCCCACCTCCCTTCTTTGAAGCCGTGCCTTACTCTGTTCAGGCTGCCAAAAGAAATTGCCATAGAGGATGTGGCTTACAAACAACATAAATTTATTTCTCACAGTCCAGAAGCCGGGGAAGTCCAAGATCAAGGCACTTTGCAGATTTGGTGTTCAGTGAGGGCCTGTATCCCGGTTCATAGATGACTTTCTTTTCATTGTGTCCTCACTGGGAGGAACGGTTGAGGGAACTCTCTGGGGTCTGTTTTATATTTATTTAGTTATTCACTTATTATTTATTTATTTTGGCCATGCCGCACAGCTTGTGGGACCTAAGTTCCCCGACCAGGGATTGAACCCAGGCCCTTTGCAGAGGGAGTACGGAGTCCTCACCGGGAATTACCCTGGGATCTCTTTCATAAGGGCACTAATTGCACTGATAAGGGCTCCACCTTCCTGACTTAGTCACCCCCCCAAAGCCCCCACCTCCTCATACCATTGTATTATGGATTGGGTTTCAACAAACGAATCTGGGGAGGGACACATTCAGTCTTTAGCAAGCAGTGATTAAAATATAGGACATCCAAAGCTGTTTGAAAAAAGAAGTCTCAGCCAATAGAGTCTGAAGGCAATGTGGGTGAGAGTCTGGGTAGAGAGATAATGGGCGGTCAAATGATCTTAGATCACTCTCTGTCTCATATTGTGAGAAAATTCCCATTGCTGATTTTTGAAATACCAAATGCCAGAATTAAGTCTAGTCTGAAATAAGGAGTCACCTATAATTTTGGCAAAGCTTTAAACCACCAAAGTCTAGTTCAAGGTCATTACTAGCACTTGGCACATATTTGATATAAATGTGTGTTGAACAAATCAACAAATATTTATGTGTGCGGAAAGGGAAATATTTACATTGTCCTTTACAAGCCAACCAATCTACAGAGATATTCCAGAATATGAGACCCTGGGACCCTGGAGAAACATGTGTGATCTTATCTTAAATCTAAGGTTGGTATAAGGTTAAGGAAGTCCAGTTACATGTGCAATATTGCTGAAAAATAAATTTTCCAATTATATCACAAATCTTAAAAATGACCATACCCTTTGACTTGAAAATACTCTAGAGAGCACTTTTGAAGGAATTATTCAGAGACATAGATAAAAATCTAAAATCACACTCAGTACACGGTTATTTCTAATAGAAAATAAAAGACTTGCTAGCACAAACTGCTTTGTGACTTGTCAGTTAACTGTGAAAGTGAAAGTGTTAGTCGCTTAGTTGTATCCAACTCCTTGTGACCCCATGGACTGCAACCCGCCAGGCTCCTCCCGTCCAAGGAATTCTCCAGGCAAGAATATTGGAGTGGGTTTTCATTCCTATCTCCAGGGGATCTTCCTGACCCAGGGATTGAACCTGGGTCTCCCACATTGCAGGCAGATTCTTTACTGCGGGCACTGTCAAATTTGCTATATCATCTGTCTTCAGAGATACAGGCCAGTTTAATTCAAACAGACCAGAACAGGGAGGAGGGGGAGAGAAAGGAAAAGGAGAAAAGCGGAGAGAGAAAGAGGGGAAAGGAACTGAAAAAGAGGTAGAAATGGAGTCCGAGAGAGAGAGGAAAAAAGAAACAGGAACGGGGTGGAGACAGAATAAAGACAGCAATTCCTGGTGAGTGGCATGTGGTGAATAAATGTTTGTGGAATAAAGACTTTAAAGGGGTTTAAGAGTCAGAGATGGGAGTGGATTGAAAGGCGGGTCCCCAGCTCCCTGACCACAGTAGATCTTGTTCACTCTAGAACACCCACAACTGAGACCCTGGCACAAAAGGAGGGAAGCTGACAGCAGGGTGGATGAGAAGGAGGCAGGGGAGAGGCGGTGCTGCCAGCCGGCAGCTGAGCCCCTGGGAATGCAAGGCAGAGGAAGGAGGAGGGCTGCCTGGCTTTGTCTTGGGTTGGGGTTGTAGGGAAGGAGCTCGGGTCATAAGGGGCGAGGGTGCCGTGTTGTAAGACCCTCACTGTGGGCTTGGATGGCATTGCCTCCTCCACCTTCCATGAGCTCCTGTTTGTTGTGGGGGTCAACTTATTGATTTTAATTGGCAGATGCTGTTGCAATGCTCTAGCTGCCTTTGTATATTTGGGATGATTTTAGAACTTATCCTTCATTTATTTCAAGTTTGTCCTTTTATGTATAACTCAGATCTCAAGAAGAGAATCTTATTTCTCTCCACCTCTTGGTGGACTGGTGTGTGTGTGGTGTGTGTGTGTGTGTGGTGTGTGTGTGTGTGTGGTGTGTGTGTGTGTGTGGTGTGTGTGTGTGTGGTGTGTGTGTGTGTGGTATGTGTGTGTGGTGTGTGTGTGTGTGTGT